>NC_139927.1:20845335-21274629 GCF_963514095.1 Eutrigla gurnardus
AGTAAATGTGCTGGAGAAGGTACTGATCATTTTCTACCAGGACACTATCTGTTTTTTGTTTCCCTTTCTTTTCCTCCAGTGAATATATTTTGTAACTTTTATATTTATATATAAACTGGAGCAGCTGACCCTCACAGAAAGATGAGGTCCTGGCTGCGCAAATTGGGCTTCAATATCTTGCCCAAGGACACTTCAACATGCGGCTGGGAATCCAACCACTTATGCTCTGATGACAGGGCATTCCGCTGAAACTCTAATACCCTCCCATGAAGTGAGCCGGCAGAACGCATGGGGATGAAGGCGATCCGGCTGCTCCAGGTCATTTGTTCTCGGTCTGCTTGTGTGTCTTTCAGACGGCCGGTAGCTCAGAGAGGCAGATCTGCCGCAGCTCCTGTTTGTCGCCGTCCTGCTGCTGTTTAATACTCTTGGAGGCAGGTATCTGCAGAGGTCACCGGACCCCTCCACACCAAACAGACCAGGTAAGGGGTCCTCGGCTGCTTGGTGATTGGGTGGGAGATGGCTCCGTGGCCAGGAGACCTTATTGGTGTCCTCGTTGCTGAGCTGCAGCTTCTGTGTCGCTGGCCTGCTCCTTCTTTAAGCTCACTGTAACAATGTGTTTGGGTATCTGGGACTCCTTCAACCCTTTTTCTTTGCAGTAACATCCTCTCTCTCTCTCTCTCACTCTCTCTCTCTCTCTCTCTCTGTCTGTCTCTCCCTCTGTTTCTCTCTCTGTTGATCTCTGTTCTGGATCATCCAGCAGGTTGTTGTGATCCACTTTCTCCCTGCAGTCTTTGCTCTTGTTTGTCCATTTCACCAAGGCGTCCGAGTCTTTCTGCATCTTCCCTTTCCCTGCAGTCTTTCTTTGGGTTTCAGCACTTCCCTTTCTCTGAGTTGCCTGAGGTGATATTCTGCTGCAGCACAGTTTCCAAGCTTCCTCTCAAGGATCTTCTCCTGCTCTCGGCTCAGAGCCTTTTCCAAGACTGCATCATGTCCTCAGACGTCCGTCCTTCATCTTCAGCTGTTTTTCCTTTTCTTTTCTTCAATTTAACCAGACATATTATGCTTTTCTGCTTTATGTAAAATACGTAGAAGACAAACCTAAATGTCCTTCGTATAGAACAATCCCTGGTTCTGGGTTTAGTAAGGGGGTGGGGACATTTATGACAAACACACTAAGAGGTATGCCCATCACAACAGAGTGGACCAGCTAGCCAATCAGAGCAGACTGGGCTTATTGGGAGGGAGGGGCAGGTTGTCAAACACAGCGTTTCAGAGAGAGGCTGAGGAGAGCTGCTGCAGCACAGCCTGATGGGAAAGCATCCAAACGAGCAGAGCAGGTCCTCCTGCAGATGTCATGGTGCTGTGTGAGGCAGTTTGATGCTGTTTCACTGTGTCCTCCTGGTCCTCGTGGACACCTTCACCTTGTCCAGCAGTTTCTCTGTGACATTGGTTTCTACAGCTTCCTCTCCTGCTGTCACTTCAGAGGCTGAGCTTTGCCATCTTCGTCTGTCCCAGTAGGACTGTTGCTTTGCTGCTGGTTGAGGAATATGCAAAAACTCATGGACGTTTCTACGATTCATCCTTGTTGGCTTTGAAGGTTTTAACGATAACGGTTGAAACACTCCTGAACTGTTTGAGACTCGCTGTTTCCATCATCCAACATCACATTTTAAACATTTTTAATTTTTATTTAATAAATATTTAGCGTCATTTCAAATTTTAATAAAAAAAAGAGATGCAATAATTGCAACCAAAAATGCCTCACCACTCCATATGGTGTTTGGACACTGATACATATATATATATATATGTCATAATATATACTTTGCAACAGTATATTATATAATAAGTAATGATTGGTAAATAAATGAATGATTCATTTGTGCAAGAAAAAACTAAAAGCTTTACATTAATGTGCTGCCTTGTCCCTCATACTAATATATAGTATTACTAAAATATACCAAGATAGTACATAAAGAAGAGACATTGCTGAAAAATATTATGTTTTACTCCTACATTTTATATCCAAAACATATGATTGACCTATAAATTATGATCTCTGTATAGTTCTAGATGGAAGGAGCTGACGGTATATAAAGTAGTTAAAATGTGATCGATCCCAACCAGGTATTTAAATACTGCTTACAGCAAGAAAACACTGTTTTTATTCTACAGATTCATTCTTCCCACAAAACACATTTAAATACAAAGCAAAGGAGTTAATGAGCTCATTACCGAAGAGAACAATGCAATGTATTTATTTGGCCACTAGCTGACCTAACAGTACAGTATGTGTGACATATATGTATCGTGTGCCACTGCGTCTTTCAGTGCCAGTATTCCAGTTTCTGACTTCATTTGCAGCTCTCGTCTGCATAAATCTGAATGTTGGAGCTAAAATGTCTTCCACAAGCCAACTTGCGCAACAGGACACCATTAGTCCTTTTGTAGGCTTTCTTAAGTGTAGTCTCCCTGGCAACTGCAGTACCTGTGAAACACTGATTAAATCTTTTCCTCAGTGCCAAACTGAAGAGAGCTCACCATTAACACTCTGTAGGGCTGCATTGTCAGCACACTAATGAAGCCAGTGTGCTCTTTTTAAAGTGTCATTCTGGATTATGGCCAGAATATGAGGGTGAGAATGGATCTGTGTAAGTGTCTCTGTGAGACCTAACAGCATGTGTCCCCCCCCCCTCCACAATGGACCCGCAGGACACAGCGGGTACATGTGGGGCCTCGGCGCCTGGGTCCCCGCTGTCACCTCCCCGGGTGACAGTCACTGGAGTAATTTCATGTGACAGGTGACTTCACAAAGCCTGGGTCCGTGGCAGGCAGCAGACCAAAGGCGGGAGGATGCATGTTGGTCCTGTCAGCCTTGTTTTCAGCTGGGAGCTGTCAATATTTAGATTTGCAGACAGATTCTGCGTTATCACAGCAAAGAGAATGGGATATTGCCGGCTGTGCGTCACTGTCTGCAACTTTCTTTAATCTACTGAGAATTATTTAAATACCGACTGGTGTCAGGGATTGAGGAACACTGTGTTATGGAAATAAACGCCTCATATTTCCCTTTTGAAAATTCTCTTTCAAATCTTTCAAAGACACAATGTCCTCGCTCGGCCCACTTGAAACACAAGGAATGTCAAAGTGCAGCCGCGGTGCTCTGAATGGATGAGACGGGACAAATGAGATGCTGTGGGCGCCGCTCATGAGAGCGGGTAGGGGTCACGGACAAGCTGCTCTTCAGCCGCTAAACAACTGACACATTTATTGGATGTGGAAAATGAAAATATCGACAGCTTTAACTCCAGGGTCAGCGCTAGCAGAAAGAGACAGGTTAGCTCAATGGCGGGAACGTCACGGAATAGAGAAAAAGCCGGCGTTTTGCATGTGTAAGCATAATCAATGGTGTCACGATGCAACCATCGCATTAGGCAGCTAACAGGTGGAAGCAATCGAATGGCAGGTGTTGGTAATTATATGACAGCGGCGTGGCCAACGAGCGTGGTTTGTGGCGACGGAGCATATAAGTAGGAAATGCATGAAGGGACATGTAATGAATGGAAATGAATTCTCCCACTGTTAGTTGTGGTCAGCTCAGGTCAGCCAAGGATGAGATGCTTTACTCTTCTGTAGCTGCGCTTCATCAAACTTCAAAAAGGTTTCAACATTTAATACATAAATATATATATATATATATATATATATATATATATATATATATATATATATATATATATATATATATATATATATATATCCAACGTCCAATGTTTGTGAATATGTGTTCAATCAGTCACTATGGCCACGACCGTCCTGGGAGGGTGACTGGAACTTTTTCCTAATTTTCTTTTTGCAGGCCTTTTTGCTTGTTTTCTATACAGACACTTGCTATAAGCTCTACATTACACTGTAATCATGTGATGTCTGCAAAAATATGAATAAAAATATTTGTCAATAAAAAATAATGTGTAAGCCCAAGGACAGTGCTGTGTGTTTATTTGTCTGGACAATATGGATGCAAATCTCTCAGTAAATATCAACCTTTAAGTATTCAGCCAAGTCATATTTTCCATTAATATTTGAAAAGGAAAACTGGGGCAGCCAGGTTGAATGAGCTTGTTGCAGCGTATTTAATGTTCCTGTTAATAGTGATCTTTAGATTATACATAATAATCAAAGCAAAACATGTCTGTTGATTGGATTCTTTTCTGTATGGGTCGTGTTCACACCAATTGCAAAGCACATTTTCCACACGCAATGGTTATACGAAGTCACTACAAATATGTGAGAAATGGATGTGGAGAAACCAGAGACTGTCTGTGGTCCAAACAAAAAGGTCTCTGCTGTATTTATGTCTAGATGACCTTATTTGGAGTGTTGAGGGAGCAGCTACAATGTTAGCATAGCCTAGCACCCATCAAGCCAGACTCCATTCAGAAAACGAGCATTTTAAAAGTTGTTAGCTTGTCGTCTTGCAGACAGACCTAACAAAGCATGATGTAAGACTTGTTACTGATCACCATCATGATGGAGTTATTTTAGCATCCTTTTCATCTGGTTATTGATATTAAATCACAGTTAAATAGTTGATTCTGGGTTCCTCCAGCTGTGATAAACCAGCAGACGTGTGTCTTTCTAGATCCAGTGAATCCATCTTGGTGAAATTCCCCGAGCACCTTTGGATGATGATGATCAACACAATTGGATGAAGCTATGATATAAGTAAGGCATGGGGGCCCCGTCCAGCAGACCTTGTCAGGAGCCTAGCCATGTCTGTGCGTGGGTCTGCACAGCAGGGACAGGTTTAAAACATGATCTGCTGTTATGAAGCGTCAACTCTTTTTTTATCCACCACTTATCTGGAACATGAATCTGCTCCAACTCCCACCCCTCTAAATCAGGACTTAAGAGATTTCTGTTGTCTGCTGCCTTTGATTAAATTACTTTTGAGACTGTTGATATACAAAGTGAATGTAATGATCCTGTTTAAACCGTTTATTCACTTTAAGCCATCTTCTGTTTAATTTTCCTCATTTTAAATCCTATTTTTATTGTCTGTCTTATATCTTCTCTAATGCATTTATTGTCTTATTTAAAGCCCTTTGAATTGCCTTGAAAGGTGCTATACAAATAAACGTGCCTGTCCATTATACTGCAGTCTCAATGGATCGCTGTAAAATGTATTCTAGTCTTCATTAATGCGTTGCTGTTCAGAACTGCAGACGTGATGGCTTTTTAGTAGAACACTCATGAGTATTCATCCATATAAATGTATAAATTCATTACCGAGTAGAAAGTATGAAAATCATCAAAATACACATTTTACAAATGTTGTGCTTAAAAAAGTTAAAAAATCCTGTTTCTGTGGCTCGTCTTTTTCTGAGTCATGGAGTCCTGAGACTCGTTGCAGATGAGTCAGACCTCATCACAGCTCACCTGTTAGTGTCATGTTGTGTAAGGACGAGGGTTTAATCTGTTAACAGACATACCTGTGTGCTTGATTATAACAATGATAGATTATTTATATAGCAGGTATCATACAAGCAGTTACAACATGTATTGTGAGGCTGAAACAAAGAAAAAAAATGCAAGAACACAATGACAGATACACACATGGCCACAGATATTTACAAAAAAAATATGAATAAATGTGGTCGACAGCTTACAGCCAGAGATGGAATGATATTAGATTTATCGTGGTGAATTTCCTTTATTTGTCAGGCTTGGACAAGGAGGGAGGACTCAGATGCAGGTTAAAACAGCTTTTATTCTGAGTTTTAAAAAGTACAAACAAAAGATCTCTCCACAGGGAGGAAAAACAACATGGCTATGAAATGAAATGCACATGAACAAAAGAACGCAAAAATACAAACATGACGGAGATTCTCTTGCAAGGCTGTGGATTATAGCTGGTGGTTCTTGACAGGACGAAAGACGAAACGCACTGGCACAAGACAAGGGGAGATGCAGACTTAAATACACAGAGGGATGATGGGCAACAGGTGGAGACAATCAGGAATCAGGGATGACATCAGACCAGGGACACATGAGGAAGGGCAAGTGACCTGAAACGAGAGGGGAGTTCCTTTATAATAAAACACGAAATTTCACAAGACAAAAAACCAAGACAAGTCAAACCTCACCGCGGCGTGACATTATTAGGATAATCGGGAATATCGTCACAAGCTGTCTAAGAGTGAAAAAGTGAAAAATGACAGCCCAATTTAAAAAAATAAAGGAAGTATCATGTCATGAAAATAAAATAAATGTATTGTTTATTCATGCATCTAGAACTTGTTATTGATGATTACTTCATTTAAAATGGTTTGATTATTCATTTTTCACTAAAATGGATGTTCAAGTAAAATAAAAAGAAGCAGAGTAAACATATTTGTTTCTGAACTAAATGTAAAGAGAATCCAGCATGTTTTAGTTTGAAGCATTTTAAGCATTTGATGATTATCAGGATAATATCTTGAATTGCAGTTATTTTGTCTGGATAATCGCGGCGTGGCATTTAATATCGTCCCATGCCAGATCACTGACAGGATGGAACTATTTATGACTGTAAATTCTTGGAATATTCCGTCTCCAGGCTGGAGGCAGTTCATCTCCAATGAGCCTGTTGTATTTGACACTGAACTGCACAAATATGACTTATTAAGAAAAATGCAACCACAACAGTTTCCTCCAGTTTTCTCCAACTAAAGGTCTTAGCAGCTAATACTCCATGGGACTGTACACAATCTGTTCTTGTTATTACAGAGCAATCAATGTTTTACAACAAGGAGGGTTACTGTATATCAGCCGGAGGGATTAGAGCTCCTATGGAGCCGATCGCACTCAGAGGAATCAGCCACACAGAGGCCACCGGCTCAGGAGAGGAGAAGACAGGGGGAGGGATAACAGACACGGGCTCGGGGATAAATCAATACCCAGCATGCAGTGATAAATCCTCCCAGCCACTGGCCCTCACACCCTCACACACAAAACAATCTTGGTCCCTCATGTCAAAACAGCCAAAAGCTATCACTGCCATGGATCACCAGCGGTGATGTGTCAGCTGAAAGTCAGCTTACAGCCGAGCTGAAAGAGATAGCAAGTCTACGATGTGGTCGATGTTTAAGGGAAGGAGAGAGTGACTTTAGGGCTATTGTTGATGTCGGCCAATAATGTTTAGACAGATTCAATTCAAGGATCATTCAATTTTAAGAGGGAGCTTTGGTTCAAACACAATTAATTGAATTTTCAAATAGCTTTTTCATGAAATATCCATAAATTCCACCTTCTTTATTGAAGACAAACAAATAAGTCATATATTTCAAAGCAGCATATCATAATTATTGAGAACATGGTTATCCTGACCAAAATAATTCTGATTCATGATATTACCCTGACAATTACCAAAATAATATGTATAATACACACAGTAGTGGCAGTAAAACACACTTGAATCACTTTACATTCTAATAAGAGAGACAAATATGTTTAATGCATCACAGATATGACAGGTCTCTTCAACAACAAATGATCATTCAATGTTAAATAAGGTCATCATAAATCATAACTTTCCCTACATAAATTAACAACAAATACAACAAGTGTGAGTTGTTGTAAGGCCAATGTAGAAAAAAACAAAGAAAAAATGGAGCCAAAAAGTCACAAATTTGCGAGTTTATAATAGAAACTAGGAAGTTAACAAGTTGCTTGACCGGACGTTTGCCATTGCTAACAACAGGTGAAAGCTACCGCTAGCATCTTTGCCCAACCACCCGATCAATTTGGCCCATATTAAAAAACAGCAATAACCATCATCACCCTAAGGACCTTAACGAGGCATTAAAATAAATGCTTACATTCATGGGAAGTTAGCTAGCATAAATGCTGGTTGTTAGCGTCGTAATAAAGTAGCAAATCTGCAACTTTATAAACCCGCAAATTTGCGACTTTTTTTCTCAGAATTTTGGTCATCTGTCTCCCTTGTTTTTTTCCCCCCACAGTGACCCGTCGCCGTCAAAGTTTTTATCACATGATATATTTGTTTTAATCCCTCACTGTAAGCGTGACACAGCCTTGCTTTGACGGACTGGAGGAGTTGTGAAAGGACAGCAGAGTCCGGTTCAGTCGACGGTGATGGATTGATGTGTCCAAACACTTCGACTCATCGTGACTCCAGCCAAACCAGAGACACGTTTATGAAAGGAGGACAAGTGTCTTTGTGATTCAATCGCCGCGGAGCCGCTTGACATCATCCTCCCTGCACGCGTCAGTGATCGGTCCGCAGCGTTTAGACTAAAACACAAAAGGCGCTATTACACGGCTGAGCAGGTCCACTGTTGCTGGTATCAGGTCGGTTGACTTGGGCATGTTGATGAATTAAGGGCGTCATCATTCAAACCGCGTGTGGGCTCTGGTGCAAGGCCACAGCACAGGTTGCTGTTTGAAAAATCAATAGGAGGCAAGCAGTTTCTATCTATGAAAAGGATCTGCTGCAAAGAGATAAAGCACAAAGCAACACCAAGTTATTCCACCTCACAGATTGGGAGATAACTAAACAATAAACTACAAAGAAATGCATTGCTGTTTTTCTTTTCTTTTCTATATGCAAAGGCTCCCAATAATAAATGTAATACGCTATCAAAACAGATTGAACCCTCTTTACAGCATCCAACGACTGGTGAGCAGTGTAGCGTGCTGAAATGGGAGCTGCAGTGTTTTCAGGAATGATATACTGTTCTACATTCACACGGCTGATGCATTTTTTATGTTCAAAACCTGAGAGGCTTTCTCACCTTCAATTTTAAAAGTGTTTACTCAGCAGCAGTCCTGAGAGCTGATAAAATAAGTTAGAGCAACTGAATTAAAAATGATTCTTCACCGTAGAAACTGTCCCCAAAACGTTCCCCTGCGGCACCTCATTCCCGCGGTAATGTGGTTGGAAAAAGGTCCTGCCTCACCAATAAAGGGCAACTCACTCTTCTTTGGTCCTTTCTCTACATGCCCACTGTGTAGTGTTGCTTCTTCTGTTGCTTTTGCTTTTGTCCTGTGCTTGTGTATGTGCCATATGTACGGTGGCCCAGGAGGGGCAAAACAGAACATCATTGACCAAACACATAAAACAATACTTCACATTTAAAGGTTGACATCTTGATTTCTTGCTGAGCATTATCTCAGATCATAGAAACCACTCTCACATCTGTATGTAAAATACGATGCTATGGCTATGAGCTATCTTAGCATAAAGACTAATAGCTAGCCTAGATCTGTCCAAAGGTAACACAACAAAATCTGGTTGTGTGAATTTCATGGTTAATACTGTTGATTTTATGTGCTTGCAATTTCATGGTAATACCATTGATTTAATATGTTACAATTTCATGGTTAATACCGCTTCAGCCTCATTATCGGTGAAGCTGCCATAAAGAAAGCATCGTTGTATGAGTCTTCATTGACATCTCCCTTTCCAGAAAGAGAAATTAATGTTCATGTGTTCAAACTGTAGGAATGTGTTGGCGAAGTATTCCTTTATAACTCTGTTTGTGTTTAGAATATTCTATTTAGAAGCAGCATGTTCTCGTTTCGCTTTTAGATAAGTCGCCTGCTAAAGGGACTCTAGTGTCCATTGCAGGTCGGCACGAATAAGCCATGATGTGTTCAAATGTGCGCTCAGAGTCTGGAGTGAACCTAAGAGCGTTGGATGATTGTGTGTATGTACATATGTCGACTTTGGTAGAATGAGATGGATGAATGTGTTTATATCTTATTTTCTTTATATGAAGCATGCTTGGGCTTGTATATTTAAGATGTTGTTTATTGTTTTAGAGAATATTTTGTTGAATAACCACCTGTTGTTTGAGGGAAAACAAATAATTGTATTATTGTTAACATATTGTTAATGTACTCACAAATGATAATTGTTGTATTATTGTTAACATACTGTGAAATCTAATTTATACTGATTTAAAAAACAATTAAAGAAAGCATTGTTCTACGAGTCTTCATTGACATCTCCCTTTCCAGGCAGCAACACTTGTTTAATCCATCCAAAAACAATGAAGTAATAAAAAACACCATTTTATCTCTGCTGGTTTCCAGTCAAGAGGTCAGAGAATTGTGTTATCTTTGGACTCCATGGCATCAACTCCAGCTCCATAAACCGACTCCAACTGGTTCAGAACGCAGCCGCACGTCTCATCACCGGCACCAAAACCTGGCACCACATCACCCCTGTCCTAATGAACCTCCACTGGCTTCCCATCTCCAACTGCATCATCTACAAAATCCTGGTCCTCACTTACAAAGCACTCTCCCTTATCTCACTGACCTCATCCTCCCCTACCAACCCTCTCGGTCCTTCAGATCCACATCAGCTGGTCTCCTCTCCATCCATAAAGCAGCAGTTCTGGGGACAGAGCCTTCTCCAGGGCAGCTCCCAGGCTCTGGAAGTCCCTACCCCAAGCCATCTGTGACTCTGAGTCCCTCACCATATTCCAGTCCGGCCTCAACACCAATCTCTTCTCCTTTGCCTATCACTAGCCCCATGCCCCCTCCCTCATTTCAACTATTTGTTGCTCTGTCCTGTCTTTATCTTATTTGTTTATTTTTGGTTTGTTTGTTTTTTGGTTTGATTGTTTTGTTTTTCTTTTCTGTAAAGCGTATTTGTGTTCAGAAAAGCGCTATATACATTAAATGTATTATTATTAGTATTACAAGGAATCAGTTAGCCTAGCCTTTTTGAAGGTTAAAAAAAATCTGTCCGGCTAGTTGTTTCTCAGCCTTTCCAGTCTTGTTGCTGATAAGCTGCTAAGTTGCAAAGCTAAGTTATCCAGCAGCGAGCAGTAACTTCCTATTCAACAGGCAGTCATGATGTGTTATCAATCTTCTCATATGACTCTCAACAAGCGAGCAAACTAGCAAACATTTGCATTAATGTGTTTTCATGAATGTCTATGAATATGTTTTGCCGCTTAGAGCCTCTGTACATAATCCACAGTACAGGAGCCTTACTTTAGCCTTGGGCTAGTGAATGAAATATATGTGATTTCACAAATGTGACACAGAAAAGACAAACTGTGTAACATTTATTCACTTCCAGTGTATTTTCTGCCAACAACTCCATCCAAGCCAATGTAGATATTTTACAGGTTGAAGATTCATTTTGACTTGCACACAAAAGTAATCCAAACTTCTCTGTGAAGTGACATTTTAGAATTTACACCAGATAAAGAACAAGTAAAGTACAAAATCCAATTTTGTTGTCACATTTGGCACCTAATAAAAACTACATTTGTTGGAAGAGGAGTAATGCTCTCCTGTTGGAACATGTCCCCAAGTTTCTGCCCCGGGTCAATGTTGTGCCTTTGGGGAATTTCACAGTGAGCAAGATGAAGCACATGTTGGCCTGGGTGTGTACTGGCCCCAGGAAGCTAGCTTTACTTCTGTGAATTATTTACAATGATGTATAGGCTCCGCTGCTGGGAAGCCATTCTGTTTTTGGCTACGACCTCATATCTGTTTTCCAAGACATATCTGTCACAGGGAGAAATTGAGAAAAAAATTGTGGACTTGATGTATGTTTTTGACTCCTTTTTTTGTGCTCCAGCACCTGAAAGAAAGGAGCCCAAGCTGGATTTCATAACAGCTTATGAAGATTAGAAAACAGTACATTAACTCAAGTGGCAATGCAGACTTCTATGTGTCTTTCTGGGAATGATGCATTCATGTGCTGAAAGATGTGGACAACCAAAAGCTGAGCTTCATTTTCAGCTTTACTACCAAAATGTCCTTCAGTGTTGGATGAATTTCCTAGCCCATAAAGCATTTGCAAAAATGATTTATATAATGTTTTGTCTTATTAGACATTTTAAAACATGCATTGTTGCAGCGCTGGATAGCTCAGTTTCCCCAAATGACATATGAATAACAACAATTTGCAATTAATTTATCAAGCAGCATTCTTGCTTTTTGCATGTCATGCATTCTGTACTGTCTGAAGTGCAGAATGCATACCAGTAAGTGGCATAGTATCTCTAGTACTACTCATAATGGATGGAAAGGGAGACAAATGAGTCAAAAAAACACAGGACCGTAAACCTGGTGTTTAAGACCAAATTGTTGTTGAGTTTCATTAATGTCTGTATTTATGTTACATATTTTTCATTTCACTTATTTAATGTACTTATTTTAAGACCAACCATGATGTTTTTTTAGAGACCCAAAACCTAACTGTTGTCGTTCTGAGTACGAAAACATTGTCAATGGAAAGTACATTTTCATGGTGGACACACAAATAAATCATATACACGTGACAGAACAATGATATAGAATTGCTTTAACAATCTGAGCTAGCGACAGTACTAAATATTGATAAAGGTTATTATTATGGTGGGATCAAAAACTAAGGACTTTTAAGCAGAAGGCTGGAGTATAGGTGTTGTTGAGTGAGGGTTTTGTTATGTAAAGTCATCCCAGCTGACTTCCAGTCAGACTGCGTTGGATATTTATGCTCCTTCCTATGAGATCAGGCTGGTGCTGGTTGTGGAGACACACAGCAGACCTAAACCAGCCATGCACATACACTTTCAACGCACATTAGTCACTTTCTTGTTCATGGCATGGGGATAAAATGTTTCTGTTTGTATTTCTGACTGCTGTATCACCTGGAATCATGGCATGATTGCATATTAAACAGAGCATTCTTCATGGTGATTTCAATTATTGTAACATGTTAAATGCAGACGGGGTAAATTCACTATATTGCCGAAAGTATTAATTCACCCATCCAAATAATTGAAATCAGGTGATCCAATCACTTCCATGGCCACATGTGTATAAAAGCAAACACCTAGGCATGCAGACTGTTTCTACAAACATGTGTGAAACAATGGGTCGCTCTCAGGAGCTCAGTGAATTCCAGCGTGGTACTGTGATAGGATGCCACCTGTGCAACAAGTCCAGTCATGAAATGTCCTCACTCCTAAATATTCCAGTCAACTGTCAGTGGGATGATAACAAAGTGGAAGCGATTGGGAACGACAGCAACTCAGCCAAGAAGTGGTAGACCACGTAAAATGATGGAGCGGGGTCAGTGGATGCTGAGGCACAAAGTGCAGAGAGGTCACCAACTTTCTACAGAGTCAATCACTACAGACCTCCAAACTTCATGTGGCCTTCAGATTAACTCAAGAACAGCATAGAGAGCTTCATGGAATGGGTTTCCATGGCGATCAGCTGCATCCAAGCCATACATCAGCAAGTACAATGCAAAGCTTTGGATGCAGTGGTGTAAAGCATGCCACCACTGGACTCTAGAGCAGTGGAGACGTTCTCTGGAGGGACCAATCACGCTTCTCCATCTGGAAATCTGATGGACGAGTCTGGGTTTGGCGGTTGCCAGGACAACGGTACTTGTCTGACTGCATTGTGCCACGTGTAAAGTTTGGTGGAGGGGGATTATGGTGTGGGTTGTTTTTCAGGAGCTGGGCTTGGCCCCTTAGTTCCAGTGAAAGTGTAACCCAGAGGTAACTACAGTTATTTGCTGTAATCATTTCAGGTCTGTTTTGGGTGCATTGCTCTTTAAGCACTCGCCGATGACTCGCCGGTCATCGTCGTCTCTGCTCGCCGGACATCAAACGCGACGTTCGACTACAGAGGGAGAGAGACTGCTGAGGTGTCCCTGCGGCCGCGGAGGAGAACGTCTTCGTCACCCCGTGACCATTCTTCAGGCAAACACACAGACATATCTCAGTCCCCCCTTACACATATTACACAAAAGAGAGCTCTCTAATTTCTTTTCTTTTTGCTGGCCAGCCTTTTATTTTATTTTGAAAGGACAATAAGACTCTTTTGTGAAACACCTGATCGGTGAATTTTTTATTTTATTTTATATGTTTATGGGATAAATGCTCCCTGAATTGAAGCACAATTAACCCAGAGTATTCAAGTGTTTTATTTGTTCCTTTTCTATCAAAGGGGATATAAGTTCATTTATTGTGATATAAGAAAAAGTGAATGTTCTCATAACTGTTAATTTCTCGTTTAAATAATCCTTTATTTGAAAAACTACTCACAGTGGGATCTGGGTATTTTGAGTTTTTTTTCTTTCGAGGAAGTATTGTGTATTGAAGTATTGTAAGTTGATAAGTGATAAAGAGGTGAGGTGTATTTCGTCCCCAGAAATATTTGAATAAATCCTGGGTTGGTAGTAAACTGCTATCAGGACTCTGAGTAATTCTACTGTTTGGTTACAAAGGGAACTCTGAATGCTTCAGCATACCAAGAGATGTTGGACAATTCCAAGCTCCCAACTTTGTGGAACAGTTTGGGGATGACCCCTTCCTGTTCCAACATGACTGTGCACCAGTGCACAAAGCAAGGTCCATAAAGACATGGAGGAGAGAGTTTGGTGTGGATGAACTTGACTGGCCTGCACAGAGTCCTGACCTCAACCCGATAGAACACCTTTTGGATGAATTAGAGTGGAGACTGAGAGCCAGGCATTCCCGTCCAACATCAGTGTGTGACCTCACAAATACACTTCTGGAAGAATGGTCAAAAAGTCCCATAAACACACTTCCAGAAGAGTTGAAGCTGTTATAGCTGCAAAGGGTGGACCGATGTCATATTAAACCCTATGGATTAAGAATGGGATGTCACTTAAATTCATATGCAAGTCAAGGCAGGTGAGCAAATACGTTTAGCAATATAGTGTATATATGATTAAAGCTATTAAAAATACACAATAAACATGGTAATGCATATTGAGCTCCACCTTACAATCCACTGCATCAGTGTATTTACCTTCCTGTAATCTCTACCAAGGACAGGTTTCACTGCTGATACATATCTGCCTATCTGATGGCTCATGTTGGAATAGGAAGGACTTGTTGATTTTAGCAGCCTCTGTAATTTCCTTACATTTGCTGGCCTAGTTTTGAAATATCCCCAGAGAATCACCAAAATGTTAACTTGCTTGTAGCGTCCTGAGAAGTAAATAAAAGGTTACGTTAAATCTGCTCTTCAGCCAACTACCACAATCATGTTTGCTCCTGCTGTAGTGAGAGTCGCACCGTGTTACGTGTCGTTTTACAGAAAAATCCCGATACCTCTCTGAACCAGTGATGTTTGGACTGCTGGCGAACAAGTGGACCTGGCAGAGAAGCTATTCATGCACATGCTTTGACTGTGCCTTTATAGTCCCATCTCCTCATGCATGTATTCATTCCGGTATATGGAGCACTTCCAGACTTTTCCTCCTGCTTACTATGCAATAGTCATTAAAGCATTCCGTTCATTGTGATGCAGAAGCACATTTTGGTTATTGACAGTGTGAAAAGGGAAATTAGGTCACAGGAATGTGGAGCATGAGGCGTTCTCAGGACAAAAAAAGACCGTCTTTAGCTTTAAAGGTTGATCTCCCCGCCTGTTTGAAGTCACTTATTTCAGGTCATTGGAATTCAAGCACTGATGAGCAACAGAGATGGTTACTTAGTGTCTGAGGTTGACTTACGTTTTCGATTAAAGTCGATTTTAGTGACTTAACTTTAAGAGGTGGATATTGATTGATCTTGTTTTGTAAAAGTCTTCATGCGTGTGATTGAAACTGCTCAATTGCTCCTGGCCCTGCTGTGAGTCATTGTGAGCTCCCCCGAGGAGAAATGTGGTGGTTTGAAGCTGAGATCAAGAAGACTCAGCTGAATGAAAATAACACCAAAATACATTGTGCATTGATCAGCTTCCAGGCTTTTCGATAACAATTGATTGAGGTATAAACGAATGGACAGCTCTTTCGAGTTCTCGGGGAGCGTACAGTACAAAGACATGTCGATAAAGACGACTTTTTCTATCTAGATATTTTTAACTTGTGGCGCTGTCCCCATTCTGTGTAAGTCAGAGTGGTCAGTGGCAGATGAGATACAAATACACAGTCACAAGTAGGCCTCCACGTACAGTAAGCATACATGGCTTTTCACTTGCCCGGTAATTCACCAGGAGGTCTTGGTCATATGGTTGAATCCATCACGGCTCCCGACATGGAGACGGTTGTGGCGACATCTATGAACTAGCAGTACAAACAACAACAACAGTGCAGACAGAGCTCCCTGCGCTTCCATCGCCTTCTCAACGCCATTATCAGCTGAAATTGCCGTGTGAACACCATAATGTACTAAATGGACATCATGGATTGAAGAAGACTTGAAACTAGAGATTGAGACCATAAACTCATGTTTACAATGTTTACTGAGATAATACATCAAGAGAGAAGTAGGACCATTTTCCCTTAGACTTCTATACAATCAGACTTCTTTTTGCCACCAGACGAGTCGCCCCCTGATGGCCAGGAGCAGGTTAAGAGGGGTGTGGAGTCAGCAGCCAATGACAAAGTATTATTATGCAGGGTTTTACACTGGACGCTGAAGGACTGCGCGCGTGTGTGTGTGGGTGTGTGTGTGTGTGTGTGTGTGTGTGTGTGCTCATCTTACTCATTCTCTGTTTGGACACAGCTGATGAATATGTCAAATAAATATATAATTTTAAAAAACACAATGTATAGTGGCAGTGACATCAAGCTATTTCTAATAAATATAGTGGCTGGATTTTCAAATTTAATCATGTGGGCGGTGAATCGGGGAAATTGAATCTCCAGACAACAGCAGGGAGAGAGGGGAGAAAAGTCAAAAGCGTGAATATTTACCATTAATCAGAATGAGATAATGTATCATTTATATTGTTTGTAGCAGTTTATTTTCTTTTGCTCAACTGGTTTACACGGGTGGAAAGTCGTGGCGCTCAACAGCACTTCTGAGTTCAGCGTGAACGCAGCATTTAACTGTCAAATAAAAAGGTTATCGCTACTAAAAAGTTTTTATGAACTTGCTTTATAGTAACCTTGATTGATGTTTGGTTATTTTTTCTTATTGGCGAAGTTATTAAGGCATTGAATTATTATTATGTTTTTAAAAAAATGCAACCACAAGGGGTCCTAGAGTCATGAATGAGCACCTAAAATATTTGTCTGATGGGTGGAGTATGTGAGACCAGCCCTGGACAGACAGACAGATGCACCTGCATGCACACACGCACGCCTCGCCTGTCACATTATTTGAAGTGGTGTTTCTGTCCGCTGAATGGAAGTCCAATATTGGGAAATATGTGTCTCTTTAGCTGCTAAATGCTTGGCTGAGTTCATTAGCTAGTTGCAGACTTTGTGAGCATGTTTAGTGCTTTGCAAGTAGCCCACCGTGGTTGTAAACAATGAGACCAAACTAACACCTTAATGTTGCATTTAGACCTGAGGGTGATCATTATCTGCAAGTTCACCATTAAAACTCTGCTCACATTACATTACAATTTTCCATTGTTAATATAAAAAAGATTTGTGCATCATAACATCATAATTGGAAACATATTTTAACCCAGACTTCACAAGGGGTGCTCTTTTAATTGAAGTGTCTGGATTTCTTTATTCTTCATTATTAATAACAATGTTCAGAATTATTTTATGAATCCTTTTTGAAACACAAGGGGATTTCTCACAAAGGCTTTTCCCAGAGTTCACTGACATCCTGCCCTGTGTGTTGCAAAGCAATGCGTGTCTGAGCGGAGAGGTGGAGCTGCCTTATGAGAAGATAATACAAGGAGATTGAGCAATCCAGTGAGCGTGACACCGCCTCTGGCTGGACTTCTTCATTACCAGCCGTTTGCTGCTTCTGTAACCTCAGCGGGGCCCTCACCATGGAAACTCCTCATCACTCCCCTCCCACCGCGCCTCATTACGCAGCCACTGCCTTGAGCGCTGGACCAGGATCAGCTCACCTGGGCCTCCATGCTTCAAGACTCACACATTGCCTGTTATTAAAGCTGATCTGAGGCCAGAGACCAGAGACAGTGGCAATTGAATGTGTGCCCGGCCTGATTCTGGTTTCAGTATGAAATAGGCCTCCTGGCGTGACGATGTTATTGGCTCAGCGATGCAGATGGATCATCTGAGCTTGTGTAAGCATGACCTAACAAACATGAATAGGGTTGGTATGACATCTTATTTTAGACCTCTATGATGGCGTGACTCAGTCTACAGATAAAGGCGACAAGGGCTTTGATTGTAAAATCTATATGGAATGTGGAGAGATCATTAATGACTCAGTTGAGCTAGTAAACGGAAGTATTTTGCACAGTAAAAATTGGTTCAAAGCAGAAAAGACAACTTCTCAAAGGAGTATTCAGTAATTTTTTATGTTTTGTCAATACAGGCGATATAGTAGGCATTAAATTAACAGTGCGTGTCTGATACATCGGCTCTTGGCATTGAGGATGTAAAATGATCGTACAGCACAGGTAATGTTTGTGGCCTTTTACAGCGGATCCATTTAATCCCCTCTACAAACTCGGCACAATTTAAATTTAAATCACTGTCTAGCTTTAGAAGTGGACTGCAAATCCTCTTTGGTGACTCATTAGCTAAAGGTGTGTTTACGCCAAAGACCAAGAACATTCACCTTTGCCATTAGAATCATTTGTGTTTATACGCTAGACACCAACCAGCTTTCCTCCATCATGGCTGAAATCACCACTATTGTTGCTTTGTACATGTTGAAGTCCCAGATCCACCAGGAAACCAAACACCGTCCTGTCTAAGTTCATGACATCATCCAGAGTTGGATTTCACCAAGCTGGATTCACTGGATCTAACAAGACACACGTCAGCTGGTTTACTACAGCTGGATGAACCCAGAGTAAACTATTAAGCTGTGATTTAATAGCAACAACCAGATGAAAAGGACGCTGAAATAATTCCATAATGGTGGTGATCAGTAAAAAGTCTCTCGCAATTTTGCATTATTCATTTTGCACCACCCGCAATGAATTCATGTCCACTAGCATCTTTGTGTTGACTTTGTATGCAATCATCCATCCATCCATCCATTTTCTACTGCTTATCCTGTATTTTAGGGTCACGGGGGGGCTGGAGCCGATCCCAGCTGTCATTGGGCGAAGGCAGGGTACTCCCTGGACAGGTCGCCAGTCTATCACAGGGCCAACATGTAGAGACAAACAAGCAGTCACGCTCACATTCACACCTACGGTCAATTTAGAGTCACCAATCAACCTATCCCCATCCTGCATGTCTTTGGACTGTGGGAGGAAGCCGGAGAACCCGGAGAGAACCCACGCTTACACGGGGAGAACATGCAAACTCCACACAGAAGGAACCCGGGGCCGACCCGGGGATCGAACCCTGGACCCTCTTGCTGTGAGGCGAGAGTGCTACCCACTACACCACCGTGCAGCCTGTATGCAATCATGCCACACAAAAAAAAATCTCATAAAATGTCCTCATTTTAAGACTGGACTCATGAAGTTGTTCAGCAGGTTGTCCAAGAGCTGACATCTTGAGGAGGCTCAGGTTTTTAAATGGTACCAAATTCAACACTGCACGTGAACATCCCATAATCGTTTGGTTTCCAGTCAGAATGCTTTCTGTTGCTCCTCGGGAAAGTTGACAAGAACTTGGCCTTCTTAGGTTTCCTTAAGAAATACAGGATGGAGATGTGTGATGATGACCATGTCAGGTTGTTTGTGATACTGATTCGCAGGAACCCCCTCAGCTCCCTGGTGTAGGGGGGAACAAGGGAACAGTTTTAACGGGGGGGGGGGGGGGGGGGGGGGGGCAGTAGCTTGTTCTCTGTTGATTTCCTCTCTATATGACGTCTCATAATTGTTTATAATCTGTCCGATAACGGTAGAGTCGTTCTCTTCGTGTCGGGGGCAGCAGTCGTAGGTGTACAATGTGAACGGGAGGGGGCTGAGCATACAGCCCTGGGGGGCCCCAGGGGGCTCAACACTTGACTGAAGGAGGTGTGGAGGTCTCGTCTTGAGAAAGTCTCATAAGGAGTTGCAGAGCGATGAACTCCAGCCCAGAGGAATCCGTTCTCTGATCGGTGTCATGGGGGAGATTGTGTTGAATGCTGAGCTGTAACAAACAAACACTCTGATGAAGGTGTTGGTGTTTTCAGGATGTGTGAGGGCAGAGTGGAGGCCAGTGGAGACACTTGTGCTGTTGTTGATGTGCTGGGAACCAGTTTGTCTAAACACTACATCAGAATTGGGGTGAGTGTCACTTAGACCTGGACACTGCAGACTGTTTAGGTCCAGTGAGGATGGTTGCTGTTTCAAAGCAGAGATCATTTGTCCTGAACAAGAATGTATCGGCAAACTCAGGTCACGATAACAGAACCATTGAAAGAAGTAAAAATGAATTAACGCCCCATATTAACTGTGAATAATTCCCCCTTGCTGAATTCAGCCCTTTTAAATGTTGATGCACTGTATTATACTGAATCCTGAATTCAATAAGGTGCTGAAATGCATTTATGCTCGTCGTGAATTTCAATTAGTTACAATTAGGCCCTGTATGGTATGGCCCAGATTATATTTGGCTGAATGTTTTGCTGAGGTCGCCCTGTCTGTCTCTCTGCTCAAGTAAACTGATTTGCCCTAAGAAGCATATTCGCATTTTCTGCTTCACTGGACTGGTGGTCCCCAATAATCCTAACACCATCATTTAGTCAGGCAGGCTGTGTTCTCATTTTTTCCCTCTATTTTCTTCATCCCACACAGTGGTCTCGGATTCCCTGAGCCCAGCAGAGTAGAATTAACGTGAATAGTTTTCTTGGCCTCCTTTTTTCATGCACCTTGAAAGAAAGAAGAGTAGAATTGCCTGAAGAAAAGGTGTTTTAAATTCACACACTCCTTTTGGTAAGCCTCCTTCTGTCCTGATTTCTTCTTATCCTGCTGCCAGTTCCTATCCTTCACCTTGCAGAAGAGGTTTTTGTGAGACCTCTCCCTCTACTCAAAAAGGCTTTCAAATACAGGGGAGTCAGGGCAAAGTGCTTTTCCATCATCTCTCCCATGCTCTGTCATGCAGACAGCAAGCTGGAGCAGAATGGCTGCTGTGCTTGTGTGCTGAGAGAAAAAGGCAAATCAAGAAAGAATGAAGTCTGGTGATGGAGAAAAACCTTGCTGTGATGTTGGCACTCGGTAAGCTGCTTCTAACTCCCTACACATCTAAATCAGAGAGATGAAAAAATGGACAGAAATTATCTATAATAACCAAAACGGGAAGGGGATGAAAAAAAAGACATGTTAAAAGCTCAAAGCTTAGCCCGATAGTGTAGAGGCAAGGGAAATAAAAGTTAAGCTGGCGTGCTTGTCCTTTGCACCATGTCTTTTAAGATGCCAGTGTTTTTTCCCTCTTTAAAGATAAGGATTTGATTATCCAGGACAAGCTTAGCCCTCTTAGTTCCACAGGAGAGACATCATAGATGAAGCAATATGTTGTGGATATGAATCGAGTAGGACCCCGACACACTGAAGGAGGGACCGTGTTTCCAGAGGTCCATGAAGAACAAAG
Source organism: Eutrigla gurnardus (assembly GCF_963514095.1). Taxonomy (NCBI): domain Eukaryota; kingdom Metazoa; phylum Chordata; class Actinopteri; order Perciformes; family Triglidae; genus Eutrigla; species Eutrigla gurnardus. The sequence continues at coordinate 20,866,748 of NC_139927.1, forward strand.
GCAGCCGAGGCTTACGTTGATGGACGCAAATCCTGAGTCTTGGTAACTACCCACTCCACTTGCATTCACCACACGCCTGACGAGAACTTTGATCTCTCACGTCTAGTCACCTGGCTCTCTTCCACTAGCCTGAATACGTCTGGACAGATAACTTGGTTTCCTTGAATTTCAGCTCTTTACACTGTCCGATGGATGCTTTCTCTCTCAGCTGCTCTGCCTCCAACATTACGGGATCAAGGATGAAAATGCACTAAAATCCACCTTGAAGATGACAACTGTGTCTTCTCAAGGCTCATAAACAGATGTGCCCTTTATTTGTACTTTTTTCTTAAATTTGATGTTGCAGCTGATGTTGGCAAAATGGAACGGAGCAACACTGACAATCATTTCACAAGTACAGAAAATATATGCATTCATGCTGAGACTGAATCCTGCATGTGTGTGTGTGTGTGTGTGTGTGTGGTGGCATGTTTGATAATCAGTTTCACATCCACTTCCTCTTCCTACCTCTTTTAATATCAAGCCACAACAAGCTTCTCTTTTTAAATGAAAAGCACTGTTTACAAAAGAACATTTCAATGTGAATTTATTTATTATGTTAATCACAGCAATGCTCTCTTACTTTCATGGGTCGGCATAGACTGTATGTAAGACGTGGAGGAACTCATCATAACCCATACGATTATGGCTGTCTTCTGAGTATTTTTTTGCAAAGAGTAAAGGAAGTGACGTAGTGACATATTTGGACCAGCATTTCTATGGTCTACATTTACCACTTCACACCCTGATGGCAGAGGAAACTGCCCATCAGGACCTAATCTAATCTAATCTAATCTAATCTAATCTAATCTAAATCATTCACACACTGATGGGGAAGTTTGAGGTTCAGTATCTTGCCCAAGGGCACTTCAAATTTTTAAGAACCGGAGGTTGCCTCCTTGTGGGAATAAATGCACACAGAGTGGAGGCAGCAGAACTGTGACAATGTTTACTATTAAATATCACCATGAAACTTGCCTTACATTACATTAATACAATCATCTGCTGTTTGAACCATTTGCTGAAAGTGTATGTGTAAAATAGTCCTTATTAAATATGTGCAAATGTTCCAGAACAGAAATGTGAACATTCAACAAAGCCGGGTTAAAAAATATTTGTTTCATTTTCGTGAAATATTAGAGGAAAAACTTTTTACTGAGCAAATGTTTGATATCTCTTTGTATCACTACATAAATCAGAAAATACTGTTGACAACCAAAAAAGAATCACCATGTTTTTAGGAAGAAAATGCTGCATAACTGAAGCTATGAATGATATAGGGACCTCTGTAAAAAGGTTGAGAATATAGATGAAACTGGAAGGTTTGCTGAATGTAAGCACTGACAAAATAAATCATTTTGAGAAAACGGCCTTTACAGATATGGATAGTAAAATACTAGGTTTCCCAGTTCATTATTTTGGCAAAGAAGCAGAAAATAAATGTGCATGCAGATTAATTACAGAAGTATGACAGCGTATTAGGGCCACTATAGGAAAAAAACGGGAGTCGAGAGAGGTGGGCAATATTCTGAGAAAAAAGTGGCAAATTTGCTACTTTAAAACTAGCAGATTTGTGACTTTAAAAGTAGCAAAAATTGCTAGTTTTAAAGTGCCAAATTTGCTAGTTCATTACGATGCAACCGACATTTATGCTAGCTAACTTCCCATAAATGTCGCTTTTATCTTTCTAATTAATCCATCCCAACGTGTGACAACGCTTTGCTAAGGTCCTTGGGATGATGGCTGTTGATGGTTATTGTTGGTTAATTTTATGTGGGCCCTCCCTGGAAAGGCTGGTACGAAATATTGTAGGTTGATCTCTGTGCTTTGGAGAACATTAAGCCTCACTGATCGCACAATATTTTAGCGAGCAGTGCGTCTAATTCTGTGGTTGGTTTTAAAAGTAATGCTGCTATAACTCAAACAGGAATCCAGGTGAGAAATGTAGTCAGACTTTTTCCCTCAACACCGGCTGTCAAGGTGCCTTTGTGCAACACTTTGTATCCTTAACTGCTTCAGTGGAGGGCTGAGGATCTACTATGCACTCTAAGGAAAATCCCAAGAATATGGGCCAATGTTCTGTTTTAATATGAATAATAATTTTCTTTATCGACTTTTCACAGCTGATTCAACCACATTGTTAATTACGCATTGAATCGTGGGAGCAAGAACCCCCATGAGCACAAAAGTAGCCAGAGGCAGTGGCCATCACCCATGAAAACTTTTATTGGATTATCAGATTTGGAGAAACCTTCCTCACACGTATCCTTAATAAAGTGATGTATTCATTATTTTGTAGTTAACATTAACTCATGGAATATCTTGGAGACTCACTTTCACTCCAAGGTAAGTTTAATAATGCAATTGCATTTTTTTGTGTAATTTTGAGCAATTATTTGCTTGAGGTAAGTGCTCATGAATGGCACCGACTATATACTGTAAATCTACGTATACCTATACGTATAACCTATAACACAGTTTTGTGTTATAGGTTCAACAGAAGTGTGTGTGTGAATGGTATTGAGGACGTAAATCTCCACATAGGGTTGAATTAGTTTTTTTCTCACAGTATGGGCTTGGTTTCTTAACTTAAATGTAGATTCTTTTTTATTTTGCCAGTTGAGCAGCAGCAGTCGACGACCTGACCCCGACGTTTAAAACATCTTTATCAAATTATCACAAGATGTTCTACACTGGTAACGATCATAAGCTCAATAAAAGGCCTTTTCATCAAACGAATCCAAATGAGAAAGATGCACAACCAGCGATAAAATTAAAAGAGTAAGAACCAATTCTGCACCTATTTAATCACTCCTTTTTGTTGAGGCATCAGACATCTTTTAGGTTTGTAAGATCCAAGGATTTTTGTTTCATCTCCCTTTGACTGTTGCTGATGCCAACTAAAGGGAATGAGGGATTCACCCAATTAATTTACTGAAGCCTGTAATAAAAACGCTGAAAAGCAAAGCGTCCAAGCTTTTCAATTCAATTAGTTAAGTAGAGTGTGTATTCTGCTCCACATGAGGCGTTATAAAATGATGTCATGGTGCTAATAGAGAGGGAAGTTGAGAGTTTTGTTAGCGCTGCAGACGCACGTTTGAGTTACGAGACTTCTGTTAGTTTAGACTTAATATGCAAACTTGAAAGCGGCTGCAATAAGCAGTGTGGGGTGTGACATTCAATTTACTGTGTGTGTAAATGTTCGTCATTGTTTCCAGGCTGATTCGCAGGTGGAGATGAGAGACTGGAGTTGGAGTTGAGAGATGACGTGTACGTGACTGGATTGCTTCACAAGTAGCCTGTTTACAAGACAATTTTAAACCAATAAAAAATCTAAATCATCATCAAACGATAGCCGGTTGGTTCCCACATTACATTCCCAGCATCTCTATTTGTTTTCCACACAAACTTTTATCTGCATTCAACCAAAGCCTGCTCAAACGGGATTGTTCGCCACTCAGACTACAAATGGGAACCAGAATGTAGTTGTGTTGCCTAGAGATTCTATAAATGTATGTATCTTTCCATAGTCTTTTCATAGAGATTAAGCTCCTTCATCCAGAGCATGTCCACAATGCCCTCACACCTTCCCAACAGTACGTCTCATCCACCTGCACACCTGTTTCCACTTTCGCTCCTCAGCCCTGCTGATTACAAACAAGGCTCTTTACCACCGTCTGTGGCCAGGATGTGTTCTAGTGTTTTTTAAGCCACCTGTATTTATAGAGACCTTCTCCGGTTTGTAAAGCAGAGCGCCACCTGCTGTCTCCGAACACATCCAACATCTTTTCAAGGTGCCGATTGTGTGCTCTGGAGCGAGTATGCACGTACCGCTGATTGGATGACACCTCCGGGTGAGTCTAAGGGTTGGTGATGTCATCAATCAGGGGGTCAGGGCAGATCCTCCATCTCCTAATAAAAGAGGTCATTATGGGAATAGAGCCCAGTGTTGCTGGCCATTATAATGAATGACTCAAAGATGTGTATATAAGCCATGAGTCTCCAGCAGCTCCTTGTTGGAGGCGCAAACCCACCTAACTGTTTAGTAGGAATTCATGTGTTAGTGTTGTGTTTTATTTTAAAGGGACATAATGTAATATAATGAAAAATCGTATAAATTATACAAATATTATTGTTATTTAAATCCTACAGTATTATACAACAGTAGAATAGAAGAACGCAATAACCAATTCATTTGCACAAAGAGGTCGGCGCTCAAATGTGCCATAAGTATGCCTTGAGATGTTGGTAGAATTAGTTCTTCCCTAAGAACAAATTCCATCGAACACAACATCAGTGAATCTGTGAATTTTGTATCCCGTGTTGTTTGGTTTAGATTATCCCAATAAATGAAATTCATCACAATCAACATAATGTGTCATTTTTATTGCGATTCCGTGAAAAAAAACTTTCATATATATCATACAATAACAATCGTAACTAAAAGACCACTGAAAATAGTTTTTCTGTTGATTTAGTTCCTGTTATGGTTCCTGTTCTGTTGTCATGGTGACATCAGAACAGCAGAGCGGTACACCAGCATTGTTCTCCAGTTGGCCCTGGGGACCCCATGCAGTCGCAGGCCAGCTGGGTGATTTAATCTCTCCAACACTCTCTTGTTTCTCTTGTTGTTATTGTGCCCGTTGCACAGGTAGATGACTCGCAGCACTTCAACAGGGTCAAGACATTTCTGACTGCATGGAATGTGAATCCAATTTTAATAAAAACAACTCTGATATACATCATCACCATCATTGGTGTAGTTTCATTTTTCTTTTTTTAATTTTGACAACTTTAACAGAAAAAATATGAAAGTATTTACAAATGAGGTTGATTATGACTGAATTACTAGAAAGGATGGCGTCTTTGTTCCTTGTCAACTATGTTTCTTTGAAATGTTAAACAATGTTCGCTGTGACCAGATTCATGGTGCACTGTTTAATAATTATTTAACTGTCATCCTAGAAAAAGTGCCAACCTCAAACAAACGAGTGCTGCGTCTTTTGTGCGCATTATGTCATGTTCTGTGCTGGAGAAAATGCCTGCAAGCCCAAAGTTCCTCATCCACAGCGTATCAAAGGAAACACCTTGTCTGGCTGCAAGCTGCAGCGTACTCGCACAGATTACCTTCACAGCCAGCGCCTTTCAAAGTCAATCGACAGAAATGTGAAATAAGGGGAGATAAAGAGGCAAAGTCACAATTTCACTCTCAGTAAGAAGCAACGCTCTTGTAAAACCGAGGAAATAATCAATTACTTTTCACTGCCATGTTTGTCCAATTCAAGCCGGCATCAAAGCTCAGTTCAGTTGAGAAAGATGAATTTGGTTGCATTTGAATGGCGACTTTGATATTTCTTTTGGATACATTTTGCTGCTACTGAATCAGCGACTGCAGGCTTTATCTGAGGACACACGTCTGAGGCTGAGCAACTTTGTTTGCAACGCTAGCTTAAACTTTGCAGACGCCCCCCTTCCTTCAGCTGTTTGGTGTGCTCATTCTATCAAACACTCTCAAAACTGCCAAATTAAATTTCATACTGACACATTTCTGACATCTTTAAACTGTCTACCTTGCACGTCAGCGATGCATTCTGGTCCACGTCTCAATGCTTCCTGTGTTATTAAGATACAGTATATATACAGTTCTTCTGTAACACCTTGGCTTTAAGCACGGTTGCCTGAGATGAACTTTAAAGATGTCTTATTTTATCAGCCATGCTCACAAACTGGCCAAACGTGTTTCCAAATTACACTTTCCAAGTAAAATGTTTAAAATCTACTCTTTAAAAGTATGTTGTTTCATTCCAGGAGGTTTTATATCATCTTGAGTTTCTGAAATATATATATATATATATATATATATATATATATTCATACTGCATATATAATACACAATATGAATAATGTATTAGAAACCACTATAAATACACCAACAACTACAATCAAAATATTGAACATAGGATAACAAGATAAACCATATACATTACAGATAAGACATAAGCTGCTTGTTTTCTTTTGAATTAAATCAAAATAAGGTATTGTGATTATACAAAAAAAACAATGTACAATTTTAAAAAGTGCAGGTTCTAGAAGAAAATCCCGTCTACTGCATGATCTGATAGCAGTAGACACTGTTTGAATAGACAGCCAGTCTCAGAATCACTGACAACAAACTGCTGTATTGTATTATTGCATGGTGTATTACTACAGGAACACTGCCAACCTCCCACGACAACATGATGTCTGTTTAGTTTAGTCTGCTGGCTCTCAATGTTCCTGTTAGTCAGAGTCTCAGGACCAAATACGATTGTCTAACTTAACAATGTGTTTAATGAGTGGCTGTCGGACCCATTGTAGACTTAATCATGAGTTTGGACTCCCCCTTCGCACACACACACACACACACACACACACACACACACACACACACACACACACACACACACACACACACACAAACATCACACACACACACACACACTTTTACTGTGTCAAATGTCAGCACATCTGTCTGTCCACTCGGCTATTTTCAGACAAACCCAATCCACCTGCAGTATGAGCTTAAATCGCTGCTACCTTGTAATCCATTCCTCTATTTCGTTGGGAGAATGCCCACATCAATGAAACCCCACACCACGTTTCCACTGCTACCTTTCCTATTCCATGCAGTCAGAACTCCATGAGCAGGCACACAGGCCTACTAATGTAATGTTCTTAGACTCAGTTGCCCTCTCCACTTAACTCATTGATTTGATGACATCAACAAAAAATAATTCAACAGAAATTGTAATCGCATGCAAGCATCTGAATTAGTCATGGAATCAATTTATGTACTTCCATGCTTTTCAATATTTTCAAATATGAGGTCTCACAGAAGCCGACCACTTTACAAAATGTATCCATATTTCTTTCTCATACTATGGCAGATAAAAGTATTAAACCAATGCAAAGATGCATCAGAATTAGAGGTGTAACGATTCATTCGATGCATCAATGAATCCATTGTCAGTCCTATAGATTCAACTAAATCCATCTGCTAAAATAAGTAAATAGAATGAATCATTTGGCTTCACCAATAATCGATATGAATGCATTTAATCGGATGAATCATGATTCTTACTTATGATTAATGTTTTAATACGTTTAAGACACTCTCTCCCCTGCCAGCATGGGAGAGAACTGAAAAATGTTCAAAATAACTGAGAATTACATTTTTGTATTCAGCATAAAATATTATGCAGGACTACTTTTTTATAGAATAAATATGTTAAATAAGTATTTCTGTGGTCTGTTTATTTTTTCATCTTTCAGAAGAATACAGATAGTCTCACTCACATTATTGCATGTTTATTTCATAAAGTTCAAGTTACAGAATAAAATCGAATTGAATCAAATCGAATCGTTCCATAAAAAAAATGTCCTTGAATCGAATCGCCAACTATCGTTTACTATCGTTAATCAAATCGAATCGCTGTGAAGCCAAAGATTCACACCCCTACTCAGAATACAGGAAATGACATCTACTCTAAAACGTAATTGTCCCACCCACATTGTTCCCTTCCGACACACGTTTACTGCTTCATCTCTCAACAGTCACTATATTTGCATTGAGAGTATTAAGACAGGATCAATTGAAAAGCCCCATCAATCAGATACTTATGCTGTATTCACATCATCGTGAAGGAAATGACACCAATGAGGGGAATACGCAAAATTCACATCATCTGAGACTTCACAAATACACAAATAAATATAAAGCAGCAAAAGTGATTATTTCAGCCATGATTGATGAGCCCTGGAGCCCCCCCATCACATCACATTCACTCACACATAACTAGCGCGAGTATGAGAAATTAAACATCATTTTTTACAAATGGAAATATGGCTTTGAGTATTGAATCACAGTGCTGTTTCCACACTGAAGCACCAGTGTGAGCGTGGGTGTTTTCCTATCACATGAGAAATCAAACACAAGCTAAGAGGCAAAGAGAGAAAAATAAAAGGATGTGGGGCTGCATTGTGAACAACTCTCACCCCAGGCAATGCACGTGGCTCATGTGAAGAAAAAAAAAAGCTCATCACATTCACAGATGGCTACCCAATCCAAGGCAAATGGCAAAAGGGCTCACATGACAGCCAGAGCAGCAGTGAAAAGAGCACAGCACAGAGAACATGATGGATTTACAGATGGTTGTGTGTGCAGAGAGATGATGGAAACTCCATCGCAAACGTCTCTGTATCATCTTATTTTCATGGACATTACATGTATTACGTACAGACGGAGCCACAACGAGCATTTCTGTCTCTTTGAGATGAAATCCGACCATTCACATTATGGTGGAAAACACGTTCTGGAAGATAAAGAGAGAGATTCGGTCAAATAAAACCTGTTTTGTTTTTAACAAACCTCAGAAATTGCACAGTTGTATAGAGAAAAGCAGTAAATCCTTCATTGCAGCCATTTTACAAAAGGTCATTTTTAACTAAATGTAAATTAGCCCACTTTCCCACTTTCTCATTTTCTCACATTCTGCTTCCTTGGGATGATTTGAATGACAAAGCTCCGCTCAGCTTTGAGGGTAAAGGCATGAGAGTCCGCACAAAGCTGCATTCTTTCCCAGCCTATTCCCATCCAATACATATGCTAATACTTCAAGTCACAGCTGATGGAAGAACTTACAGTATGAAACATTTTACAGTTAAATGTATTCAAACCAGCTTTTCTAACGTGTCTGTATGTGTTTTTGGGTGAAATAGAGCAAATATCCAAGAAAGTTGTCTTGTTTGTGAAGCTTGGGGTTTCTGCCAGGCGGGCATCGAAGATTGTCTTATTCCCCCAAAAATGAAACAACCTAAAACCAGCTAGGAGGATGATGCATCCTCACCGCCGTGGAAGAATGCATAAATAAAAAGAAATACAATGAAGTGAAATACAATAAACACTGTAATATGTATTTCTTATGATTTGTATTCACATTTAATGTGCAATTAATTAAATGAAAAACATGTTAAGTCCAGATGAAGTCAAGTTTTAGAGCGCATCCCCGTCATATATACTCTACGTCTGTGTCACTGGGACTTAAACGTTACTGTGAGGAACTTTAACTGGTGATGAAATGAAAATGCCTCTATAACCTACATTATGATGCTAATCATCGCAAAATCAGACAAATCATGGTGGTTCACCAGAGACTCCTTCAGCTCCAGAGTCCAGCAGGGCCCCCATTGAGAACCAGCCCACCATGAACCCACATCCAGCTCTGCTGTCGACGTTGACATGTCGGACACTTGGCAGCGGTGGCTCCTCCTCCATCCAGGAGCAACGCTTCAACCCCGCTGCTCAGCCAGAGCCAATGAGGACCAGGACACATGATATATATATATATAAATATATATTTCACTTTAACATGTTTTTCAGCTAATCATGCTTTGAATGCATCCAAAGAAAGGAAAATACATAACAATAAATGTAATAAATGAATAAATATTTTCTGTGTGTGATTTCTTGGCATTTTATGTCTTCTGTCTGCAGCAATAAAAACCAGTTAGCCAATCAGTCCTCGCCTTTGTGCATAAAAGAGCTCTGCTTCAAATAGGATATTATCACTCAAGATAATCTCAGGCAAAGTGTGTGTGTGTGTGTGTGTGCGTGCGTGTGCGTGTGTGTGTGTGTGTGTGTGTGTGTGTGTGTGTGTGTGTGCGTGTGTGTGCGTGTGTGTTTGTGTGTGTGTGTGTGTGTGTGTGCGTGTGTGCGTGTGTGCTTTGAACATAGATGAACACTAGAAATTAAGGACGCTCTGGGGACGTCAGGAGTGATTTATAATTGAAAACGTTGACATATCAAAGAGGTTAAATTTGATGTTCAAAGCGTTTCAGCAAACAATGGCATAATTATGTTGATATGTGTTATTCCAGGTTAATATGCAGATAGAATAGGATTGGGGTTCTGGTTGATAGTGAAGTGGTGAGCATCAGAAGTGAGACTGGGCTTTGATGAAACACATTTGCATAGATATCTCTCCTGTTTCCTTTCCTTTGTCCTGTCTTCAGCAGCTGTTTGGCCACCTGCTTAAGAAACAGGATGTTGTCTGATGGTGCGGAGGCTCCTCTGCTCCGGCCGCTTCTATCACATTTCATAAGGAGTTGTTACAGTCCATGTTTAGACAGGGATCCAATTATGACAATAGAGCTTTGTGGGAGTGTTCAGGGGACGACCTGTGTTGGTTCACAGCGACAGCTTGCCCTGAGGGTGGAACAATAATCCGGACCAGATCGAGGCGACCCGGCCAGCATTGCATGATGAGGCTGCCTCATTCTAACATACGGGAGTGGACCAAGCTGACAGATTGGAGTCTTAATTATACAAACATTTCATCGAGGCAGAGCTGCTCTCTGGAAGGAAACGACTCATGGTGCAATTAAACCTCAACGGACACAGACAAGGACAATTTATACATTTATTAATGTAAAGAGGTTGTCGGAGAAATATTAGAAGTTTATGCAGAATTCCGCAAAATCATGTTTGAGGTCATGCTTGACCTTGCAAACAGCATATGTTAATACAATCTCACCACTAGGTCTTTTCAGCTGTTCTGGTGCTTTTGATCATATCACATGATCTTCACCAGCAGATGGTACCTGATGGAGTTTATTCTAGTCCTCCGGTATTTCACCTCTATGACCTTAGGGGAGAAACAACAGTCGTCATCGCAGCAGCAGAGGTGTCCTGATTTTTAGTCACTAACGTATGACTAAAGCCTCCAAAACTCCTGATTCATCCATTTCCCAAAATGCAATTTGATAGTGTCTTTCATTAAACCCTCTCAGCCAAGTTAAGCCAACAAAACTGCTTCGTTAAGTTCGGACAAAGTTCATGGTTTGGGTTAATAAGGATATTCATTATAGAACTTAAAGTGTCAGTCTGTAATATTTGAGATGCGTTGCTTCTAGCAGCCTCTCTGGTGGTAGATGGAACTGCAGGCGAGCCTCTGGGACTCATCTCCCTCACCCAACAGTGTGACTGTCTCTCATCTGCATGATGCCTTCAAATGCTCCACACTGAAAGGAGGTCCGTGGTTTCCCCTCGTTGGCGTCACTTTGCTTCTTGATGTTTTTCTTCTTCACTTCCATTAGTTTGTTGTTTCTTTTTCTTGGACTGGAAGTTGAATGGTCTTCTTTCTCTGCCTGTTGATCCTCCATTGTGAGTCAGCAGTAATGAAATGTACCTGGTCAAACACTTCAGACTAGAGGTAGCCTGACTCAGCAGTTGGAAGTTCATATGATCAACCACCATTGTTTTAACTCACTCTTCGATAGATAGTAACTTAAAAGACAATTAAACAGATGAAAATGTTACGGACTACAACTTTAAATTACATACATAAGTTAACCTACATGAACTAATTAACCACCTATGTTGCGTACATTGTATAAGTAAACCTACATTAGGTAATGTAAGTTAACCTGAACAGTGGTGTTCTTCGTTTGTTTGACCCATCCATCCACCTTCCTCCCTACATGGTCTTTGTTGCTCGTCATACTAGGTCAGCTGACACCATAATTACTGCAGCCACTAGAGACTCCTTGTATGAATGCCTATGGGGTCAGATTTAGGCGAAGGACAGTCTCTAATTGTGTGCCTTTAAAAGGAGAAACTGCCAAAGAGCCACTTTCATGTGCTCATTTGTGCAACACTTACTCTTTTCCATAAAACTGCTGTCACTTTCTGCTTGATCTAAAGTCACACCAGCAGTAGTCACCCCTCCCAGGGCCTCCCAAATTACCATTTTCACACAAAACTCTCAGCACTTTCGCTGCTATTTCCCTGATCAGGTTGCGGTTACCGTCATATAAGTCATGTTAAAACTGTGTTCTCCCCTTCAGTCTCTACATGAGAACTCTACACAAATGTATCTTGTTTTGTGCAGATATTATCTGATATCTGATATTACATTTGCATGATATATATTTACCGAAAATATTTAGGAGATGTGGTTCCTCCTTTTAGGAGTATGACCCACATTATTAACGTCAACTCTCATTGAATCATCCATGAACATATTAACACCATCAAATATCCCCATTTACAACAACAGAAGCCTTAAAGGTTGAGTGCCTGCCTTTGGGACTTTTTCAGTTCGGCGATGCGTTCAAAGTTAAAGTCTCTGTGGTTTTTCCAAATGATTTCTCTGCCTTAAACTGTGAAGTATTTATTTAATTATGAACACAGTCAATCTTATTTCACAATATACAGTAGTTGTCTAGCAGGTTACCTGTCATTGGCACCTTTAGTCGATGTGTGCATTTGTTGGACTCACGGAGGAGGCTCTGTGTTTGAGCTGAAGCTAGAGTGGTTACCATGGAGAGCCTTGTGGGCCGTGGTTATTCCCACCTTGCTCTGTCAAAGAGGCTGGCTGAGGCTAAAAGAGAAAGAGGGTTATCTCGTACCTTTTAAACTTTATCTCTTCCACCATATTGTGCCTCGAAACCAATCCCCTGCCTTTTTCCAAGTCTGTGGCCTCACGATTTCTTCCGTATTATGACAGATAGAAAGAGACATTACACTCTGTTCTCCACCTGGGGGAATTCTGATGAGAAGCCATCCCATTTTTGGCAGGTGGAAAACTGCAAAAATGAATACCAAAATCTGACAGAAGACAATAAATTAAAGAAGGAAATATAAACATAATTACGAACTTGCCTGTGGGCAGCAAAGCCTTACGCACACCAGCATTCACGGACGATAATGCAGTGTGCATTCTGGATTTGGAGCCAAATTGATCATTTTCTACCCACAAATGTGTGCTATTAAAGCATACCCGAGGGAGGGAGCAGTTGCTGAATGTCCATCCCGCATTCACATCCTGTAGAGGCCGAAACATGGAAACCATGACTCTTTCAAAGGAAGAAGGAGGAGGTGGGAGAAAATGAAAGGGGAAGACAGCAAGGCTGTTAATAATTAATTCGGCAGAATTTCAGTCCTGGGAGGCCCGAGAAAAATATATTGATGTTTGAAATATGCTAATTAAAGAAAGGAGCACACTTTGGTTTGGAAGGCATCCGTCTGCCCAGGCAGTTTGAAATTTCACTGCTGCCTGGGCTAATGGTGCTAGTAATGCCCTTGGGGAAGCATGGCATGAAACACAGAGGCGGGCGCTAATGAGTCTCGTGGAACTCTCCGGCTCACAGGATGAATGAGAGCGGTGCGGAGAAGACGCTGAAAGGGAAGACAGAGCCACAGTTGGTGGAAGACATCTCATATTCTTTGAAAATTTCATAGTAAACAAGGGAAGAGGGATCATTCACTGGGCAAAACTGGATTTACACGCACCCAATAGACACTCTGCCAGCAGCCAATATTGAGTCACCCTGCAAATGGAAACCACATACAACACAAAATGAGTTTACACTAGTGGTTTAACAGCACAAGAAAGTGACGCAAAAACACAATTACACAGGAAAGAATCTCACTTGTGCACATGCTTTCATTTCATTTCTCTGAACTGTTTAGTCAAATTGTAAATAATGATTTGTGAGTTGCTTTAAACAGCACTATACTAGCACAGAAAAGAAGAAGACAGAAGCAGCAGTGTGAAAGCAACGGTTGATGTTTAAGATTAGGCTTTGCTTCGGGCTAAATGCTAACATCATCATACTAATATCTAACTATAATGGCGTATCGCACTAGGCCATCTGCACGATTGAGCCTGAAGTCCGGATTGTTTGGCCGCTCCATTCCGTACTAAAGAACGGTACGCTTCCTCAGCACACTTGGAAGAGGTGGATTTGGGTCCAGTACGGTTCATGCACGAGCACATGCACGGGTACGCAACGTGGACATGACGTAGGCTTGAATCGGTAGGCCGTCTCTCTCGTTATCGCTCAGTGTTCAAATTGGATCTCCACCCGCTATCGAGACGATTTATGACTAAATACTGTTGATGACTGTGAAGGACACAGATGGATTCTGGGTCGGGCTTGAGGGTTCAGACTCGTGGTGTGAGCAGTACCGGAGTGGAACCGGACCAGTACTTTTATAATAAAACTGCTGTGTTCCATCCAAAGTCCTCTGCCCCCTAGCGCTGCCCTCTCTCCTCTCACATGTGCTGGTGCAGAAGTCGAAGTCGTGTTTACTAGAAATATGTGCAGACGTGACGTTAGTTTCAGGCATGTTCTCTGTGTTGTTCTCTCTTGTGATGACTCTTACTCTCTTATTACATACTTAATCCCACTAAATTAACACAAAGTATATAGTATACCATAGTTTACCATAGTGGCTCTCACAGCTCTGAAACTAAAACAAAGAGGAGGAGAAGCCACTTAGGGTTCTGGTAGGAGCCACAGATCAACCTGCTAACCCTGTTATTAAAAGACCCCCTGGGCCACCGGAGCACCAGGAAAATGACAGTGGTAAATTTCCCAACAGGCCTTATTTGGATTAACAGACAACATACTGTGAATCTAAATGGTTACTTTCGTGCATTAATACATATTAAAAGGTAATAATGTTAATATTAACAGTAGCTAACTCCATTATAAGTAAAACTATTAATGCAATAGAGTAAACGTCCTGCATTCAAATGTTTACTTCAAGTGCAGAGTGGAAGAGAGGCTTTATTAGCGTGATGTACTTAAATTGACTTAATGTCTTTTCAGAGTTGACCTTTCATTTATTTTTAATGAAGATCATTTTTTGGCTTTTTGCCTTTATTGGACAGACAGACCGGAAATGTGGAGAGATTCAGGACTCAGCCAACAGGGACGCCGGAGCTTTCAATCTATAATGTGTGAATCTGAATGAATGTGCTATGAATATCGTACAACATTTTGTACCAATCCATTTAGTACAATATTTCTCAATGAATACTCTGACCTGCTGGTGGTGCTACATTAAAGGTCAGGGGATCGGCAAATCCACCAGTATTCACCCTCTGGGGACACTGAATGTCTGTTCCAAACACCATGGCCATCCGTCCAATAAACAAAAATGCACACATCATTGTGGCTCTCGAGGAAAAGTCTGATGATTACCAAAATTAATAGGATTCATCCTCAGGAAACCATGACTTGACAGATATTTCAGTCCAGAACAAAGTGGTGGACGGACTGACTGACATTGTGCCATGCTGTTTGTGTGGCAAATAACTCATTATTACATAAAAATGCTTTTATTTCTGCCTGTTTGTAATAAACGGTTAGCCAATGTATACTCTATTTAACTTGTGCATTCTATTAAACATCCCTATTCATGCACAGTTCCCATGACAATAGAAGAGTAGCTAATAAATGACAGTCATTAAGTATTAATTTCCAGGCTTGTATGATTTCTTGACATCTGCCTCCAGCAAATAAGGTGCAGTGAACAAACAGAAAGAAATGAACCATCCCTGTATGAAGAGTTTCTCTTGTGCCGCGTTCACATGAGATGTAAACACTGCACTTCTTCTTCAACATGAAAAGAATCTATTCCTGTAGGTAGTCTTTACTCCGTGCTCTCTAGGGAGTTTATTCAAATGATTTTCATATGTAGGTTTGTTTGATCGTGTGAAGTGAAATATATCAGATGGAGCAAATATATCATTCTTCTTCAAACTCATAGTGAATAAGACGGTAATTGCTAAAGAAGCCTTTTCACATCTACACAATTTGTTTCAGCACAATCAAAGCCACACTTAAGATTGGGGGTAATGAGAATTACATGCCATTATTTAATGGGGAAATTTATGTTTATATGTTGGAATAATCTTTATTGCATGCTGCTTATTAGACGGCTCCACAGCTTGAGGAAAAGAAAAGTGTCTTATAGCTCTACAGTATTCTCTTGCTGTCCCAAGAGCGATAGCAATCGCAGGACGAGGGAGAGATATTGCCCCTGTAGTGGCAGATCGTCAGAAAACGAGATCCAATCTTTCTCTTCCCACCTCTCCCTCAGCGCGGGACAGATAGGGCTGATAAATTGCACACGCAAGGTCTCTCACCAAGTTCCCTTTGAAAATATGCGATGCACGTAGACGATAAAGTTGAAAGCAAGTGTATTAGAGCAGATATCTCATAACCATGAGATAACTCACATAACTGGTGACAAAGATTTGAGTTTGATTAGACACAGAGATTGTTTTATTGATCTCCACGCTTCCATCTCATCTGATAAGATCATTAATTCAAAGCGTCCCATTAAACAATGTAACCTTGCTGCCTAATGTGAAACTGCACTACTGTGCTTCAGCGTGTAACTGTCCATTAAGCCGAGAGGTATTGCCAGTGGTGAAGTGTAACTAAATGCTTTTCCTTTAGGAAGCTACTACAGATTTGAGGTACTTGCACTCCACTACATTTTAGAGGAATATATTGTAGTTTTTACATGATTGCAGTTCATACACAAACAATATATGTATAATATTTTTTCATGAAACATAATGCATTGTTAAGGGAAAAATAAATCTCGCTCTTGTCAAGTTATTTGGTGTATAATGTTACCCTTAAAGTCAATTTCTTAATTAAAAGGAAACATCTGGCAACAAAAATGAGAATAGGACTAAACAAAAGTAACCACTGAAAGCAATGTATTACATTCTTTAATCAACACATAAAGCCTCACAGATCATATGAAAGATAGACTAATAGACAACGATCAGATTAATGGAGACGATTCATCTATGATCCCACAGAAAGAAAAATGTACCACTGTTCCACTCTTCAGTTGTATAACGAGGACATACTGTATCAACGTTCCCATACATCTTGCTGATAAAAGCGTTTTTGACTTTTTTTTCTTGCTGCAAAAGAAAAGCAACATTTGCTTTGATAATAGAAACCTACTTTTTAGTGTAATGTAAGACTCTCGATATGTTTAAATGACCGTCTGATTTTTTTAAGGGGAAAACACCTAGGTTCATAAATTGACTGTAACAGTCTGATGCACACCATCAGCTGTTTTCTTTGACCTTCAGAAGCGTTCATTTTGGTTTTGACAGCATTTAGTACGTCTCAATTCATAGATACATTCAAAGCAGATTGCAGTTCCTCAGTCACAGCTTAAGCTTAGGATGAGAACAAATGGCGTCGTCCACTTAAAAAATGCATATTTGTATTAATTACATTACAACATTGATCATTCATATAAATGTAAATAAAAAAGACCCAGTATTGACCCTTGTGGAACACCATTTTGTATATTTAAAAAGCTAGAAACTAATCCATGAACATTAACACTTTGTGTTTCGCAATAAATAGTTTTTTAAACCATTGAACAGTTTTTGGAGACAAATCAGCGATAATAACCATGCATGGCGACTGTGTTTGTGATGTCATCCAGGTCATGGTCATTTTTGAAAGCTTTATGGTAGCTGGACTTTAGGTATTTGAATACTTTTTTCATCTCATCTAAGAGGCTTCTTCAGTTCTAACGGACTAGTGGGGAGTTGAGGGCTTTAAAACTCTTAAGGCTTTATAAAAGCCATTTTAAATGTTCATAATCATCCATGGCACCTGATAACAAGGTTTTAAATTATGAATGCATTATAATGTGCTTATGATGCATTATATACATGATCGTCACAGAAAGTGTTACCAAAAAAACAAAAGTTTACGTGTGAATGAATGCGCTCCCATTGCTATTTCATTTCCATCCACTAGATGCCCTCGGACTTTCTCTCTTTTTGCAATCACCTGACCACACCGTCTACACACCTGCATTTTCCTCGCCTGCATCAGCCAAACACCCAGCTGTGATCAGATCCAGCTATGTATACCAGCCCAGTTCTGTTTGCTGTGTCAGGGTTTCATTGTTACTATATGGAGTTTTCTACCAGACCTTCTTCTGTCTCCTACTGTCTGTGTGGCTCCTTCCTCTTATGTATTCCCCACACTGTGACACATTCTGCATTAATTGCTTTAAGTGCAGTGTACTGCTAATATTTGTATACTTGATATTACTTAAGTAAGTTTACTTTTACAGTATTGCATTACTCAAGGGTTTTGTGAATACTTCTGCCCCCCTGGAAGAAACTCTGGAGAATACAATGTGACACGATCATACACAACACAATTAGGAGACCGCTGTAAAGTAGGGAAGCGAGCGGTTAAATGTTCCCGGTCGCTCACCTAACAATCGACGCCAGAGGTCATTAGCATTCACGGCAGCTCTCTGCTTCTTCTCGCCATCGGTCCCACTTCATCAGTTAAACAGCGAGCTTCTAACCCTGGCTTTGTTTCGTGGGAGCGTCCGTGTCTGATAAGGGCCCCCCTGATATGGCTGACATCATTAATCACCAGCACTGTGGGAGGACACGGTGGGCAGGTTGAGAGCAGCAAGTACCACAGTCTCTCCCTGTGGATCCCTTTTAACGGTGCCATGCTCCTAATTAATAGAGCTGGCCCTCTCTCTTTGCAGATATACATCAAAATGCATGCAGGGAGAGATGTAAATAATGTCAGGCAGACAGGAAGTTTACTGTTCTGTGTCAGAGATGATTGAATCAGAGAGGAGGCTTTGTGCTTCTACTGTATATGAGAGATAAAGAGAGAGAGAGAGACAGTGAGGAAGAGAGGGAGGCGAACTGATATTGCCATGTACGTGAAAGGTGGAACATGAAATGTCAGCACCACCGCCTTGCTGGTGACCATTTTCCGTTTTCACATTAAGAATCCGGCAGGGCAGTAAAAAGAGTTGAACTGAGGAGAGATGAATCACGGAGGCAAAGCTTTAATTTTACTGCTCATTCACGGCGCTGGAACCAACTTTTAATTGCCTGTTACAGATGATGGATAAAAGAAGTGGGGCAGGGTGTATTTACAAGCTTTGTCAGTCAACCGGCTTCGGATCCCGGCACTGTGTGATCATTAGATGAGCCTGTGATTCAAAGAAACGGCGTGTACAGTGATAAAAATAGTGGTGAATATGGTTATGTTTTGCAATCATAATTCTATTACTTGTCTTGAATGAGTGAATGCTTGAATTGGTTTATTTGCATAGTGATAGAACACAGGCAATGAGATAAAACACACAAAAGACAGAGATGCAAATTGCTTGTGGATGCAGGTGAGATTTAAAAAAAAGGTGTCATATAACATATCCCTTCATTAAGCGTAGACGTAAACAAACCTACGGGTTGAAAATGTGTTACAGAATGCAGGAAATTGTGTTTTACACTTTTTTTTTTTTTTTTTACACATTTTTCCTCTTGAGTTAAAGCATCCTATCTCCATACTAATGTCCCTGCTATACTCATATTCACTCCTGTCAGGGCTTAAATGAAGAACACTTAGTCATTACCCACACCTGAGGATTAAAAAATGTAAAAAGCTTGATCTAAAAAGATGCTCTAGTCGGAACAAAATGAATCTCATTAATTATATCACCTAGCATTGCCAGGTACACACAGAGATTCCCAGTATTTTATTATTTCTCTGGAGTACCTCAGGGATTCAGTCCCAGTCTGGATATTATTGTCAGTAACACCAGAATTTGGATCTAATGAAAATCAGTCAACATAATTTATTCACCAAGACTAAGTCCCCTCAGGCACTTGCAATTGCACGGTTGCCATAATCAGTGCAAGTTCAACCAATCAGTGGTAGCAATTTGCAACAATTACTGCAATTCTTCTGCAGTCACAGCAACCAACAGAATAACTCTCTCTCTCTCTCTCTCTCTCTCATCATCATCATCATCATCATCATCGTCATCATCACCCCGACACATCATCGTCATCATCACCCCGACACTCTGAGACTGGGTTCCCAATAACAGCATATAGCCTTAACACAAGGGCAGTTGACCTGAGATTGAAGATCATAATGAAGCTGGTACCGGGAACCGCTGTTGTCGAGCACCACGGCTGAGTGATAAAATACCCTCTGAAAGTCTGCTAGAAGATGTGCATGTGGCATCACATACTATCCCTATTACTACCATAACTGAGACTAACAAGCTGATATACAGAGAGTCCTGAGCATCAAGGACCCCCAGAAGGGAGCAATTCCTACCGACCGAAAACCTGCCACGGAACAACATGGAATGCATCATTGAGGATAACATGAGTAGATACATGGATGAGCATGACCCAGAAAAGAGTTGGTACCACCAGAGACCCAAACACCAGCTACTGGTTGACAAAGCAGTCACTCAAGACTGTAGGTTCAGACAGACCAACCTGTGCACGGCCTGATAATTTAATAATAATTAATTTTTCTTGTTGGACTTTGTAACCCAATCCTGACTATCTCTTTAAGTTTTCTCCCTCATGGACAAAAACGTATCACTTATCTAAAAAAGGCTATTTTATTTAGCATTGTGGACGGTTCGCCGGATCTCACCTCTCACTTGTGGGAAACCTGCACTCCTGAGGGTTCCAGAAGAGTAGGACTGGCGGGTCAAGTGGTAAATTACTCTATGCATGTGTGTGTGTGTTTGAGAGAGAGAGATTAAAGCAGACATTGATGAAATTATTTCTTTGTGTTTGTGAGCATGCAGAGAGAAAACAGGCGGAGGGATGCTTGACACCCAAAACCTCAGCGCAATGGGAGGCCCCAGCATCCAGAGTGAGTAATTATATCTGTGAGTACTTTCTTCCCCTTTAGCTTCTAACAACCCTGTTTGTAATGATTCTCCTCTAACACAGTCACACACATACACCGAAAAACACCTTCATATTGCTTCAATCGTTCTCGTGCTAATAATGGCAATCAAGAATCGATCCTGTCTGCTGTAACATCCATGTTGTTTGGTTTCTGTTTTTAACGAATCTGATAAGAGAAGGTTTTTGTGGGTTTAATGTCTGCGGGAGTCACAACATACACAGTGGAGTTATTAGGTCATTAATCTTCTGTAATCCTGAACGAATCTACTTTAAGTTCTATTTCTGACATGGACAGGATGTGCTACCAATCTGCCTCCCCGTTTTGGCCAATCAGAAGAGCTGAAGCGATCGCAGCGTCTTCGTTAACAGTGCAACACATTGCCACTGAAATCTCTCGTCTCGGTTTCACTTAAACAATTGTGGCGCGCTCTCTCCCTCCTAATCCATAATGAGATTCCTGGCAGTTTTACAATGGATACTGCATGATGAACTTTAATGAGATGCTTTTGAAAAGATGAACCCAAATCAGCACTTTTGCTTGGATTGCAGGAGGGGGCGGGGGGGATCTTTTGCCAAGCGAGGGGAAAGCGGTATTGATCCACATGCATTGTCTCGTTAATTTTGCCAGAGGTGTGGATTCCGTGTGATCAATATCTAGCGACTGCATCTTTATTCTTCTGTGTAACCTATTACTGTCGGTGAAATGCGAGGCCAGCACCACAATTAGAGTTCTGGAGCGAGCAAGGCCAATCAATAGTTAGATGTATGATCTGTACATCAGGAAGCAATAACTAGTCAAAGGCCCAGGGTGTATTCTTCCAAGGCTAAAGGCTAATCTGCTGGAGTGACTCCATCTAAGTCAATGGCCACCATGGTTCCCCTAAGCCCGGTTTTAATAAGAAGAGGGGCCTCAAGGCTTTACTCAATAGGGCTTCAGGCCCCTGGGTCATTTCCATCTATCTGCAGCCATTATGAAAGTAATGGTCTACTGACTTATTTGCCTTTATACATGATGCACTGAAGTACAAGCGAGGTTATGCTCTCAGAGGAAACATGGCTGAGGAGAAACATTGAGGACAAATCACAAAATGCCCTCTAAATCTACAAAACTACAACAGAAATACAAGTCAGGAAATGCAAATACAAAACATCAACGTAAATGCTTCTGACAGAATTGTATTATTATGGGTTAGCTAGCTAGCTGCTCTGCAAAACAACGGATGTATTTTTATTTGTGAGCAGGGAAAACAAGAAATACTTAAAATGAAAAACATAACAAGCTGTTAACCTAATTAGTAATAGTCAGGAAGAAATACATTACAGTAATGCATTACTTTTGTAACGCGTTACTCCCAACACTGATGTATACATGTAGTGTGAGTGTAAGAATTCTGGTTTGATATTTATTTAATTTTGTTTCTGTAGATGTCCAGTGTGGATGTTGTGTGTGGGGGGATGTCCTGTTTTGTGCTGTATTGAATGGAACATAATTATACACATTATAATACAATTTTATACAAACACGGGACTTTTTTTTAAAAGAAAGAAGACCAAAATTGTATTAATATACAGACATTTTATAACCAACCTTGCTATTATCATTGGAACGTTATCTTAAAGTGAAAAATAAAAAACAGTAGTTTTATTCCCTGAGTTGCAAGGTAAAACTTTCACAACAGAGTCCAGGTATGGGGATGATGATGAGAGCTCATTCAGTGATAGGATTTTACAACTATTGCCTCCCTTGCATTTTTTGCAACAACAGATACCAGCTACCCGACAAGGACACCCATTCTTGTGTGCAGCCTTGCCACATGAGCAGGGATCTGGCAAACCTTCAGGTATTGAAATTACAGTCTTAGGGACTTATAAACTGCCCTTTCTTACAAAACCATAAGCCTCTGCATTTAAGATTAAGGTGGCGTCTGTAAATGGTGCTTAGACCCAAAGCTGCTGTTGATAATTGTCTCTCTTTATATGTTTTCTTGCATTAGTTGAGGTGCAACCGGTCCTCTCAAGGTCTAAGGACATTACATTTACATTTAAGGCATTTAGCAGACGCTTTTGCCCAAAGCGACTTTCAAAAATTACATTTGTCAAAAGAAAGAAACCACAACATATCATTGCCGATAAAGTAAGAGCGAAAAAATAGAAACAAGTGTTAGGTCCTTGTCTGAGTAGTAGTAGCTGTTCAGCAGGGATACCTTAAGTACAATAGTGCTATGATCAAAGTGCTACAGCTAAGAACATAGAAGTGCTGTATATATATATTAGGGGGGGGGGGGGGGGGGGGGGTTAGTGGGTCATGCTATGCAGAGTCGAGGTGAAGTCTGAACAGGAGAGCCTTTTTCGGAAGATGGCAAACGACTCTGCTGTCCTGACATTGGTCTGGAGTTCATTCCACCACTGAGGACCAGAACAGAGTCTCAGGTCTGGATGTCTCAGGTCTGGATGTCTCAGGTCTGCATGTCTCAAGTCTGGATGTCTCAGGTCTGCATGTCTCAGGTCTGCATGTCTCAAGTCTGGATGTCTCAGGTCTGGATGTCTCAGGTCTGCATGTCTCAGGTCTGCATGTCTCAAGTCTGGATGTCTCAGGTCTGCATGTCTCAGGTCTGCATGTCTCAAGTCTGGATGTCTCAGGTCTGGATGTCTCAGGTCTGGATGTCTCAGGTCTGGATGTGTCAGGTCTGGGTATCTCAGGTCTGGATGTCTCAGGTCTGCATGAACGGTTCTCCTTGCCTGTACCCTGTTGTACGTTACAGTTTCCTTGGTTCGTTGTGTGCTTTTTTCCTTTTTGTCGTTTCCGTGTTAGATACATGTGGGCCCATTCATTGCTTTTAGAGGAGCACTAATTACGCTGGAGGGCGGAGTATGCGCTGTTGGCCCGGTGGCTGTCAGGTTTTATGAATACGACGCAGAATGAGGAAGCACTGCGTGAGCTGTTTGCGATCTCGCAATAAAAAACTTCAAACTGCGCCAGTCTTAGTAAATCTACCCCTGTTTGAGCTCGTCTGCCAGCCCTTTGCAGTTATTGTGAAGTGGTAATTTTGATCTTTTCACTCCTGAGTTGCGGATGAGCCAGAGCTCTTGGAGGCCAAGTCTTCTCCAATTGACTGTTATGTGGTAGGCTATAATAGGCACACTGGATGGAACATCATCCTGTCATCAGCTTCCTAGTGTGTGCAGTTGAGCCGTGGGAATGGAGTAGCACTCACAGCTGACACAATCCATGCTGGTGGTGATATACCAAGGTTTGGTGCCTTTGTAACTGGTGGTCAGCCAGTAGTCACAGTTGCCTCCAACTTTGGTAACCATAAATGTCAAAGCAATAGCAAAGTTGTGGATTGTTTCTTTAAGGAGACTGTAACGGTGCGGCTGGCGCAGCTGAGCTGAATGGGACTGACACCGGAATTTATTATATTAGCACGGACGTAGCATCCCGGCGCACACACGAACATGACGTTCCAGCGCATTCAACTGTTGAGGAAACACGGTGCAAACATTTCCCAAGCATGGACAAAGACGGTGAAACACTCACGCTGCAGTTGCACTGGCTTCCGGAGGCTGTGAAAGGACCCGACGTGAAGTCAGGAGGAACTTTGTGCAGTGGGGGGTGTGACGTCAGAGATGTGCAGGGTTCAAGTGTGTGGGATGAGAGGGGTGTTTTTGGCGTTGTGTGTTAGGGGAATATTTAAGGGGGATAGAAATTGGGGTATAATGATGTAAGGCGGGTAAATATGTGGGGGATAAGGTGTTGACTCTGATTGGTGATGTTTTAAACCGACATGTACGTTTTTAGAAATAATTGATTATTGATGGGAATGGGTCAGATGAGCGAGCCAGCATCTAGACCATGGACAGAAGGATTCTGATTTTGAAGTCTAAGTTTGAGTGTTAATTGAGAATGGTTTTGGAGTTTTTGTTTATTTAATTTCATTGATTTTCTTTTTCTCCTGACATGAAAATAAATAAATTCAACTGTTTTGGGCATCTGACGCACGGCCTCCAGTCTTTCCACTGCCGCAAGGTCCGCCCGACTACAGAGACCTTTCTCACCAATGCCATGAAGTTGATAAAGATGATGTGTGGTTAGAACAGGTTGGAAATGTAAGCTTTTAAAGTTTCGGTTAAAGCTGTATTCTACGATTTGAAAGGTTGAAAAAAGCTCCCCCCCTCCCTCTCCTCTGTGCTCCTCCGAGCTCATCGTTCTCCCCTCGCAGCCTCCCACCTCCCTCTTATTTTACACAAATAGTTCACCGAAATGTGTTTCTGAAAACATTTCAGGCGAGAAATAAGCTATGCAAATTATTACAAATAAAAAGGCTACAAAGGACCTATGCTAGTAATGAAAATTTGTATGATGACCAAGAGGCAACCTCCGGCGTTGAGAAATGACAAAAAGTGACAAAAATTGCAGCTCCTCAAATGGTCACTTGAGCTCCATTGATCACTTTGCACCAAAAGTGAGTCAATCCCCACAGACGGCCAGTGCATTTATGCGTCCAGGTGGTTTAAAACAACAAAACATTTGGGGCCCTAGTTTCGTAGACCAGGCGCAGTCAGCTTTCAGCGCACCTGCGCCGCGCCGACGGGGTGTGTCCGCCTGGACTTTGCAAGTTTTGTGCACCGCGCAGGCTCGCGCAGGCACACCTCCCGTCTCGCCCACTGGCGCAAGTGGGAAAGAGGGAGGAGAAGAAGGCATGAGTGGGAGACGAGGAGGAGACGAGGCGTGGACTGGGATTAATACAGCCGATTCAGATCTTCACCAATCAAATGAGCTCCTCTCCTCTCCTTTAATGCGTTAGGGGAGGTTCAGTGCAAGTTCCGTCACTTGACAACCCGATGACAGAAGCAACGCCGCCGCTCCCACCACGCTCGTCACGCGCTGTGCGCGCGTATCATAATAATAACAATGCCCATATTATAAAAAACAGGAGAGAGAGAGGGAGATGTTTTGGTCCGAGAGGCTGAGTTTCCGTTACGCGTGCCATCCGCCTTTGATCTGACGTCAGATGTGACGGGACAATCTATATAGATATAAATTCCCGTGTTGATTCAATTAGTTGCATTAAATAGTGTTTGTTGTGATTATTTATTGCATTTAAATGTGCCTGGAACTGTGGAAACCTGCCTGTGAGGTCTCGGTGACGTGTGCGCACTGCGCGCCGGTCCGCCAAACTTCCGATCCCGCCAGCTGTGATTCGCCTTGAATGAATGGACTTTATTTACGCCTTGCGCCTTGCGCCGAAAGTAGACCAGGTTGGAGCTGGCGAGCTTTCAGCGCAGTCTCGGCGAGGCTTTTTGCCACGAAACTTCCGCTACGCCAAGCTGAATCTGTGACGCCTCCCCCTGCTGCGCCGCCACACCCATCTTGGCGCAGGCGATCCACCAAACTGCCAAACTGACGGTGCGCAAGGCTGCGCGGGTCGAAACTTGCATTGCGCCGGCTCCGCCACCCTGCGCCGCCCTGCGCTGCGCCACGAAACTAGGGCCCTTGGTCTTTACAAACAGAAGTGATGAATGTGTCTATTTAAATATAGAGCAGGAAAGTGAGATTTCATCACAAGTGGCCGGACGCATGTGGAGATGCATTCCAATGCCAAGTGCGGACATACGTGCTAAGAGCTGTCCACTTGTGATCAGACCACCAAGACATATTTTTCACGTTGTTTTTTAAACGATGAAGTGGAGGAGAACAATGACACATGTTGCTACTTTTTATATAGATTATGATAATGTTGATTGGAATGAAAAATTATGGATAATGATGACATGGGAGCGTTGATTAAGACAATGGCGTTGTGTTTTTTTAATGGGATGATGCAAATGTTTCCATGTAATCAGTGTTGCCAAGCTGAGCGCTGATGACAGGTCTGCAGCTGCAGAGCGAGATGACATATTTGCATAGCTCAACGCTTCCCCGCCCTGCTGTATTTTCATATCAGCAGTATAGTGGCTGTTAGCATATCAGTCTGTCCTTTTCTGCCAGCCCCCG
This sequence comes from Eutrigla gurnardus, assembly GCF_963514095.1. NCBI lineage: Eukaryota > Metazoa > Chordata > Actinopteri > Perciformes > Triglidae > Eutrigla > Eutrigla gurnardus. The sequence continues at coordinate 20,893,361 of NC_139927.1, forward strand.
CCATGGTTTACAAGTAAACGGAGAGACTATAAATCACTGCTTAATCACACAGCAGAACTAAGATTATGTTTAGAATAATGCCATAGCTATAAATCTTCCATGCTGCTGACTGGACGGGACAAAAACACAAGTTTATTCTGGGGGTTTGTACTATAATTTCCAATTCAGATTAGCCTGACATTGATGGATTGTATCATCATTCCCTGAAAATGTAAACTGACTTTTTTTGTTGACAGGCTGACAATTTGACATTGTGTGGGTGGGCGGCTCTGTCAATAGTTTGGGGGAATAAAAATCAAATCAACTTGATTGTCAAATTTGGAAGTTTGCATTGACTTTGAGGGGAAAAGTTTGGAGGACACATTTTGCCGCTGATTGTCATTTCAACATGTCACCACGTCACATTATGCATCCCGTCGCCTGTGTAGTAACAGAGAAAGAGCTTATAGATATTGTGTGTCGTACAGCCTCCTGGCTTTCTCTTTCTGAGTGCCGAGGCACTTACTGAAGAACAGTGACGGCTGTTGGTCATTTGTATATAGATTTCACTGCCACGTCTGAGAAGTTGCAGCTCTCAGGTATTCACTGCAGCATGAAAAGCAATAAATAGCAGAGCTATCTCACTGTTAAAGTCCACTTACCTCCTGAGGGCCCAGTGCTCTATATGTAAATGAGAGTGCCTTGTAACAAGTACACACACACATATAGGTATTCTCTCTCTTTCTTTTGACACACAAGCCTTCACATGCACACACACACACACGCACGCAAACACACATTCGCCAAGCATGTCCTGTTCTGCCTTAGCTGAAAACAAAATACTCAATGAAGTCCTTTTCCTCCAGCAGGTTGGACGCAAGGTGACTGCGTCCTCCTCCACCATTCAATAGTGATGACTCTGTTTTTCCTTCTTTTCCTTCACTTCACACCGCCTCAGAAATAATTAAATAAGAGCCTGTTTGCCAAAGCAGATAATAACCTGAACATCATTGGGTGGTTTGAGGTACGGAGGCCTTCTTCGTTTTGCTGCATCGGTGTGCGTGTTCAAAGCAGGCTGTTCAGCTTTCAATCAAAATATTCGGACCAGAGATGAAAGCCAGCACATTGTTTGGACCCCGCCCCTGCTGGAAAAGTCTGAAGGTAATGCCAGTTAATCACACACATCAGTCAAACTAGAGAGAGGCAGCAATGACCTTGCATGTCCAGTGCTGGTTCCCATGGCGTCTTCATGACAGCGAGGGTCAGACAGGGAGCAGAGAGGAAAAACAAACTTCAAATATGGAGTGGGGATTTAATTAATCATGACAATATAGTTTGGCTTAACGAGCGTTTCTTCCCCGATTTAAGTCTGCCAACTATGCTCCGCAGCTTTTCACAGTTGCTCAGGGCAACTCAACATCTCTGCCAGTTAGCCACAAAAATGAGTGGGATGCCTGCCAAAGTTTTGTAAATATACACGAAGATGAAACTGCTCTGCCAACATCCTCCCGGTACACAGGGAATGAAGCTTTCACAACAATATTTCATGCTAACTTTTTATTAATAGAGGCCTTGGTTTCCTGAATGATGATGCACAGCTGCCTAATGTGTGGTGATTTATTCTCCGTCTCATTCCAAGCTGGTGCTGACCTCCAGAAATGCTTCACTTTTGGACAAATCATTAGGCTACGTGTTACAGACTGATAATGCAACACATTTATTACCGGGTGAAAGACAGGAACACTGCTCATGCCATTGTTTGGCATTAGGATGCATCAGCTCTGCACTCTAGAAAGTTGCTGATGTGATCACGTTAATCTACAGACCTGATCAAAGCTGCTCAGAAGACTTCACAATCGGCCGACAAGTAAATTACATTATCTTTACAATTATCACATGAAGCAGCAAACAACATAGTTTGCTGTTTGTGTAAAACTATATGATCCACACAATTCTACAATTTACTATTAAACATAAGAGGTTATTCTGTCATTTACGGCATTTGCTGGCAGACAGATGGTCTAGTGCTGCTGCTTGCTGGGTAATACAGGAAGCCATTCTTCCCTAGCATGCTCTCCTCAGTTATGGACTCAAAGAAGGCTTGTCAAGATTCTTCTTGTCACATGCATGCGCGTCTTTTTGAAATATTTTCTTCCAACGTAGGTTTGTTAATATATGTTAATTTGTTGAAGTGTCAAAGTTAGAAAGGGTTACAGAGGGAATGAAGATCAAAGGTTAACCTGACTGGTCTGTTTTTCCGAGTAGAAAGAGAGAGTCATATGTAAGGGCAAAGGCAGCACTCAAGCTTGTACACACCGACTTGGACCTGGCCCTATAGATCCAGAGGCAAAGATGGGTTCAGATACACTCGAGCATTTAATGATGACTCTTCAGGAGCTGTCTTTCTGAAAGCTAAGTAGATGCTGTTGAAGGCACTCAGAAGTTCACTGCTGATGTGATCCATTATGGAAGAATCAAGTGCATCAGGTCAGATAATGGTACTGAGTTCATGTCAAAAGACTTCAGTCACTGCTCAGTAAAAATGCCATAAGACATAAGACCTCAGCTCCATACTCACATCACCAAAATGGGCCAGCTGGATTTTTGTTGGCTATGATAAGAACAGTCCTGCATATCTAGCCTGCTATCCACGGGGAGTCCTTAAAAACAGACAGGTGACGTTCATCACAAAAAGTGTAGTTGAGCATTAGACAGATTTGGAGACGAGGGAGGATGATCTGCAAGGGAGAGGGCTGGAACCCAATCTCACAAGAGACAGAGAGGGAATGTCAAACGAAAGTTCTGAAAGAGATGAAAATAGCCACACTGCTGCTTTCCAAGTAGGCAGAAGAAAGGTCCCCAGTACTTGAAAGACTACTGGTGTAAAGTGGAATGTGATGACCAGGTACTAACCAATGTTGACTATTGCTGTAGAGTTATGTGTAACGTGCCCCAAACACTCAAGGAAGCTATGAGCTCAGAAATCTCAGAGTTTTGGGATGAGGCTTTGAAGGAAGAAATGGATTCCTTAAGGGAAAATGATACCTTTACACTGACCACACTGCCAGAGGGTAAAAATGACAAAAAGGTTATAGCCAAGTGGCAGGAATAGATTATCATGAGAAATGTTCTCCAACTGCAAATATGACATTTGTACGCAGCTTAATGCAATTTGCAGCTCAGTGTGATCTTGACGTACATCAGATCTGCATGCGCCCATCAATTGTGAGGTATTCATGGATAAACCTCAAGGTTTTGAGGTTAAGTCAGAGACAGGTTGAAGACTTAGCAAGTCACTGTTGTCTGCAACAATCAGGAATAAACTGGAATAAGATGTTGCAGATGAAAGATATTGGAAGACTTATACACTTCCTAGGCATTGATTTCCTACAGAGATGGAGAAATGAAGATGAACCAGAAATGGTGCGTAACAATGATACTGGAGAAGTTTGTGAATGACAGTCAGGCAAGGTCAACGCCATGTGAACAAAAACACGTTTGATAATGATGGTGAATCTGTTGATCTGAGGAGATACCGTGAAATATCATCTGCAGCTTGATCTATGCAGTGACATGTACAAGACCTGACATGAGATGGACTGTGAAGTTGTCACAATACCTGTACTGTTGCTGTCTGTGAAGGGGACAGGAAACCAGGAGTTGTTAGAAGAAAAGAGAAAAAGGACTCGTAGCATACAGTGCTGCTGATCCGGCGGCTGATCAAAGCGACAGAAGAAGCACAACAGGTTACTTTCTCACTGAAGATGATGTGATCACATGGAGATGAAACAAACAGTCCACAGTTGCTTCATCTACATGTGAAGCAGAGTACATGGCAGAGGCAGCTACTGCACAACTAAGTACAGTCCAGTTACTGAATGGACAATGAACGTGAATATGCACCAGTGAAATTCTCTGAGGACAACCGCGGTGCTCTGTCAAAGAACCTGGTGTGTTGGCAGAGATGGAAAGATGTTGATATCAAGTAGCATTGCATTCGATCTGTGTGTTGTCCAACAGGAGAAATGGTTGCAGATGTTCTAACTAAGCCTGTTGGGAAACTATAGATTGAAAAGTGTGTGGGTCATATGTTCGGTGTGTAACCTGCTAGAAACTAAGAAAGGCTAAGCTGTTAATTTTTTTAACTGATAAAGTAATGTTGAGTATATCGTGATAGTATGAGGCGTTACTCTACACACTATACTGCTGTTCAATGTGCTCTACACTGACATCATGAGCCTGTGAGAGATGCCTGGAAGTGTGTATGTGCAGAAATAAAGTTAGACAAGTTCACTCTGTTCCAGCAAGACTGACGAGCATGAGCGTCATTCCTCCGTGAGATATATTATATACGGGAATTTCTCCTTTAATATGGCCAACAAGGTTTCCGTATAAATTAGACGTACTACAACAAATGTACGAGTTTAGGTTTAGGCAAAAAAACAACAACAGGGGAATGGGGAAGCCAGGCCGGGTGTGCACTAAAACCTGGACTATGCAAGCAAACCAGCTATGCATCTCATCTGCCCACCAACAGTCCAGTTCTTAGCTTAAACTGTACATTTGACAAGGCCACTCAGTGAATTAACTTAGTTCAAAGTACCGACTTCGGACCGTCATCTCTACCTTTCAGTCTAAAGATGTCACAACACAAGGTGAGAAAAAACTGACTTACTGACATGAGAAAAGGACGATAACGGCAACACAATGTTTTCCACACACGTTTCATCGTATGTGAACGACCCTTTACAGAAGACAAAACATAAAAATCAGAGACCCTGTAACCTCCACATCTATATGACACTTAAACCGGGAACACGAGAGCACATATATCAAGCAGCACTGAACCCAATGTGTAAAATAGAGAGAAATAGAGAAATAACTACATCAAATAACGTGACTGTGGGCTGGTTTTCCTTCCTCCCACCACTGACACACGGGAACATGTACCAGCCTCTGATACTACAATACAGTGAACACTACTGTCATCTACATCACAAATGTAGCCTCCTGTCAAATAGTCTATTGACCTACATAGATCAAACAAAACTGAGTCTTGACATCTGCTATTATTAATGAACTTTAGTGTGGTTAGATCTCGATGACATGCATCAGCATTTTCCCACATTAAAAGCTGGATTTCTCAGTTTGTCATTGCCATTCCAAAACCATTAGCCAGCACAAATATAGAGATAGCTGTGGCTGAACTTGCTGCTGTAAAGGCAAAGCACACTCTGCAGACTGTCAAGGGCAGCCAGCAACACACGCTCTGCTGCACCTAGAGGACCCAAACAGCAACCTTTATTTTTAATCAAGAATCAACAGCATGAATTCATTTCCAAAGCCCTCTCCCTCCAGCTTTAATGTCGACTTACCTCCTTCTTTATCCAAAGCACAGATCATTAAAATACCCTAAAATACCTCTGGTAAAACAAATGCCCACAGCAATACGAGCAATTGTGACTCATTATTATTGCTTTATTTCCCTTAGCTGTTAAATGAGGTTTTCCATGTTAAAGTAGTTTCACTTCAGAAAGCATTCTGTTTGAGGTCTTTCTCGTAAACTAATAATAACTTAAATTTACTTCAGGCTTTTCTTATAGAGGGTAACATTGTGCGGCTAAATCCAGTGATCTCCGCAGACGAAACTGGGCTTCAAGTTTTTGTTGTGAAGAAAAGGTGTGAAAGTATCTTCATTGAGGCGCAATATGATATATGACAGGCTTGAGTGTGGGTGAGCAATTGTAGCGCAAGCTAAGCACCCTTTGTGTCCGTCTCTGTGCACTGCAGCCTTGCATGCAAGTGAAGCCCATACATAGCTAGATCATAAATGAAAGTGACTTTGAGAGCAAACAAACAAACAGAGCTTAAGTGAATCAGTTAGGGAGAAAGAAGCATGTGGCAGGCAGGCAGGTGATGGATGGTGGCGCTTAGGAGCCGTGACTTTTGGGTAAGTGACAATGACACACATAAAGGCCACCATTACCCATTTTAAGATGCGGTTAAAATCCTTATCGACCTGCCCGCCTCACTTGCCAATATGCCGGAGCATCACGCCAGCTGGAGCTGGATGGCAGGCAGGGAATGATTTGTATTGACGAGAACCACCCTGTCCACACACACACACACACACACTTTATTTATACACAAATAAGTTTCCTGATGTGAGCAGGGTTTGAACCCAAAAGAGAAAACCAGTGGTGGAAAATGATTGGTGGATTCCAAATGCTGCACTCTGCAATTTCACTTCAGTGTGAAGTGTGATGGAGGGTCAAATAAATGCCTGCCACCAATTTGGCCGAGGACACTTTCTTCCACGGCTCCTAATGCTGCTAAAGACACTCACCGGGGTTGAATAATTGCATAAAATTATAGCTTCTTCCACACTTTTTTTGAATCTGCAGGGTTAAAATATCATGAGCTGCATGAACATAGCCAGGCAGGTAAATATTACCATAAAAGCCCCCCGTCTCTCTGCATCTGAATGATGTGAAACAGCTGATAGCTATCAATGATGCTGTGTTCACACCGAACCTGAAGTGAATTATTTGCGAGGTGGGATTTCAAACTAAGTCAATGCAGAGACACAAAGTAGACATTAATTTGTTCCAGGTGGTGCAAATGATGCAACGTGAATGACGTGCATACACACAATTTGAGCTCAAGTTGCTGTATTTATGTCTAGATGACGTTTTTTGGAGTGTTGATGGAGCAGCTTCAATGTTAGCATAGCCTAGCATCCATCAACCAGACTCCATTCAGATAACAAGCATTTTAAAAGTAGTTATCTTGTGGTCTTGCAGACAGACCTCACAAAGCATGACTTCAGACTTTTTACAAATCACCATCATTATGGAGTTATTCCAGCATCCTTGTTATCTGGTTATTGATATGAAATCACAGCTAAATAATTTATTCTGGGTTCCTCCGGCTGTGGTAAACCAGCAGAGTATGTCTTGCTAGATCCAGTGAATTCAGAGCACAGAGTGACATGGCCTTGACTAAGGGAAAGCTGTCAAACTCTATCTTGAGAGACCTCCCTGCTCGTTTGTCTCATCTCCCTGAGCTGCAATGCTCAGACTTGGTTGAGTTAATTCCGTCTAACCGAATATTTTTTGCTGATGTTCCTTCTCAGGCCAACCTGTTGAATAGAGGTGTAACGATTAATTTGATTGATCAATAAATCAATGTCAGTCCTATAGATTCAACTCAATCCATCTGCTAAAATAAATACATAGAATGAATCGTTTTGGCTTCACCAATAATCGATATACATGTATTTAATCGGATGAATCGTGATTCTTATTTATGATTAATGTTTTAATACGTTTAAGACACTCTCTCACCCCTGCCAGCATGTAGTCTATTAAAAAATGTTGAAAATAACTGAGCAATGTTTAATAACATTTTTGTATTCAGCATAAAATATTATGCAGGACTACTTTTTTATAGAATAAATATGTTAAATAACTAATTCTGTGGTCTGATTATTTTTTCACCTTTCAGAAGAATACAGATAGTCTCACTCACATTATTGCATGTTTGTTTCATGGATATAGAATTTTGGTTACAAACAGAGGCGGTCCTGGCTGGATTTACGCCCTGGGCGAACCATCCCTTGCAACAATCCCTTTTTTTTTACATTTTTCACATAACCCAATTAATTACATGTAGGTATATGGGTCTATGTTAATTTTAGGAATGAAATACAATTTATTTGGCAGCAGTTTGTGTTGTGTGGTGGCCTAGGATCAGTCTATCCCCCGCCCCCCTCCCTCTTGCCGACCTCTGCAGTCGCAAGTTGATCCCCCGCCGCCCCCCTCCCTCTTGCCTCTTCTGACACACACACATAACCTGTATGACGTGAGGGCGCCCAAGCGCCCACTCCACCAACTTTGACATGGAAATGAGCGGCGGTAGTATAGAGATATGGCGACAGTTTTTTTATTTATTTTTTATTTTTTATTTATTTTTTATTTTTTATTTATGTATTTTTTTTTATTTTTTTTTTTTTTGGAGGGCGCTCGCTCGTGCGCCCTCACATAGATTGCGCCCTGGGCGGTCGCCCACATTGCCCATAGCAAAAACCGGCCCTGGTTACAAATTACTGAATCGAATCGTGGTTTAAAGAATCGAATTGAATCGAATCGTTCCAAAAAATTGTCCTTGAATCGAAACGCCAACTACTGTATCGTTAATCGAATCGCTGTGTAGCCAAAGATTCACACCCCTACTGTTGAAGCATGATATTGATGTCGGTGATTCACGACCGATAAAACAACATCCATACAGAGTCAATCCATAAACATCGTGGTCTAAAGCAGCAGGTGGAGTATATGGTGCAACATGACAGCCCAGCTGCAGTGCATGGAGCTCCCCATGCCTACTAAGATTCTGCACCGATCCTGTCATTGGGTGAAGGCAGGGTTCACCCTGGACAGGTCGCCAGTCCATCGCAGGGCCAACATGTAGAGACAAACAACCATTCACTCTCACATTCACACCTACGGGCAATTTAGAGTCATCAATAAACCTATCTCCATCCTGCATGTCTTTGGACTGTGGGAGGAAGCCGGAGAACCCGGAGAAAACCCACGCTCACACGGGGAGAACATGCAAACTCCACAAAGAAGGAACCCAGGCCCAATATAGGAATCGAACCCGGGACCCTCTTGCTGTGAGGCGACAGTGCTACCCACTACACCACCGTGCAACCCCTCTGGAAGTCCAAGGGTTTATAAATAAATTGATTCTTCATTGATGTAAACAGGTACCACCTGCATATTTAAAGAAGTTTTTTTCCCCCTAAATTAAAGAGAACAGAAAAGTAAATCATACTTACATGTGTTTATCAGCAGAGATAACATTAAATGAAAATATTTGATATACTACAGGAAATATTTGAAAGCAATTCAGAATGCTTGTGACCTTACTGTAGCCTAATATATTTTTATATTTGGAATTGTCATGTTTCGTGTTGTCATTGACATTAATATGGCATTTCCACCATAAATATGTGCATAAATATTCACCAGAATGCAAGAAATGAGGTGTCTGACATCCCAAACCTCCCGTGGGAACCCCCACCCCCCAAAACCCTTGTGCCATGTTGTCGGTTAAAAGAAAACACTCCGGACCTCACTCCTTTCTAAACCCAGATGGTTCCAGATGGGCTCTGAGACTGATCAGATATTGACAGCGATACTTTGGAAAGCCTGTCTATTTACCTGATTGACAGTATGAAGGCACAGAAGAAGAGTCACCAGGTAGAGGAACATCCCACCATGAACTGCAGTGTCATCATTCTTTAACAGTCTAAGAAACTCTGCAGGGGAAGCAGTGGGCTTCGCTGTTGTTTTTTTGTTTTTTTACTGCTTTCTTGAGCACTCTCAACATTATGTATCTGACCTAAAAACTCTTAGAATAAACTAACTGGCTGTTTACTCAACCATTATACACATTTTGTTTTTACTTTGACAGCTGCTGGTTTTAATGTGCTGCCTTGGCAAGGGGATGTGTGAACGAGCTCCTCAGCACTCAAAATATGACATGAAGCCGGTGCTCGTTACATAACTGCAGATGTGCCTGTGAAGGAAGATATTATTGATGTCAAGTTCATCGCTTTGAATTTTATTCATGTGTTACACTTTTAAATAGCATACTATGAAAAGTTGCCAGGGTTGGAATTTAATTGCATTTTATGAAATGTATGCAGGATATTGGATCTGCATATTGATTGGACTCCTATCGATCCCCTATCAAATCAATTTATAGTTTAAGCTTTTGCATTTTCACCTCCGTGGAGTCGATCACTGGTTTGACGATCAATCATTTTAGTCTCCAGTTAAAAACAGATTAGGTGATTCTGTTCAGAAACACTTTCCTCATAACATACTGATACCAATGAATACATTAAATGCTCTGACATAACAACATTTAAAAAATATCACGTGGTCGTGGCAGGACTGTAAAAACCCCGTCCAATCACAAAAGTTGGATGGAGAAAATGATTGGACGGCCTGCCTGTCTGTCAATGTTTACTTCCTGATCTCACTCTGCCGAACTCGAGCACTCGTTTGGCGTTCTGGGGGCGGGGCTTTGAACAGAGGTCTGAACGAAGGGGGCGGGACTTTATCGGGTCGGCGATGCGTTCAAAGTCTGTGTTTTTTCCAAATTACCTACTCTGCCTTTAAGCTGAAGGTTTATGAAGTCATGTTGAAAACAGTTGAGCCAAAACCAAAAAGGTTCACAATGTTTCTGGAACACATTGAGAGGAGAAATAAGCAATGCAGGAAGAACCTTGATTCATATTTGAGCACTGCCTATTTTGACAGTTTTAACAGAATTCACAAGCCGTGATTGACAGCTGCTTTCGAGTCTTTGCTTTTCTTTTGGCTCGGCGGAATCTTGCAAATTCCATAGGCAGCACTAACAGGAAGCAGAGGAACTGCACATCTGATCGGAATTGTTTTGGAGTTTGAGGTATAAAATGGAAATATTCAAGTGAAGTCTTCCACCACTGCCTACACTGCATGAAAAAAAACGTATAATCATCATAATGATAGCAGATAAATGAATGTTCACAGATTATCTTCAGAGCCAAACTCAAATTCAATGGGGTTTAAAGGTGCTGATTTGACTGTTTGGTAAATTTGGAAGCTGCAGTTTTGGAAGTGTTCCTCCAACATTATCACGTGTCACAAAGTCATGAAGAAGCAGCCTCCCCGTGGTTGGTGTTTCCGTGTGAGTGGGACCGGTTCCAGAGGCCCTCTGTCAAGACTGTGGTGGAGATGAATTGGATAAAGACTATGAATAGAGATCCCATTCCCCCTAAGCAAGAGCATGACACACAGAGAGTCAGTGCTAGGAGAAAATCCATAAATGCAAATAATGTTTTGGATGCGCTGCGGTGGCTGCAGGACACGAGGAACTTCATATTATAGCTCAACAAGCTCATTGGCTCACGGACAGCTGAGTGGGTGCTGCATTGATTGCTGCCCTTGATGTTGACTTGCTTATTCTGCGGATTTTTTTCTTTTTCTTTTGGTTGTCATGTATTTTTTTTTGCTAATGCAAATCCTGCTAGCATTATGCACAACAAGCTAGCAGGAATTTACATACTCAATGTCAACCAGTGGGAAGAACATATTCTCAAAATGAGAATGAAAAATAAGATGACTAACATTTAACCACCACTGAGTTATTTAACTAGGCTGGGTGAACCCTGCCTGAACTTCCGGGAAATTTGGATTTCGCTCGGCAGTTTAGGCTGGACACCCTCAGGCCTACTTTCGCTGTTACATTGCCAGAATCTTTGGCTCCAATCAGAAACGGCCATTCTCTCCTGGCACGCTATTCGCCGGTGACGTGACGATGACGAAACATAATGGGCATCGTTCATTTGAACGATGCCCATTGATCCCGCCTCTTGAGCAGTAGAAACAAAGCGCAGCTTCCCGGCCATTCTCTCCTGGCACGCTATTGGCCGGTGACGTGACGATGACAAAACACAATGGGCATCGTTCATTTGAACGATGCCCATTGATCCCGCCTCTTGAGCAGTAGAAACAAAGCGCAGCTTCCCCAGACTAATGTTCAATCTTAAAAGATTGACCTTAGTATGGTGAAAACCAGACTATTATTTAACGTGATTGAAACAAACAAAGAGGACTATGTTCTCTGAAGCATCAGCCTCTTAAGAAGTTTGAAGTTATGAATTGCATTTGCATCTTTTGAAACATGAGGCCAGGGTTGTGTGCATCTACTTGTAGGAATTTAAGGACGAATATCTCTATATCAATATGTATTAATATAATATTCTAATACCTGCAATACCTGAAAGGGAAGTTTGGGGTCCTCTGTTAAAGATGCTACCCCCGCGACCCGACACAGGATAAGCGGTCGAAGACGAGATGATGAATGAGATTTAATTTAATTGGTCGGATAGAACATTATAGAGTTCACTTTAATGACTCTAATGACCACTATTAATTATTTAACAATCAATCAATATAATTTCAATAAATCAATCTCATTTCCTCAGATCATAAGCCCTTGAAATAGGGATCTTTGCGTTCTGCACAGGAGAAATATCATAACAGCGGTTATAATATGAGGGTATTTATTGACTAACTAAAGAATAAACAAGGTGAATAAAATAATAACAGAGATGTGACAGAAGCACCAATACAACAAGAAATATAACTGGAAAAATGATTTCCAGCACATCTAGAACGCTTGGCAATAAAGGCTAGTGTGTTTCTCCTAAGCATTTGGACTTCTTAGTAAGATAGAATGATGGAATAATAAAATAAAATGGCCTCACAGAAAGATTAGATATTAACAGACGCTAATACTTAGTTTCCCCCTGCAACTCGGTCATTACTGTTGAATACAGATTTGGTCTTACTTTACGTGTTTGTGATGCTTTCAAGTCTGGTGTTTCTGAAGATCCGTGTCCTCCTCACGCTTGGAGATGCGTGGAGATGTTGCTGAGGCTTCAATTTAGGAGTTCATAAATCTCCTAATCAGGAAGGTTTTGAGGCCGTAAAGAGGCCTTTCACATTCCGTTCCGGTCAGTCATTAGTTCATCCTGTTTATTAATCAAATTAACATCCAAGTGTGAAATAATCATGAAGCTGTTGTTCCTACATACTCCACCATGTTATATCATTGCCGTCTGACTCCAGAAAGCCTGAATTTCTGCAAATGGCTTCCATAGCGACCAGATACACTGAGACTATGAATAGAGAGTTATTTTACTCCCAGCGAGAACATGACACACAGACACACAGAGTTAGGAGAAAATCCATAAATGCAAATGGTGCTGTGTTCAACGGGGAGCTGCTGAACAAGGGGAACTTCATATTGAAGTACAAGACAAGTGGTACAGCGCGGTCCAGTAGGTTCCACATTGATTTCTGAAGAATGTGCTTGCAGAAGTGAATGTTCTTATTCCAGGTTGTTGTTTATTGTCCTGCTTTTCTAACTTAAAGTTAGTTAGAGATGCTATGAACCTGTGTCTGCACCAAACTTCACATATAAAAGACTGAGATTGATTTTAACTTGCTCTCATTTCACACAAAATAACTTTCAAAAGATTAAAATAGTATATACATAAGGCAAAAGATATACAACTTATCCCATTTCTTCATGAATGAATGATTCTGGTGACAATATGTAAACTGCTTGCTCAGGTTCGAACACTGTTGGCAGATAAAGAATGGATACATCAAATTTGGATTATATTACCTGCAATGGTGTGCCTGTCATCCAAATTCTCTATTTGATGTTATCCTCGGCTCCACCGCATTAATAGATAATACACAGTCCAGCTCTCTCTTCATACATGCCAATTTCTCGATGAAAAAGATGCGCTGTGTAGTACAAAATGCATAATTTATACATCAGTGTCATATTTTTTGTCCTACTTTCAGGAATAAAAGTCAAAGTCATCTTTAATGTCATGTCCACATGAAAGGTGAATTTTCATCTCACGTCCATCCATCACGGCTGAAATCACCACTATTGCTGCTTTGTACAGGTTAAAGTCCCAGATCCAACAGGAAACCAAACTCTGTCCTGTCTGGGTTCATGACATCATCCAGAGGTGAAATCACCACGGGAACACATAGCAGTCAGGTTTTGTTACGTCGTTAACCTTGTGAAAAATCTGGGGATCAGGGAGGTCTTTCAAGATCTCAGAGCTTTCCCTTAGTCGAGGACACGTCACTCACTTCAGTACTGGACAGCTCCTCTGCGACTTTCCCTACTACAAGGCTAACGGACGGTGGTGACACTTCAGCACTGGACAGTGCCCCAGGTAGTCTCGATCCCTGACTGTCTGCTGAACCAAAGGGTCCACAATAGTGAGCCTGCAAGTTAGAACCAGCAACACCAGGACTTAAACTCTCTCTGTTGAACCATCTTTTCATCCGGGCCTGTGCTGCTTTAAGATTGCCACTCGCTATCTCACAGGCTCGACGCCGTTTCAACCTGAAGTTACTGACACACTCATTTTGTTCCGTCCCTTCACACAGACACTTCTCCCTTAACAGCTTCAAGGGACCACGTCAACCAAGAGACTCCTGGACCCCCTCATCCCATTCCTTTTCAAACTCCAAACAATAAGTCTTGGTCTTCAATGTCTGGTGAAATAGTGCACCTTGACTCTCAGGGTGATATGTCTATTTTGTAAGTTCAATAACGTTTTGTACATTTTACAGTGTCTGTGTATTTGTTTTAGCTGACGTGAGCAGTGAGCTGCAAATTACTTTAACAGTGCAAATAGCAAAGTATATACAAGAGGACAAACAAGACAAAAAAAACCTCCAGCATCCGTATGGAGAGCCGTCGAACTCTGTTAGTATTAACAGAGGTCGACGGCTGAGACGAAGGAACAGTCTCAGCTCAAACTGGTTTCTCCATATTGCTCTATAGAGCCAGCGGGTTTGCAGAGTGGCTGGTCCCCCGAATACAATGCACAGCTTGAAATATGGCCATTCCAGGCATCCCCTGCTGCTGTTGTCGTCGTTAACTTGGTGATATTTCTTTCAAAGGGCCTTGAGTTTACTCCTGACCTGCATTTTGTCACGAGTAACTCCTTTTCGCTTTTTACTGGCTTTCTTCTCCTTCTTTCTTGTTCTTTCTTCGTCTTCTTTCTTCCTCTTCTACTCCGATTAAACGTTTTGAGCTTTTTAAACTCCTCGGTTTCACGTCGCACACAAAACACGTCATCACCACTTCACGTCTTTCAACATGAAATATGATGTATTATTGCATTAATGTGTTCATCACTATAATGTTGCAGCTGATATTAAGTGGAGCTCATTTTGACTTCAAAATCGATGTAAACATATTTACAACACATGCCCACATGTAGTTAAGCTTTACGTAGGTTTTGTAGTGATGAATTACAGTGACTACTAACCTGTAAAACACTGATAAAGTTCAGCAGCAATAACGACACGTTGCGTTCATTTTGTCATCAGGAGGATCTGAGGTGTAGCCGGAAGGTCCTGGGCCAAAGGTTCCACCTGAGTGCTGCTTACATCTGCCAAGTTTCCTCATAATACAGTTTATACTGTATGAAGATCACATGCTATTTTTAGGAATAATATTAAATCCTTGGAAATTACATCAATATCAATAAAATAACAAACGTCCCTCGCTGTCTCAAACCAATAAACATTAAAGTGGTTGCACTATTTTTGGGTGTATCACACCTACTTAAGTGCAGTAATTGAGTTAATGTTCTTAAATGCGACAAATCTGCGTCTGACGTGCTGACGTGACTCGTGTCATCACTTGTCAGTGAATCATTAATGGCGGCCAACACAGCGTAGCGGTCTGTGGTCTCCCGCCGTTGTGACATTTTATATTACGTCTCATACAGAGACCAAACCAAACTATGAGTACAAAGCAGATACCGTCTGTGGTACAAACAACAAGGTACTTACTGAGACAACGGTAATTTCAGTGTTTACGGAGCAGCTACGGTGTCAGCATAGCCTAGCTCTGAGCGAGCCGAACATCGTTCAGAGAACAAGCAGTTTAAAAGTTGTTTGTGTATCGTCTTGCGGACTGACTTAACAAACCATGACCTTGAACATTTTAGTATTTGTAGTTTCTTCAGCAAAACAAGTGAAGCAGAATACATGCAATATGTTTTGTACGTAAGGCAATGTGATTGGATGGGGCTTAGAAGAAGTAATGCATCTATACTGTATCATTTTATTTTGCATATACATTGATAGTTTAACCCAAGTGAGCCAGTGTTTACTTGCAGCAAAATGCAAATGGATTTTTGGTAAATATCACTACATTCAAGCCATTTCAATATGGTGTCATATTTTTGCCGGTAAATATATAACTGAGTTATAACTTGGTGATTTGTCTATATACATCAATCCATGATATTTTGCTTCTTTTGCATTTCAAAGAAATGCAACTGTCAGAGAAATAAAACATGCCATCAAAGCTTCTACTTTTCTGCTGAGAATGTGAAACAGTGACATCACATTCTCATCTCACAGTCAGTGAAGGAAGCTCCATAAATAACTTCTAAGGCTAGGTTCAAACCAGGAGGCAACCTCTGAAAAGTGAAGCCAAATCCAAGTGTCTTAAACTTGCATTCTCTCTATTGGCGACTCCTCTGGTTGCAAGAAGTCTGATTGTATAGAAGTCTATGAGAAAATGGTCCTACTTCTCTCTTGATGTATTATCTCAATAAACATTGTATTCATGAGTTTATGGTCTCTATCTCTAGTTTCAAGTCTTCTTCAATCCAGCATGATGTTCATTTAGTACATTATGGTCCATTTAGAGTCCACCAGACCAGAAAGCAGGGGATGATTTAGGGGCAGGGCTTACCTGATGATTGACAGGTCACTACCACAGCGTAGTCCAGTCTGGACTTTGTCCATGTTTTCCTGTTACAAATTTAACCCTTTCATACTGTGTTTTCACTTCATTAAAGTTAATTGTAACATTTTTTTTTCCGACTAAACATTCAGCATCTGGTTGTACCTGGTTGACGCCCAAAATGCCAAACCCAAGGCTTCAACACGTACCGTAGCCGACAAAACAGTGGATGACGTCGCCATGACTACGCCCACTTCTTATATAATGTTCAAACCAACTTGAGCATGAAAAAACAAAGCCCTCGATTTGTGTAATGAGATACTTTCGTTTTCTTTTCTCCCACAACAAAGGATTCAACCCAGTTGATGCAGATAACATCAGTTCCTCCCAATGTCCTAGTGGACTAAATTAGAATGAAAAAACAAAGAAAAACTACAAGAAATTATGCATACTATATATATATATATATATATATATATATATATATATATATATATATATATATATATATATATATATAGTAAGACATACTTACAGAATAATGTGTATTATTCTCTTGCATGATGTTGCATCAAAGAGCCCTGTAGATGGCTGCAGCTCTATGTCGACCTCTGGACATGTTAATGAAGAAAAGTTCTATACAAGAATAAAAGGATTACATAGCCTCCCTAGCATTAGTCAAACAAGGTGTGTTTCTTTCTGAGATTATACATAATCTTTTCAGAGGTGAATATGATGAGAGCTCTTTCAGACACAACTTGGGCTCATCACTTCTCCAGCACACGACGATCCATTTATTCCATGCAATTAGGGCTAGCCGGATAAAGCCAGTATGGCCCCTCATATTAACTGGTAAAACGGAGAAGTCCCCCAGTTATGTCAGTCTTATGTTGGTTGGGTCTCCACCACCACCATCCCATGTATGATATCCAAGATAGATTTCCAGACACGCATGACATACTTGGCCTGTATGCACTAATACATGCATACAAATTAATATGAAGTAATACTTATATAAATAGCTTGTTTCAACCTACATACAAGCGCTGAAAATGTATGAAAATATTCCATTCATCTAGACATTTTACCTGCTCATATTTAATGTATAGGCTAAATGCAATGTTAAATCAATGTTAATGACATTTATCTTGTAGTGCAATAAAACAGTGAGAGAACAGAGAGAAGGACACATAAAATGGGTTAACAAATTCAACACGATTTGGTCCAACAGTTCTGGATTACGTTACGCCCAGTGTTTCCCCTACCATTGTACAGGCCTGGCGGCCCGCCAGGCCAAGGAGACCTGCCGCCAGGCCCAAAAAAAATCAATATACCAAAAATAAGCCACCTATCAATTCATTCATAAATCAATAATCATTTACATTAGGAGCGCCTCCGCGCAGCACAGCAGACTTGCTCCGCAAGACGCGCGCTCCCGCTACGTTCTTCTTCCGTGTACTTGTCGCTTTCTACTTTGAAAACACGGAACGTTGACACTGTATTTTGATAAGCTGTTGCACTCTTCAGACTCGTGGTGTGAGCGGAACCGGTCAATAGGGTCCATAATATTTATTTTATTACATTACATTATTATTTATTTTTACATAATAAAAATGCCGCTGTGTGTCTCCGTCCAAAACCCGCTGCGCTCGCGCTGCCTGCTCGCACAGATCCGCTCGTGCGCACATGCGCTGATGCAGGTCGAGTGTTGTCGAGAAATATAAGCAGAGACGGCGCTCCTTAAAAACAACATCACGCCATGTGTGTGTAGTATTAGGACGTGATGACGTATGTACAACCGGCCAAAGCCCGTTTGCCCCCCCTCCCCGGGGGGGGGGGAGGATTGTTTTTGATAAGATGTGGAACTTTGAGTTAACTGCTGTTGAGTAAACCTATAACTTATATTTTACTTGATAAAATAAGACAATATATGCACTCATATGTCTTTGTAGTGTTTTACAGTATCTGTAGCTATTAATGTTATGCTCATCATTTTCCAGACATATTTTTCTGGACCCTGATCATTTCCATCAACCAGCACCTTAATAAGTCACTCTCTCCTTGTGATCTTGAATACACTCTGGTTGAACAAAAATGTTGAATGCAAATATAATAATTGCAGAATTGCAGACTGCTTGCTGTGCCACCTGACTTAATCCAACTGCACCAATACACCATCCCACGCGTCTCGTCTGTTTAGGGTTTTTTCGGTGGGTACCACCGGGCCTGAAAAAAATTCTAGGGGAAACACTGCGTTACGCCTAAGCACCATTTCACTTATTTACTGGCTAGACTGTCAGCTAAACCATAACCATAGAAGATTTATTTCCAGAGTCAACGTCTTCTCCACACGCTTGCACATGACTGGTGTGGATGTAAGACAGCATTAGCTAGTGCCAGATGAAGTGGTTTGGACAGCCCAGCATATTTACATCCGTCATCTAAAATGTAAACTAAAATACTGATTGAGAAAGCAGAAAAAAAGAGAATGTAATTCATTTATTCCATCCTTGAAATATGAAATAAAACTAAACTGTCAGATTCAATTATTAGTGGGCTCGACAGCCTAAATTAAGAAAGAATTAAGAATCGGTTTCATGGTACAGAGAGGAATAATTCCCACATTGGTGCTTACTCAGCAATTAACATCCCGTAACAAGTCAGTCTAGAAAGCTGATCTCCACCAGCTGTGTCTGCTGTAATGTTTGATTGACTGAATGCAAACCGCAATTGGTGAATTGGTGTTAAACAATTGTTTGCCACATGCCTGTTGAACTGTCTAGAACAATCCATCAAACTGACACGTTTGATTTGCACACGGGGCTCTGTGATAGAAAATAGTCTGATGCTGGTGACACAAAAAGGAACCAGCGGATCTGCTGTGTGTAATTACAGCCTAACATCGCTCTTATTAGAGACTGCAGTGTTACTGTACCAGTACACTTACCTCATGCTCACAAATGGGTCAATTGTGGTATTTTTCTCTGCCACTCTCGAGTAGAAAATAAAGAGTGGGATTATTGTTATTTCAATTGTGGTGAAAACCGGGGATATTCTGTGTTTTGCTGATATTTGTCAGACACCCAGCTTGAACCGTCTCTCACAACAGACACTGTCATTTTAATTTATTATATATTATATTTTAATTTTCGACGCAGCTGTCTGCACCAGCTCCAGCAATGATAGCCAAAAACAGGACTCTGTGGCCCACCAGCTACTTACTCTCCTGTCATTTGCATAACAATAGCTATACAGTGAGTTACCTAAATTAAGAGCGGAACAACTCTTTAATATGTCACCTAAAGCAGTTGTTGATGACTTGCTGCCCCTAGAAGCCGTTTAAGAGCAGTGAGGAGTCAGCAGTCAATAACGACATAAAAAAACAGTCAATAAAATCTGTTTTCAAAAAGCATGACTGACTGAAACCATGAGAGGTCCTTTAACATACAGTCATGAACACAACAAATATTAGGCTGATGGCTGCAGTAGTAAGCATGATTCGCCACGGAGACACAAACAGACACAGAGATGCACCCCCACTCATGCATGCACACACACGACCAAATACACAAGAAACAGGAAATGATAGGAGGCCGAGAGCTGGCCCTTTAATTGGAACAGAGGGGACTGCAGCACTCTGTAGTGAATGTGATGGAATTAGTTTGAAATGCATACAGAAGTAATGGCTGCTGAAAGTGGGCTGATTCAGTAGCTGAACATCTGTTATTAGCATTACATCAGACTGAATCCATTCATATTTAATACACCCCAGCCATACATGCTGTGCATTAAGCAGCATTAAAATCTACAGTCACATTATGGCTAATTACTAACCTGAACTAACTAATGAACACAGAATCTCATTGACTCACCAGCAAAAACCGAGACAGGAACCATGACAATATGTTTAATTGAATCAAAGTTAAAGACAACAAGTTAGGTCACATGACTAACCTGTAACCCCTAGCCCTCTCCCTCTGGGGAAATAACGCCTGAAATAAAATAAACACTAAATGAATCAGCAATAATTCCTCAATGCAACTTTCTGGTCACCTTTGAAAGGTCTGAAGCTGAAAGTGTGTTTAATGTGAATCTATTGTAAGTAAACCTGTTTCTATTACCGTACCAGAGTAAATGAAGAAGCAAAAAAGGAAGTATACAATCAAAATTTCAATTGCATTATCACCATTATAACCCAGATCAATGGATAAAGATGAAACTGATTGTCATCTACTACTCTTTAGTATACCTGGGACTATACATGAAAATACATCATTTATCGTACAATGTATAAAGATATACTCAGGTGGTCTCCAGGTCTTGGCCATATTACATGTTATCTGTTTACTGGGAGTTTTGCTTCAAATCACTATTTCCATAAAGCCACGTTTCAAATAAAATGCATCACCAAAAAACATTGAAATAGTAATAGACACAATGAATGTTGATCAATATTCATGTATGACCTAAGAGCTCCATGCTGTCAGACAGATAACAGATAATGCAAAGGCCTACAGGACAAACGGGGCTATTGCACAAAACCTAGAAAGCTAGGGATTAAGCCTTAGTCTGCTCCATCTTATTTTAAAGATAAATCAGTCTCATCCTGTATCTCAGTCACTTCGGTGGGAAACCAACGTGTTTATTACACTTATTCCTCTGCTCGTTACATGTTGCTATCCAGTGGAGTAGCAGGCTGTCATTATTTAAACATGATTCTGGGTGTAATGTATGTTAAACCACTGGGGGCGCTGTTGTAAAGTGCGAGTTTGCCATGTATGTTCCTCCCCAGCCACCGTACCTGTCAAAGTTGTTTCATATAGTATTGGAGCGCCCGATTAAAGCTCTGCAGTAACAGTATTACATTGTCTGGTTCATTAAGCCACAGTTCTTCATTTTACGGAGGTGCTTGACCTCCAACGCCTCCATCAAAGGCCCGTTCTCAGTTTGTGAAAAGTACACCGCATGCATCGTCATGGTGAATTTGGGATTGCATCAATGAATCAGTGATGGTTCTCGGTGTCTAGTTGAGGAAGCCCAGGCTTGACTTAGTCGCTGCTGTTCATCCTGGTTTGGCCTTTGTGCAACCCATTAAGCCAGACTGCTCTCACTGGGGTATGTTGAACCCAACATAGTCATTTCTCCTGGATAAATGAATTCCACTTTTGTGCAATAGCCTCAGGTGTCATTAGATTCCTCTGAATCAATAGACACGTGTTGCTGTCTGTCGCCATCTGATGGATGGATTGAAGTACTAATAGTCAGAGGTCACTTGGGGCAGATGTGCAGTCTTCCTCACTGTGGCAGCCTTTCTTCTTTCCTAGCCCATCTCTATGTTTATCATTGCTGCAGACCTGTAGGTAACTTAATCTGCCATTCTCGGTGAATCTAACATTGGCCTTGGTGTAATACTTTGAGCAGCTCTGTGAGGTTAGGTAAGGTTACTTAACCTTTATTTATCCAGGATGTTCTGAGTGAGATTTGAAATCTATTTTAGACTGGGTTTCCTGCTGCTACCATGATAATGTCACTATGCTCACAAGACAGTGAAATGCTAATTATAAGGACTTTCATCATTACAGCATGGTTAGCATTCTAAGCATTGCTAATTAGCACTAAAACAAGTACAGCTCAGCAGGGATGGGCACACACATTTTAAAGGAGATGTTAAGCACCTTTTTCAACCCGATATTGCCAGATTCCCATATAAAGGAGACATTCAAAATGTATGCATGGTACTCCTGCAGCCAGATCTCACTTTCAGAAGGGAGCACCTTTATGATTGCTGTCAATTGAACTGTATTTTAGACATTTTCCTGAAGCAGCACCAGACGTCTGAGAGCTTCTGCAGCTCAAGGATGCACTGAACTGGATTGATGGCGTTCTTTGTTTATCCACAAATGCAGCATGCTGCTTTGGAGAGTTGGCAATGAAGGTGTGAAGTTCTTTGTACGTGGGTGTAGAACAGTCGTCTCTTTGTCGTCTGCAATTAGTACAAAATGCAGCTGCTTGTCTTTTTACTGGGAAAAGAAAACAGGATCCCATATCACCATATCCCACCAGGATCCCATTGTCTTCCCTTCACTGGCTTCCTGTGTGTTAAAGGATTGCCTTTAAGACTCTGTTGCTTGTTTTTAAGGTTTTAAATTGACTGGCACCACCTTACTAGCAGAACTATTGCATCTCCATACTCCTACTATGTGCACATTATGTGGAGTGTTTCTTCTGTTATTATCATGGTGTTGCTTTGTATTAATCTGCATTTTATGTTTCTTCTTCACTTTAGTTGCTTTTAAATGTGCTATACAAAATCTTTGTCTTGACTGTGAAAAAGTCAGCGGAGTGGAGGCTTGACTTTACACTCTCTACTAAAGTCAAGCTTAAACCAGGTGTATGGCACCTTTCATTCTGCCTGTGGATTTTGAACTGTAGCCCTTTATCAAGCCCCCTCATGGCGTAACACTGCCCACAGACTTCTACTTTCTGCCGATTCTCCTCCAGTAATCATCACTCATCCAGCAAATGGAGGATAGTGATGCTTCCATCCCTCTAGTTTAGAGTAGTTTTTAGTTTAGTTGTTATTCAAACATGTTAAGACATGAAGGAAACCCAATTTGTTAGCCAGGTTCAGCAGCGTAGAGAATAAATAAGTGTCATAGCTAAAAGTAGACCCTCTAAATACTTCCGTCTTGTTTCACGTCAAGACAGCGTGCTCTTAAAAGGTCATGTTGTGTCCTATTGGAAAGGAGAGATACCTGGGCTATTTCCTTTGATGCTTGCTTTTGTTTGAGGACACTATCATATTGACCGAGCAAATCCAGCAGATGCAGGAAATTTCCTCTGTTTGAACTTAGCCAGCTTTCATCACTACCCCTGAAGGCCAACCCTTGTCCTGACATCAGTACACTCTGATGTCCATTCATCTGAAGACAACCTCTCTGTTCTGAATCAGCCACCGCAAAAGCCACGTCCAATGTCTTCCTTTAAAAATTCTGATCATGCCTGTGTGATTCACTGCTGCAGTGAATTCTTATTCTGGCGTTGGTCTGCCTTCACATGTTTCACCACACAGACTCTGATGCAGACCTGCTCTTAAACAAATTCCTTCTTAATAAGCAACACTACATGTCACTGCCAAGCAGAAGTCACATGAACCGGAATTATTACGTCATTTACTGAAAAGACTGTCTGTCATTTTGGTCTACGGCTGCAGAAGGAGCGCCTATAGGGTCGGTAAACTCCCGTTCAGAGAGTCTGGTAAGTCCAGTCTGCAGTCTGGCAGCAGAGTTTAGGTTCATAATTCAGAATTAAATTAACAAAATTAAAACGGGCATGAGAAGTCGCCTGTCTGAGGACAATAGGAAAAAAATCTATCCATCACACCAGCGGCCAGACTGCCCATCTTGATTTTTTGGGAACTGGACAAAGGATAGGGCTGAACTGGATTTGAGAATGTTGTTGTGAACATGGCTGCCGCAGAAAGAAATCAAATTTGTTAGGTGTTCGCCCTTGTGGACTCTCCCTTTTCGGTCCCTGTCTGACACCCTTCTACACCCCCCTCCAAGTCTGGGCATTATCTTTAGGGTTTGGGCACCATTCACAAATCCAATTTACAAAATGTTTAAGTGGGATTTTGAAGACATTATTGTTGATAAGTGTTCAAATAGTGAAAGCATTATTGTTATGCTCAAGGCAAGATCTATCCTTCTCCTTATCACATTGTTAAGATATGTACCGATGGTGCTGTCTCTCAAAAGAACCTTTTAGTATAATTCTACATCAATTCCATAATGTCCCTTTAAGTCTTTCTCTTTATCCCACTCTCACTAGCGTGGTCCTTTTACAGTAACTCTCTCTGAATACTGAATCATCAACTGTCATCTCTCAGGACAAAGAGACAACTGAAGGCTTAGTGTAGCCACCTGACTTTTCATAGACCTGAGCGACACAATAATTCCTGTGGAAGCCCAGGAATTAGACTGGAGTGAGCTTTATCCCACAAACAACAAAATGTCATATAGGGTTTCAGGAACATATTTTCTGGTCTGACTAGATCATATTTCACTAAGTGTTTTATTTGATCACCTCCAGGCTCTCCGGTTCTCTCTGAACTGAAGATGAAACACACTCACAAAACGCACAGAAATACTGTGTATTAATCAATTATTGAGATACATGTTTTAACAGTCATCAGCCTACTTCCAGCGTTAAAAGGTTTATATTTTAGGACTCCCCTTAGTCCCCTCCCTCAGCTTTTTCTCTCTTCGTTTTTAGAATAACACATGAATAAATAGATAGATTAAGGCATCTTCTATCTGTTACATCTTATAGGTGGTAGAAAATAACATTCTTCACAACCTGAATGAAACATGTTCATGAACAAAGCTAGCAGCTCATGTCACGATGAAAGAGCGAAGCTAACGTGGCCGTTTGGTCTGCTAAGGCATGCTAAAACTAATTCATATTCACTGGGCATCCCCTAATGAATTAATCATTTCTACAGCTTAATAAGACTCACCCAGAGCCTTTAACAGCAACAATGACAGTGTGAGACATATTGTGTTTTTTTTTTGTTTTTTTTCACACTTTGGTCTAACCTTAGCAATTATCGGCTACTTGTATTTATGTATCCACAGCAGCAAATATAAAAGTTCTTTCTACAGTAGTGCAGCTCAGTCAAAGAGGGCAAACAGGCTGTTGCTCAGGTAACTTTAGCCTGCCCTTGTGCACGTCCATGCAGCTGTGGCTGATGGGAATGTCATTAGTTTATCATTTGAGTCATAAATCTTGCATGGAAATCATTACATTTTACAGGCCACAGATAATACATAATACTCCCATTTTAGGCATAGTTGTTAGAGGTTTGCATGTTGCTGGGTTGGAGAACAGTAAACTGAGAGTTGTGTAACCATGGTGAAAAAAATGACAATATTTGCATCACAATTGATTGGCATTGTGACAAAACCTAAAACAATTAAAGCATATTTGGCGTTAACTGTAACTGCTATTATCCTTTAAGGCTTTGGTCGAGCTGGAGAAAGATCAAGATCTTTGCCAAAACCTCAAACCAAACAGAACCTCCATCACATTCCTTCACGCACCAAATCCCAGCAGAGGCTTATTTCTTTTGACAAAGGCAGCAAAGAAACTGATGTTAAGAGGGCGCCCGTCGGTGACCCGTGCAGAAAACCCACCTACTGTATGTGGAAAAGTGTGACTCCTCTGGCGTCGGCTTGTTCCCACACAGTTCTGAGCAGGACTGCGACGCCCTGCCGGCCCAGGTCACCCGATGCCCCCCGCTCGTGATTTACTGGGGCTTTCTGCAAGGTTAAAAGTTAGGGCTGAGTTGCTACTTGTCTTCCATATTAATTACTGCAACGGAATGGTGTGAGAGGGAGAGATGGGTACTGATAGTCCCTGAAGTTGCACAGATCAATCAATATTGATCAGCAATACCTTGATGTATGGCTACATCTGACGCTTGAGACCTTGGGGAGCTTGACTGATGATGGCATCCAGAGCCGGTGCTGCTTCCAAAACAATTCCCTCAAAATAGATGAAAATAGGCTGGAATTGCGATCTAAAAGGCCAGCACACAAACACATTTGCTTCTTTTATCCCCCCCGTTTCATTCTGTCTTGCTCTCATACATACACTACCTCGTCTCACCACCATTTTTCTCCCGCGTTGGCGTGATGAATAGGAAATGAAATCCATATGGTTCTGTCAATAGCATAGCTGCCAACACAGCTCCACCACCATTATAAGCGGCTACACCTCGGGCGATACACAAGCTAATGAATAGTGCAAGCAACCAAAACGAAACATTACTTCATAGCCTCGCCATAAATGAATAAACATGAGAGAGAGAGAGAAAGAGAGAGATGAAATGTTTACTCATAAAAATCCTGTTTCACTTAAACACATTTTGGATTTCCACCCTGACACTTCAATTTAACCGGTGGCTTTTATTGAAATCAGGGGGGAGAAGGAAGGAGGGAAAAACGGGAGGCAAAGTGGTTGAGAGTAAATACACACATCCATTTCTCTACACTCTCACATGACCACACACACACACACACACACACACACACACACATTCAAGGACAGAGGGGAATTAACAGCAGGCGGAGGCAGGTCTCTTTCTCTGACGCCTCAGGCTATTTCAGGAGGCTATTTCAGGTCTTCTGTCTTCTTCCTGTGTCTCTGCTCTCCGTAGATCCATCTGACTGCAGCTGAGGGAGGGCACGGGAGTATTTTTAACGCTGTGTCTCAACAACACCATTTCCCCCCCAGATGTACCTCGGTTCACTGTGTACCACTTTCTGTAAAACAAGAAGGCAAAGGGGCGTGTTCAACTTTTAGCTGCAAAAATAACACATTTGACACAGACACCAGACCAGCAGAGACCTGACTAGTGGGGAAGTATACAACTGAGAAGGCATCACTACGTATGAGTTAATGGGATGAGCAAAGAAAAGGTGTTTCTAGACTTCTAGTCCTTGTGTTTAATAAAATAATCTATCATTCTGAAAACAAATGACAAAAAGCTCATGCTGTTTAAGACCATGCGTTTTGTATTGAATGCAAATACGTGCTTTTTCAAGAACGTTCTTATATTGTGTAAATGTTAGATGGACCCGCATTTCTATAGGACCACTCAAAGTGCTTTACACTACATCTGCATTCACACATTCACATATCCTGATGGCATCGGCGTCATTCATACACATTCACACGCCGATGGAACAGCCTTCGGGGACAATTAGGTGTTCAGTATCTTGCCCAAGGACGCTTCAGCATGCGGACTGGAGGAGCCAGGGATAAAACCACAGATCTTCTGATTTGGTGGACGACTCACTCTGTAATTCTTTAATAATAAAAATGAAAAGTCACATTATACTTTAGGTATGTCTACCTAGTAAAAAGAATACATGGTAAATTCATTCTGAATGCAGTTTTTTGTAAATGTAAATGAAGGAAAGTAACCACCTCGTACCCTGGATTTATGTCATTCTTCCATTGAAAGAATAATTGTAAATAGAAAACAACATTTTTGTGGTAAGGAGTAACGTTACATGTAACATGTCACTGTAAGTAATCGGTTAATTAGTTATGTTTTACAATAAGTAATCTGTTACAAGTTCATCACAGTAAAATGCAAATTTTCCTTGAGGATAGATTTCTGTCAGCTGTGAGGCTTTACTTTCAATTAGAAGAAGCACGGTCTGCATACACACACCTCCACGACACCGGTGGGTGGCGAGGAGGGCGAGGACGGTGGGGAGGATGAGGAGGGTGGGGAAGATGAGGAGGGTGAAGAGGGCGAGGAGGATGAGGAGGGTGAAGAGGGCGAGGAGGATGAGGAGGGTGGGGAGGATGACGAGGGTGAAGAGGATGAGGAGGGTGGGGAGGATGAGGAGGGTGAAGAGGATGAGGAGGGTGGGGAGGATGAGGAGGGTGAGCAGCGTGAAGAGGGCCAGGAGGATGGGGAGGATGAGGAGGGTGAGGACGGTGGGGAGGGTGAGCAGGGTGAAGAGGGCGAGGAGGATGAGGAGGGTGAGGAGGGCGGGGAGGATGAGGAGGGTGGGGAGGATGACGAGGGTGAGGAGGGTGAAGAGGGCGTGGAGGAAGAGGAGGATGAGGATGATGAGGGTGGGGAGGATGAAGAGGGTGAGGAGGAAGAGGAAGGTGAGGAGGATGAGCAGGATGAGGAGGGTGAGAAGGACAACGTTGATAGTGCCTGATATCGACGCTTAGCTTGTGTATGAGACGCTTTCAAGGAACTACAGGGGAAACGTAGCTGCTTCATTATTAGACGGTCAGGAAAAAACAATTCTGTAACATTGTTAACTTAATTATTTGGAGCCCAGCCACAGTGTTTTTATTTTTATATACATTTTTTCCACATTTTTAAAACACAAAGACACTGAAGAAACCCCAGTGCATAAAGTCAAACACGAAGATAGACAAACAGTGTGGCTAAATGATCACATCCCTATGGTGCAGATATGTGACATTTATTTGAGATAAAGCAGCTTGTCAATTGTCAATGTGTTCGAAGACGTGATCTTTTTCAAGGAATGCACCTGTTCATTTCCAGAGGCTGTGTATGAAGGAGGAGAGGGAAATCCAATTTACACTGTTTATCTGTGAATCAAAAGCTCAGGATCTGATGGAAAGGCAACTCCTGATCTTGGTCATGGTGTCACAGATGTGGTAACAAAAGGTCCTCACCTTTGTACGCAGCCAGGTAGTGCAGCAGGGAGCAGATCTGAAGCACAATTCTCACCATTCAGGTTTGGATTCATGTCACACCCCCCCACCCCCGGTCTGGATCACAGGAACCAAGTACAGGTGTGAAAGCTGCTGAGGCAGTCTTCGAGACAGATAGAGTTAGTTACCACCCCGTCTCATTATACTCCTGGTTCTATGGTTGTTTTATCCATTTTCACTTTTTTATATATATTTTTCATTCCCGGACGGGAGTTACTGTGAACTCAACTCAATCAATAATGTTTCACAATATCAAATCAACAATCAACGGTCATTTTATGAACTAGGATACTCCATGGCGTCATGACCAGCATCATCATGACAAACAGCATTGTACCACGTTCAGCTCATAATGTGGAACTGACTCACTCATTCAGCAGCAATCAGGCTCATATAGCGCTGACATCTGTGTTTCACAGTGACATTCCACAGTGGCAATGTCATACTCTATGGCATTCAGAAACAAATGAAATCTCACACCTTGGGCACATTTTGTTTTCCACGTGCTGTGAGATAATTAGATCAAATAACACATTGGGATTAATGTGATGGATATCAGGTGCGGTAGGACGATGAATGACAGCGTCCTTTACACATTCATGGTCAAGGAGTAATGCGTTAGTTTTGTGACTGTGTAAATACACTATATATATGTTTTGTATCCAGATATATTTGCTTTAGATCAATTTTCAGTCACACTTTGCATCAGAAAACCTCTCAAATATCTTCAGAGCGACAAGTTGGAAACTGCAACCACTGCAGAACCAAAAGACACATGCATGCATACGCTGGGCCGTGCAGCCGGCAGGGGCTGTTTGGTACCTTGCCTCAGGTACGGACTTCACAACCTTGTCCCAGTTGCTTGGCATAGACAAATGAACTGTATCCAAATGTGTCTGGGACTATGTACGCAAACTAAAAGAGTTGACTAGGCAGTCCTTCACTGTGGTCTGGGACACTTTATTTAGATTCTATCCCCACTTGTGTCTCTTGCTTCAAGAGCTGTTCAGTGCAGTTTTTGTACTGTTTCGGTTGAGGACATGGTAAAGGTTAGGCAACTAAAACACTCGATCAAGGTGAGAGGAAGATCTTGGTCACAGCACCGAAGGAGAATGTTAATTGCAGGTTACAATCTGTCTCACTGCAGGTCTAACTTCTGCGTTGGCAGAAAAAAAGCTGCTGGTAAGAGAAAGTGAAGATGTGACCTAAAAATTACCTGATGATGGCGCTAGTTTGAAATGTAAGGCTTACCAAAGTGATTGGAGGTCATCCTCAGGGCATCATGTCACAGAAGGCCATAGAAATATTTCACTAAAACACACATTTCCACCTCATTGTAGCACAAGAGGAAAAGCCAGGGGATTACCAGCGTTATTAGGATTACTCCTCCGGGAAGCATGCCTGTCTTTACAAAGTTTCCTGGCAATCCATTTAATAACTGCTGAGTTGTTCCAGTCTGGACCAAAGTTGTGGACCGACTGACATGAATCGATTCTTAAAGGAACATTGTGCAGCATTTATTTGTCAGAAATGTAATACAATATGAATAAGTTAGTGTGTAACCGCCTACAAATAAGAATGATTGTGTCTTGTTTCATCCTCTCCACAAAGTTGCACCCCTATAGAAGGTGGGGAAATATTTATACATACAGCATATCTGCAAGGCAATATATCGATACATGAAGGGGCCTCTGGTGATTCCCACCCCTCATGTGTCTACAGTAACCCAGAATGGACAAACTGAACACTGGCTCTGGATCAGGCGGCAACCTCCTCTCCTAAAAGTGAAGCCAAAGCTGAAGTGCCTTAAACCTGCATTCTCTCTGCTGACCATCAGGGGGTGACTCCTCTCTGATTCTATAGAAGTCTTTGAGAAATGAGCCTACTTCTCTCTTGATTTTTATTACATTTGGTAATTACATTCTGCCAACGTGAGTTTCGATTAGTGAAGACAGACTGAAGTGCTAAATTTAACTGGAGTCTAATGGTTATGAAGACGTGGGTTTTTTTCATACGGTAGTCACTCTTGGTTTCCTTCAACAGCACTCATCAGTGTCGAAGTCTTCCGCTCCTCAACATCAGCTCCCACTAAAAGAGACGTGGGCAGCGGCGCCTGGCAGCTGACGGGGGGCACAGCTGCTTTATGGAGCTCTGCCATTTCTTCACATGTCGCCACGGGCTCTGTGACAAGATGACCACAAAAGAGGAGAACAGGACGTATTGATCAGTAGCTCAGAGTAGAAAAGAGCCACTCACAGTATCAAACCCAGAAGGGGAGGACAGAAGAACTGGCTCCTGAGAGAGTGAAGGACTCCAGAGGGGTCTTTTGTCTCCGGTCTGACAGGGCCCCTGGGTGCCTCATTATAGTCTGCCTGAACCCACATTTGAGCTCAAGTCTTTCCTCTTCTACCAAATAAACTTTTGACAATTTGAGGGAAATATCTAAGTTAATATTAAAAAAGTGAGCCAGAACACAACAGTCTTTCTCTGTCTGTCTGTCTGTCTGTCTGTCTGTCTGTCTGTCTGTCTGTCTGTCTGTCTGTCTGAGCTGCTTTATATTTCTCAGTGGATTAGGAACAAAGGAAACTACGTACATGTTCGAAAGGTAATCAGGATTTCTGTACTGATTGTAGCCGTGGAGAGAAAAACTAATTTCATTTTCAAAGCTACGGCACCTTGCTTCAGTAATTGTTACCCTCGGAGCACTGCCAAGGGGTTTGATGGCTTGCCAGATTAGCTGTGTGTGTGGTTTGTGTCTCACTCAGGCCCACCTCGTATCCGGCCTCTCGCTCAGGCCCACGCTGGCACTGGCCACTACCATCTGTCAGAAACACGGGCTTTGAACCACCACCCCTGTTTCCCATGTATGAAAACCCAATCATTCCAGCCAAGGCAAATGATAACAAGCGAGGAGACCAAACCAGACTCGAGCTAGAATCACTATATCGGAAAATCTCAGACTTAAGAAGTTACAGCAATTTAAAGATAAAACATAAAATATACATAAGAAGATAAAAATACATTAACATATTTTCCAGAAACAACTCCCCTCCAGAGAACATGTTTTGAATCGTTTTCATTGGGACTATTTCTTTGGTAGTAACAAGGGCAGACTGGCCATTAAAGGATACTGGAAAGTGAGCCGCCCTCCCATTGCCCCTTCATTTATCTGGCTGGGTCACGTGACTCCGACTGCCTCTTTTCCATATCTGTGGAAGCATCTATTAAAAGCATGTCAACACAGCTAGACATTAACTGTTGCTGACCCATTTGAAATGGTTGAAAAGTTGAAGAAAAAGAAGTTAAAATCTCCAGAAAAAGAAGCATAGGAGGAAATTTATCTTAGTGTTTCTGTGCTGTGGTTTTATTTAATTAACCAAGAAAAGGAAGAAAAAAAATTGTACATTTTTAGAAAAGCCACTGGAATCACCCAGTCCAAAGTGACACCTGTTTATTTAGTCCAACAATCATTCCAAACCGCGACATTGTTAAAACTAAATTGCAATTAATAGAAAAATGAAGAGGATAGGCAGCAAATTGTGAGGCTGGATCCATGAAATGTTTTTACATGAAACATTTACTATTCATAGTTAATACATTTTTTTAATAAAACTCTTAATAATAAAAGTTTTAGTGAAGTAAAAATACTACAAATGTGTATATAAACTTGAGGAATGTGCATTACATTCCATCACTGGAATTATGGGGGAGATTTTTTTTTAATCAAAGTTGTCAATAATGTGGACAGAGACAGAAATACTGGATATATCAAACCCAAACAATCATAAGTACGTGAGAAAATATATTTCTGTTGATAATTTCCCTGAACTAACCACAGAGCTGCTCTATTTGAGTATGAATGTCAATTAGGTTTTTAAAATTCAGCTCACATAATACCATGGTCCATGTCAGACACAGGCAATAATAAAATAATTGCTTTTTTTTGATGGTGACATAAAGGCATCAGCAGTTGAAGCCTGTCATTTCTAATCACTCATTGCAGGAGGGTCAAAACATGTGACCTTACTCGCTGCAGTTGGCAGACGACGAACACGCTTGAGAGACAAGAGACAGTCTGGAGCCAAATACAAACACACACACACAAACAGACACACACACACGTACACACACACACACACACACGCGCACACACACACATATATCCGTAGACACCAACCCCCTGCCCCTGTCTCCTACACTGCACTAAAAGAGCACCTTTCAAGGCAGCCACACCTGCTTGTCAAAGTCATGGTTTGAAACCACCTGATCAGTGGTGCAGATGGACGGTTATGGACAACCAGTAAGCCTGGGGAGAGAGAAGGAGACAGAGAGAAGAGGAGTGTAGAGGAAGAGGAGTCAGAGCTGACACTGGGATGTACACGCTGCAGCTCTGCCCCTCAGACGAACACGTAACACCTCTAGTCTCACAGACAGGGACATCAAACGAGGTCCGGTTGAAGTCTATATAGGCCTCATTTGTCATTTACAGACACTCTTTCAGCTGTGCTACAGCACCTAATTATGTGCATCCAAGAGCAGAGTATCATTTACTCCTACTTTCATTCCACAGTATCAAAAGCATACTACTTCCTCTTGTCCTGTCCCTGCATGGAAGGCAGAGGATGCAGAAGGAATCGCTTCCTCCCACCAGGGGCGTAGGAACGAGTTTAACATTGGAGGGGACACATATCGGAAACCTGACTGATCCATTAATAGTTCGAAGAGAAATATGTCATAAATGAACTACACTGCAAAACATTCACAAATGTATTTTATTCTTCTAAAAATATACATTTGTAAAGGAAAACACATTTTGAATTGCAGCATTGAACTGATACATATCAAATTAATTCTTTAATTGCAGGCCTTATCATACAGTTTTGTAGACTGATAAATAACATGGGAAGAATATTGATCTAAATTTGAATTAGTATTTTCTGAATACCTTTTCTTTTCTTAGTTGTATCTTATGCCTCAATGAACACAGGCTATGGTTAAAGGGAAAAACAGCATCAAAAATTTTAACATACACCAACTTGTTTTTACTCTCGAGTATGTGATATTATTCCAAATTTCCACTAACTAATTGGTGTGTGAAGGTAAACGAAAACAACATTAGAATGGATGTAATGAACTGATAAATATAAATTGCTGTGTAGTTCTGATACAAATGAAAGCTAGATAGCACTGTAGTGTTATCCAACAGTGTCAAACGTGCCGTGGCACACAAAAGGTTAAAAAATAATGGCGTTTACACAAGAGCAGCCGTTTCCCCCTGTTCCCATGGGAACGTTATGAAGTGACGTAATTACGCGACGTGAACGTCATCGAAAAGCTGCATTTTTCGCAAGTTTCCGCATTCTTTCGCAAGTTCCCGCAATTTTTGCAAGTTCCCACAATTTCATCGCATAAAATTGCATAAATATGCTGCATAATCAAGGATTTTTGGCCGCAAAAATCACAAAAAAATACCGCATTTTACTGGAGGAACTGCTGTAGCACCTACCCGCAACTCTGCAGTACTGGCTTTCCCTTATTCAACCTCACTGTTAGTGTCCAGCTGGACTTCATCTGAGCTCTAATATGAAAGCAGTGGAGATTAATAAGGCATAGAAAAATACTGATAGGATTGTCAAGAACAAGGGAAAAACATACAGACAGACTAACTCCTTTCTAGATGTGGGAGATGTGTGACGTTACTCGTTTTCAAGTGACATGGGTTAAGAAAAATAATGTTATTTTTTCAGTCACTTAAATCAAATCGCTTTTTGTCCTTTACTTTACTGTAAAGTCCGCCAGCTTTTGGCTAGTAACGTTCATAATAACAACTTTTACCTAGCAAGAGTGTACTAGTTAGATGTTGAATCACAACATCAGTTTAACATCAACAACTCTAACGTTAGTCTGAAAATATAATTATCCTCCTGGATAAAATTATGACCAACTCACATTTCCTTTCTTTTTTTTCTTTCCCTGGAGAAAGAAATCGTTTAAACTGCGCTGCTGCTGTCTTTTCATCTTAACGGCTCTAACCTGTCGGTAGCTGCAGACAGCCGCATTTCAAACAGTCTGAGCCGTTGAGGGGATGCAGCAGCGTAGCGCTGTCTTGCGAGACAGCCGTATTCACGCGAGATCGCGAGATCACGCGATTAGAGTGGCAGCGATCAGCAGGGGTGACCGCGGTGCAGCCGTTCCGCGGCGCTTACGTCCCCGGTGGAAATCAGGCTTTATGCCCCCAACTTAGCCTTCTAGGCAGGGATTCGAAGGCGTTCGGGGGCATTAGGCATACAACGCCATAGATGGGGCCGGTGACAAGACGCTGTGTTGCGCTTTCAAAATAAAAGCAAGTGAGTAAAATATTTAAAAATCAGATATTTTGCGGTATAATTTTTGGGTGGGACAAATGCGACTGTCTCGAAAATTGGGGGGGACACGTCCCCTCCGTCCCCCCCGGTTCCTATGCCCTTGCCTCCCACCAGAGCTCTTTGACTAAGTTGTTGTGCGACTGATTAGAAAGTAGATCAATGCAGGAGAAGGGCACCTGCTGAAGTGGCATAACCTTCCTGGATTCACTGGAAAAGGATCAA
This sequence comes from Eutrigla gurnardus, assembly GCF_963514095.1. NCBI lineage: Eukaryota > Metazoa > Chordata > Actinopteri > Perciformes > Triglidae > Eutrigla > Eutrigla gurnardus. The sequence goes on from NC_139927.1 coordinate 20,928,565, forward strand.
CCTATAATGAGCCACAAGTTAGCATGGAGCAGGTATAGTAGCTAATGCACAATGTTGGCATGATACAATTCTGCAAATCACGTATACATAAAATGGACTTTTGTTCTTTAGAGCAAGTGACATAGTATATCTATAGTGTTGCCAAGGCATCAAATAACGCAGCTTTGCTGACTTTTTGAGCCCTTAATGCCCACTTTCCATAAGTCAGAGGTGGACGGGTCAAGCAAACACAGCTTTCATCCAGGAGAATGCTGTTGTCCCCCGTGAAACCAAAAGTAAGCATTGACATTTTGTCAGACAGAAGACAGAAGTTTATTTTGAAAACCCTATGACTTAGAGCATCATAGGTTGTGAGTGACCATTAAAAATGCCGTGCCATGGGCGCGCAGTTGGCGGAGTGGTTAGAGCGCATGCCATGTACGAACGTACATACGCAGCCGACCCCGGTTCGAATCCCGGCCGGAGGTCCTTTGCTGCATGTCACATCCCCTCTCTCTCCTCATGTTTCCGATCTATCCACTGCTAATAAAAGGTGTCTATGCCTCAAAAAAAAAAAAAATGCCGTGCCATATAATGGGTTTACCAGCCAGAAGCCACTAGAGGCAGGTAGCCGGTATGAAACATTGTAAACACACATATGAAACTATACACACAATTCTGAAAAGCATCATGTTTCAACAAAAAAACTCCAAACTGCGAAACTCGAAGCAAACTTCTCTTGTTTTTATAGAGAATGTTAAATCAACAACGAAATATTAGGAGTTGCCACTTTAGTACTTTTGTTGGTTCAACCTAACCAACCATTCCTCAACTTTAACGTGGCATTGTGCATTTGTGCAAGCGTGATATGAGGCTGCTGATATGAAATATAGTCACAGTTTCCCGTGGTTTCCAGAAATAATGTTTTTTTTTTCTGGTTTGCACACTACATAGGCATACGTGCATGCAACACAACACAACTCCTACCACTGCTGCTTCTCTACTAAATTATTTTATTAAAATTATTTGAGGCTTATTTAGGTGATGACATATTACATATAATACATGTGCAAAAATGCATACTGTTGTACATAGTCCATTGTTTTTTTTTATTGTATTTTCTTTCCTCTTTGCTACTGTAATCCTGCAAATGTCCCCACTGTGGGACTAATAAAGGATTATCTTATCTTACCTTATTAATATTGCAATTGATCAGATTTTGTGTCTATTTGTATGTACTGTATATCAAATATAAAATAATAAGTAAGACAATATAAGGCTTTGTATGGATCTATAAATGTCGATACTGGTGATTGAAATGTATGATACACTAACAACAATTGGATATTTTTAAAGTTTGAAAACACTGCGATAAGACTGGAAGAACCCAAGTGTAGTCAGAAGAATGACAGATGTAGGTATAGGAATCAGGCTACTAGCCGGCTAATGTCCCCAACACATTCTCATTTTCACTACTTTCTGGTTTGACCAGCTTGTTTGTAGTGAATCTGTTATTACAATATTGGGTTCTTACCGCAAACTGTATCAAAGTGAACTTAAAGCATTTATTCACATTTTCCAAGTCAATCTTAATACAGGCTTATGAGTATATTCTATTATGGCTAATGCAGACTTGAAAACATGTGAACCTATACCTTATGTGACGGGCCCATGTGATTATCGTTCATTAAATGTTTCTATGGCAGTTGGAACTATCAGCAGGTCGACTGGAGAAGAGCAGAAACAACTGCTGAATTAAGGAAATGCAGGAATATAGGTTTTCGTTAAATGTTTGGTAATTTCTTGGGCTGGCTTCTGTAATTCTTGGTGTAAACTCTACGAAGTGTTTACGTCGTCTTAGTAACTAACTATATTGGTAGCGTGGCAGCAACCTGTCAATCACAAGCTAGCTCCACCCCAAAGCATCCCCTGCTTTCTGGTCTGTTTGACACTAAATGGACCATAATGTACTAAATGAACATCATGCTGGATTGAAGAAGACTTGAAACTAGAGATTGAGACCATAAACTCATGTTTACAATGTTTACTGAGATAATACATCAAGAGAGAAGTAGGACCATTTTCTCTGAGACTTCTATACAATCAGACTTCTTTGTGCAACCAGAGTCGCCCCCTGATGGCAAGTAGAGTGAATGCAACTTTAAGGCACTTCAGAATTTAATTCACTTTTTTTTTTGTCAGCCGTTAGCTGTTATAGCCAAACACACCATCCAAAACAATAAGGGGGAAACTGTTTTCCCTGATGTCCACTGGCTGAGGCACGCCTCAGCTGGGTTGCCACGCAGCCAGAACTGGACCCACAAAATATGACGCGTCTGCTGCAGCAGAATGCAAGATTAGCTGTGCACAGACAGAGGTGCACAGGCACACACACGCATGCATGTAACCAATTACATGATCCTCCTGATAGAAATACTGCAGTCATTATACATAATCAACAGCTACCTTTATAAACTGCTGAACTGAATTAATTAGTGTAAAATGTAATGTGTTACAAACACATTCCCTGAGCTGAAAATATTTCTGATTATTATTCGTTCATTAGACAGAAATGACCAGCAGACTTTTGTCTTTGACTGTTCAGTATGTCATGGAGTGTGTATCGACTCTTACTTGTTTTCTTTGGCATTTGAAGGATAGTGACACCCTCAGTTTGCTCATGGGGGCTGAAAGCATCTACAGATTCAAGCATTCCCCTTCATTGTTTTGCCATTATGTTTTGGTATGCATGTGTGTGTGTGTGTGTGTGTGTTTGTGTGTGTGTGTGTGTGTGTGTGTGTGTGTGTGTGTGTGTGTGTGTGTGTGTGTGTGTGTGTGTGTGTGTGTGTGTGTGAGAGTGAAAAAGACACACACACTTACATAGTGCAGTGTGGTATTTGCTTTCTTGTCTTTTATCAGCAGCCCATAAAAAGTTTACTGAGAGCCCTTCCTTCTGCTTTCATCAGCGTATCACTTTGAGCCCCTATTATGCAAATGAAATCACAGCTCTATAAACCATATGTAAATGGAAAAACACAACCATGTCCAGACAAAATTACAGTCATAAATTTGATCAACAGCGCTCTAATAATCAGAACAGTAAGTGAAGCTTTCCTGCTCTGTACTGTGGTGAGATCCTCTCCATTCATCAGTGAGATGTGCCAGCCGAGACGTGTCAAATTGCCAGACTTTGAAGGCTGATTGTCAGAAAATGTGCTACCAGCTTCACTAATTGTGTGCTGCATTTCTAAACATCTTTTTAGAGCACCGAAAGTACCCTTAAAATATACTTTAGGCAGATAAAAAGGCAGACAGCTCCTGTCTGTCAAGTCAATGGACCACGCATGACTCAATTCTATACCAATTCCATTTAATCTAAATGCATCTATGCAAAACCGTCTTAGATGTAAATATGATGTATTGATAGACTGGATGCAAAATCTACTACAAATCAACACATAAAATATTCATAATTGAGAGGGAGCAGAGGGAGACGGAGAGTCAGATTTAAAGGCCATGTGGACCGAATGGATCCCATAAGCTTCGGATGTCCAACAACATTAATAATGAATATCACCACAAGCAGCCATTAGTGCGATGGTTTGACTGGAGGAAGATAAAACTGATTCATCATTTTCGATGAGTGCTCAGGCTCTAGAAACTGCAGCTGAAATGTTTTCTAAGAAATTTCCATTTGAAAACGTGCCAATTTTGCAGTCTTGCATAGTCCTGCTGCACATTATTAGTGTGAATACTGATTCAGCATTGTAATCAAAATCGTTATTCCTTTTTTTCCCCATACATTCTTCAGCTACTTCTGCATACATGGGGGTTCACCTGGACAGGTTGCCAGTCTATCATATAGAGACAGGCAACCATTCACTTTAGAGTCAACAATTAAGATGCATGTCTTTGGACTGTGGGCGGAAGCTGGAGAACCCAGAGAGAACCCACACTCTCACGGGGAGAACATGCAACCTCTACACAGAAACCATTCAACTATCAAAACGATGTTTATGGACATATCTGCTCTTGTCTTGTTGCTACATCTTACACTGGGTTCACAAGGACTCAGAAGCCCAGAGGTTGTTCTGTCTGCCAGTGTGTGTCTATGTGTGTGTGTGTGTGTGTGTGTGTGTGTGTGGGTGTGTGTGTGTGTGTCAGCTGTTTAGACACAGCTGATGAATATGTGGAATAAATGTGGAATATTAAAAAGAATGTATCACATATAGCAGTGAAACTGCGATATAGTGGATGGATTTAGACATTGAGTCATGAGGGAGGTGATTGAAATGCCAGGAGAACAGCCGGGAGTGGGGGAGGAAAGTCAAAACTGCTTATATATTATCATTAATCATTAAGAAATCCTTTACATCATATATGATACGTCATCCATACCATTTATAGTAGATCATGTGTGCATTTTATTGCCAGATTTTGTCCGGGCATGCATAGAAAATGTACTGGAGGCCAAAACTATCACTGAAGATTGTCCTTTGTGAACAGTCCAACTGTATCAGCACAGAAGGGAGGTGGACAGTGCTTCGCCAAAAATCATGGTGCTTCCAAGTCCAGTGTGAACTCAGGGTTCAAGCTTTCTACATTTGTTACAAGTTGTAACTCAGTGGAGAAAATTCTCTTAAACATACTCCACTTTGAAATATTACGGCTTTGTACACTTTCAGCTCCAGATTGATTTAATCATTTAACATGTTGCAAAGCTTTTTGAGGGGTTCTTTTGTAAAAAATCTCATCCTCTAGCATTGGGACAGATTAGTCTCATGTGGCACAATCAGTGCTTGGAGTCATAGCAAGCTGAATCACACACATTACCAAATTATATTCTTGAAATAAGTAAATAATAATAACAAATCATCTTTAAATAAAAACTTAAAATGAGGTGCTGATGTCATGTATTATTATTAAGATATTAGGGGCCTTTAACGTATGGATCATTATAGACACCAGACAGGAAACAAAGCTTTGTCGTGACAACACACAAGCACAGAGGTCCTTCTCTTGTGAATCAGTGGTAAAAGGTGACTTGACCGATTACTTGAAGCTCAAGTAATCAGTGTCATGCTGAGCAGGTCGTACCCTGGATGTGGACCAGAGCCCATCAACATAACAGGAGCCAATCTGATACTCTGGTTTATACATATTACTCACAGTATACATGTAGACAAATGTGGTGTCTTATCGACAAGGTTTCACAATAATGTTAATGGCCTGACAGCTCCTTATTTTGCAGCTCCTTACCCTCATGGAGCCCTGCTTACCTTTTGTTTAGGTTGTGGAGTTTATTTAAGTAGGACCCTGAGACTCTCAGGGAGTGTGTTTGAAGATGTTACACTGGAAATCTCTCACATAATGCAAGAACTTTTATGATTCAATGATTCTGAACTCATTATTGTCAAGTTGCTCTAATCAGTGAGTATAATGGGACAACGCTGTCTCACAGCAGTTTGTGAAATAATTACAAAATATTAATCTATTGATTCATGTACATAAACAGACTACTTCATGATCTGCTGCAAGACTGGGTTCAAGACTATCACTCCACTCTCCAGTTGTATTTGCAGACATTTTTTTCAGTGTTGGTGAAATGCAAAAGGACTCAGTTGAAAGAAGGGGGCAGTGTATCAGCTTGGACATTTCAGCCAGCTTTATTACTTTTTTTTTCATTTTACCTACCTGACAGTTGAATAAAAAAAACTGAGAAAGCAGGCGTAGGTAACAAAAGTATAAAGAGAAAAAAAAAATACTAAAAAGGGATAGAGCCTTTAAAAACATCCCAAAATAAGACGTAAAGGACAAAGGCAGGCTGGGAAGACCCAGGAGCAAGGCAATAAAGGCAAGTTTAACGCAGCTAACACAGATGAGCAGACACTGATTTCATCCTGTCATTCCTTGTGTTAAACGAATCAGCCAACAAGACACAGGTGGGCAGACAAGAGGGCAAAGAAACAGCAGGGCTGACACAATACAACACAGGTGACACTGAAAAAAGGAGGGAAAACCAAAAAGATTTCAAGTCAGGCAAAACATGGAAATAACCAAACAACCTAAGATCATGACGTTTTAGTGAATGTCAAGCTACTTTTGTTTCACTGCCTGCATGTTTTATTGTTCTATCACTCTCTCTGAGATGTTTTCATCCACATTAAGCAACTGCTCTCAGTGAAAAGCCTAAAGAAAAGAGACAGATATGTCATTTACTGGTGGGGACCAAAATTAGCAAAAGCTAAAAGGAGCGTGAATAGAGCAGGAATGAGTACTAAAACCCTAAACTTAGCATTTTAGTTTAGTTAGCATTTTTACACTTATTATTGATATTGTTGAGATGTTAACATGTTTGTTCTATTATATAAAATATGTCCCACATGGACATTTAGAATTTTGAAAAAGGCAGTCGCTAACAAGTGGCTTCAGAACATAATCACAGAACACGACTTTACGACTTTACGCCTTTACAGCCTCATTGTGTTTACTTGCACTTATGCTACCGTGATGCAGTTTCTTTATCAGCTAATGATATAGCTTTCTACTTCTGCTGATTTCATTCATAAAAATAAATAAAAAAATATTAAAAGCAGTCTTATTTGTGAAGGTTATTATCTGCAATAATCCAAAAAACATTTGAAAAATGCCACTCAGTTTTTGTTGAGGGAACCAGTGTGATGCAAACTTAAAATATGGCATCCCTGCAGCATTGTTGGACTTATATTCGGCAGGATGCCAGCAACACAACTCCAAATGAATTCTGTTTGACTCAGGAATATAGGGCTAAGGGAACAAAGGGATGAGGGGATATAGGGCTGAGAGATGTGCGTGTGTTACAAGATCTACTCTGATGATGGTGTGTTACAGGTCAAGGATGATTGTGAGGAGATTGCAGAAGACTTTGCCGAGGAACTCAACGAGGTATAAACAGACAGCATCTGGAGCAAAGTGGAGCCTGGATCCTTCCAATGATGACAACACTGTTAAGCAGTGAGCTCCTCTTCACGAAGAGGTCCAAGTTGCTGTCTGTGGATTCACCTTTGCTCATGCTATGAAAGTGGTGACCAACACATCCAATGCTGCTAAAACTGCCTTCCATCCCATCACTTTCATGCTACAAAGAAATCTGCTAGCTGAGACCATTTTAACCTGACTAGAGACAATTTCAGAGGTGTGATGGAAACAATGTGTCTCCAAATGACTCCCTGATTGTGTATGTAAATGACATTAGCTGACAGGAAGTGAACATGGGCTGAATCTGTTGCCCAGCAAATTGAAACAGTATACACCAAATGATTATGTAAATTAAACTTAATATGTCACTTTAATGTTTTGTTTTGATCTCTTGTATGACATTTGAAATCTCTTGATTCTGATTGAGTATATTGATTATATCCATTTCTTTGCAGGATTTTTAAAAATGTAGGCTACATACATCTTGGATTTAAGAGCAACTTTGGGAGTGTAACCTTCCGACATGCAGACAGCTATTCAGCTAAAAGGTCCCGTGTTTGTCCCTGGTGTGGATTCAAAGCTCATTCTCTCAAGACAAAGCTGTGATGGGGGTGAGCTGAGAACTGATGTTTCTCATGGGCCAGTAGCTGCCTGTAATGGTGTTACAATATATAATAAGATTTTGCATATAATTGTGTTCATGAAGCACTACAGCAATTCATGGATGCATCAAAGTCCCTCGAGTTTCATAAAAAGACAATCCCCCGTCCATCATTATCTCGGGTCTGAGCACCAGTGGGCAGGTCTGAACCCCTGAACCTGACTCGTTAACGGGCTTGTGTCCGTAACAGGAGTCTGACCTGCCAGCAGGAGCGTGGCCGCTCTCTCGCAGATGTTACCTTCAAGATGAGAGTGTTCACAAACTTGGCACAGCTGCAAGCTTTCCACGCCCACTCACATGCACGTAGGACCTTCTACACCCTGCATACGAATCCCACTCTTGTATGAGCTTAAACAGACACCGATGAGAATGTCAACACACAACTGGATGTCATGTCTCGCGCACTGACTCACACACAGTCTGAGGCCTGATCAAAACCACCGCACAAAAGCTGCCTTGGTTCCCAGAGCATTGTCTCTCTCTCCCCTGAGGCTCCTGAACCATCGTGCCCTGCCATCCTCACATCTGAGGCAACCCAGAGATGAAACCGTAATTACTCACATATTGGGGTTACATGTCACATATCAAACAATATGGATTGGCTTGTTGGGTTTGATCAGATATCGGCATCGAAATAAAGCACTCCTCATCATCTACATTACATCGAGATGCTCAGCTCAGAAATGGTCCCAATTATGATCCTGTTACCATAGTGAAATATTTGTTTCAAGGTTTGATCATTATTTGCCTTACCTTTCATGCTTTGGTGTCTACCACCCCGTAGAGAGACCCTGACCATTTTGTTTTCATCAGAGGAATTGTTTGTTGAAGTCTCATCTCATCTTTTGCAAATATGGAGTAGCCTACATATCACACGTCTAGTAATGGAACTAAAAGCACAGATTGTCAGTCCAAGGTTATTTGGCTTCCATCTCAGTTACATCATAATCTGATCAGAGAGAACTATTTTGTGTGGGAAGGACACGCCACAAAATATCAGCCCCTGTACACATCAGACATGACGACACTTAATATATCTTTTTGAGCCAGCATGGAAATCTAATTAAAGAGAAATCTACTTCTCATCACTAATGTTGTGTTCACACCAAACACAAGGTACATTTTTCATGTGCCGCCATTGCACACAAAGTCAAAGCAAGGACGCAAATAGATGTAAATTTACGCCAGATGGCGTACCTCATATGAATACAGAGACCAGACCAAACTAAATGTAGAAATATATGTGGAGACACCAGAGACTGTGGTAAAAAACAAAAAACTATAAGGTCACTTGTTAGCACAGCCTAGCATCCAGACTCCATCCAGAAAACAAGCATTTTAAAAGTTGTTTTCTTGTCGTCTTGCAGATAGACATAGCAAGACTTTTTACTAATCACCATCATTATGGAGTTATTTCAGCATCCTATTTACAAATCGCAACATAGGTGTTGACACGCACTGACTCTCCAGCGCATCTAACACCAGTGCAGCAAATAAACACTAATGATCAAACTTGTGAGTAATGTGAGGGGAAAATTCTCTTCGCATTTGGTGTGAACACATCATGTTTCATCAGACAGACTGTTTACCCAGCAGTCAGTGGATGTCAACACCTATTTTGTGGGTTTTCTCCACACTAAAAGAAATGTTAAATTGCAAGACGTTCTGTTGCTTTCAATCTGCAACCAAACCACTAGAATTGCCACTAAATCCCATAAAGTTTTGTCGTTGGAGCATGTTGAGACGTGAATTTTGCTGACTCCACCTGGATCAAGGTCAGAGTACAGACCTGTTGTACCTGCCCACGTTGTGAGCATGAGTTTGGAAGAGCAGAGCCACGACTCTTGTCTCCTCCTAAGTCGTCAAATATGTCTTAAAGCCAACTCTCTCCTCCTTACACCTACATATTCAAAACATACAGACATTGAGAGTGGTATTAATCTTGTCATCTAACCCTCAGTAAGAAGGAGAATAAGCGCATTTCCCAAAATGTCTAGCTATTTCCTTAGGATACAGAGATACACATGCACACATACAAATTGCAATTGTGAGTGAGGAAATAATTTAAAAGATATATAAGTGGCCTGTTTACTTGCTTTATTGAATACATCTGTCTCTACATACAGCTGTATTTGACAGTAAGTGTGCTGTGTAGATGGGAGTAAAAACAGCACCACTTTCAGTTGAAATTTTAATGGTCAAACCTGTAGGTGAAATTGAAAACAGATGTCTAAATGTGTTCTTCTTGCTGCTGTTCACATCAGCTACTAACAGCAGATAGTCACAGTCCGCGATCAGATGTTGAAGCGGTAATGTTCCGCAGTTTGACGATCTTGTAGAGGCAGCCACTAATGAACGCATAACCAAACTTCAGATTCAAATCATGCTGTTTTTGGCTGGAGCGCAGAGGGCCTGTCCTATGGGTCGGTCAGTCAGTCAGTCAGTAAGTAAGTCAGTGATCAAAGTTGCGGCATTGGTCAGTCGAGTGTACTAGGCTACAAGGGGTGTTGCTCTCATACATCTGCATGGTACCGACTGAATTTCATCGACACTACAGAGTACCAGTTCATGTTTAATCACTCGGTACCACATGTTGATACCTAGGAGCACATCTGGGTTAGAGAGTATCATTAGAGTATAGAGAAAAGGGAAAAGAGAGAGAGCAGTGCAGCTTGTTCAGTCAGAGTGGAGTGAGGGAGTCAGAGTGAGCAGAAACAGACACATTCAAAACTCAATATGGACAACACTTGCTGTTTGTAATGTGAAATGCAAAGCTGAAGAAGTCAACACCTCGAGAACACACAGAATACGGTGGATCTACAAGCAAATAGTGCACCGTTTATCAGAGTCTGAAAGGTAAATCTGCAGCTAGCATTAGCACAGCAGCTAACAATCTAACTTCACCCCTAATAGACAGCAAAACAACTTTATTTTGTGTGTTTTTTAACTAAATAATTAAAATACAGTATAATACAATGTTGAAGTTGAAAAGTTTAGACAATTTTTTATTGATTAATAAAATGTTTGTTTTTACAGACAAAGTAAGGTACCGAAAAAATACCTGATAATACAAGCATTTATAGAAATTCAGCGAAACTTTTACATACATATGCGTGTAACTCGCGTGACGGCAAGAGCTGGGTAAACACGTAAGTGGCGTCTGAGCAGCGGTAGCGTTAGCAGAAGTTTGGTAACATTCCATGTATTATTAGTGGGGTAATTTACAAGATATACAAGATGTACCATCACGACAGTACTAAGCCATTCGGCTGATCGCCCTATCTTGACCAATGCTGACCATCGCTAAAAATGCTTCTGAGGGGGTATTTGGCTGGATGTCATGGTGGAAATTACCTAGTGTGCATTTTACTCCGAACCATCACTTTAACAGCTTCACACCAGAATCCAGATGGCTTGTGTTCATCAGATCCACCCGTCGCTCCTCCATACTCAAAATATGGTCACTTCCTTCTCTGGTTGTAAAAATCATGGACGGACAAAAAGAAACCAATGAGTGACGTTATGATGGCTATGTCCTTTTCTTCTATACAGTCTGTGGCCTCCACCATCAGAAATAATTAAAAAAGTCAATATCTGTAATCCAACCTTTCCAATTTCAGAACCACTACAGTTGAAGAAAGAAAATAAATGATTCAATCAAAACTCGGGAATAGATTAATTGGTTTTCTGAGCCCCCAACGTTAGTCCTCCACCCTTCAATTTGCTTTGTTCTACTTAAGTGCACCTTCTTGCTTGCCTTTGCAAAATTGCAGTTTTTACTTAACACAACACTTAATTGCAGGCACATGCTTGAGTGGTCACAGTGCCCATCAGAGTCAAAATGAGCCACAACAGCGCAGCATAGATTATTCCAGAATCAGCAGCCGTGGTGCCAGGCTCCCACTTTAAACCCCCTGGTTGAAAAACCAGTCTGTCTCTTGGGCTCTGGCACCAGATGGCAGAGCCAGTAACTAAGCTGGGGGAAAAGGCACAGAGGAATGAAGAATAGAGAGTAAATGAGAAAAAAAAGTCAGGGATTGGAAAAAAGAGAAGATGGAAAGCACTTGGGTTGGGTCTGATCATTAGATTTCTAAACTCAGACGGATTTGCATAGCCTAGGGTTGGCAGTGGCCCACTTTCCCCTTGCTGTCTTTCTGAAAGACTGCCAGTGCATTCCATTATTTGTGTCAAGGCTGGTTCTGTGATGAAGGAAATAACAGCGCTGGCACATAGTTAGAGTTTACGGTCACTCTCCTCCTGGTGCTCGCTGTGACAGTCCGATTCCTGAATGCAACCCAGATATGTGCTGGGGAGGGAGAGCTGACACCAAGCAGAGAAACCAGAAATACAGCAGGTGAAAGGGATTGTGAGCGAGATGAAGAGCGAGAATATGTTTGAGAAAGAAATATGTTTGAGAAAGAAAGCAAGAGATCAGTGGAAGAATCACATTTTCTACAGGCAGAGCTGGAGGTCTGGCTCGCTCTGAACACAGAAACCAGCTGGAGAGCAGCTCCCACTGTTTAATGCCAGACATTACCTGGCTGTCTAGCTCCTGTGCTAACGCAATAGCAAGGGCACACAGACATACATGCACCAAGTGATGACACACAGCAATGAATTCAACATATATCATATCATATCCATACATTTAAAAGATGGACTACATTGAATACAAACAGAATGTTGAAACTATATAACATCATTTTTTTCTATTCCTAGATTATATTATTAGATGTGATTTTAGTGAGTTTATTGTGAGCAAACCTATTAACACCTCTAGAGTAGTAGTTTAATTTTAACTTCTCATTACTCACTCTACCGAAAGTTTGTAAACATAATGGGCCTATTTACCTTTTTAATATGATTTTTCACAAATGTTTTCAACATACAGTATTTTAATAACACATTGCATTGTGGGAGGAAGAACCTCTACTGACCAGAAAGTTTCCAGAGGCAGCGGCCATCACCCACAAAAGCTTGAATTAAAAGTTTTCAGAGAAGCCTTCCTCACAGTTCTGTGGTAAAACAAACAAACAAAAATACTTTGGACTGTGGAAGGATGCCACCACTGATACGGGGAGGCAAACACCACCTGAACCAGGAAACGAACCCCGGCGACAGTGCTACCCACTTCACCACCGTGCAGCCCAAATAACATCATCTAGACATAAATACAGCAGCGACCTTGTTGTTTGGACCGTAGACAGTCTCTGGTTTCTACACACGTCTGATCTGGTCGCTGTGAGCTTCTATTGTAGACCTCTGGGGGACCACATTTCTGATTCAGTGCAACAGAATCTCAACGCTGATAGGCTTTCGTGTCACAGCGTTATGCACATTTTTCACTCCAATTGAAATATTTCAACTTGCGTGAATGAGGTGAATATGTGAAATCCCTTAAACGAAATATTAAACGATCATGTCTGATATCAGATGTATAATGTCTTTAAATTTACTGCCAGACAAAGCTCTTCCTCAGATGCCTCCCTAGTGCTCTGTGTATCTCAGCGACTCTATTCCTCACAGAAAGCTCTTTGGTATTCATGGTCAAGGTGTTTTCACCGTCTCTGCATATTTTTAGGGATTTGAATAACCATTCCCCTGAGCCTCAGAATGTGCTGACCTAATGAGCCAGCCTGTGCGTGATTGACACAGGAGACCATCAGAGGACATTCATCATCTCCTCTGGCTAAATGTTGGGTATGTCAATGCATCATTTGAATCCCTTTAAGAAATGTGCCTGACAATGCCTGATCCCAGTGCCATGTCTTCAGTCCACATGAGGAGGGTGTGGAAGCTGCCATTCATTTCAAAAATATGAAATGATAATAGATTTTTAAGTTGACAAAAGCATTCATTCTAAGCTAAAATTGCTGGTGGTGTTACAAACTGAAGTAGGAAAAGTATTCTTTTTCTTTTGTTCCAAAAAACCCCCAAAACTTCAGTTGTCATGTTTGAGAAGCGTCTTTCAGAGAGCGATGAAATGCAGCACATAAATGACAATGTTGTGGATGAAATGCATTAGATGCTGTTTTAATCGTTATTGTCACTATTGTATTCAGAGGCGCACATCAAGCTGTCACTAAACAAGAATCTTGCTGGAAATCACTGCTGTTCTGGCTTTTACTCTAAGAGGCTAGATGGACCCAGACTTCCTCAGTCTGGCATTATCCTGTCAAAATGAAGATTAGTGGATAACGTGCATGAGCCTGGCCTGTTTTCTTTTAACGTCGCTGCCAATGTTAAATGCAAAACAAATCTAGAATGAATTATCGGAAAATGGGTCTTTCAGGCAATAGAGTGCCACAGTTATGCAAGCCATTAAACAAATTCTTACCATACGGAAGGACCCTTTTAAGGTTCAAAGATGAGTGCAAGGTCAACCGAAGCTGTTTCATGTTCTAAAACTCTTCAGACAGACAAATCTGTCCTTAGCTTCCTCAGCGTCTTGTGATTTAAGTAATAGTTTTTTCGAGATTTGAGCTGCTTTACATTGTGTAGGGAGAAAAAATGAACCTGGTGACCAGTCTGAGAAATAGCATGTTGACTGTATGTTCCTTGTATTAACCATTTGGTTAAATCTAGGCAGAAATATGTAGTATGTGTGATTTCAGAGGGAAGTGGAGTCCAGTAATCAGCTGTAGAATGGGCCTGAGTTGATTGGTGTACTTCATTTTGCTTCAATGTTTTGTGCAGGGGATTGCAGACATGACATGTGGTTGTTTGATAAAGAGGATCCCAATAGTCCTCTCCATGTGCTCTCAGCATTTCTGCTTGTATTTATAGTATAGCTTAACACTAGCTCTTACACATGAGTGTCTGTCATCTGTCAGCAGGAACACTGTGGTTGAAGGAACTACCATTTACACTGAGCTATGGGCTGTTTACTGTATCTATTTAACAGTTTTATGGTGGTTGTGGAGAAATTTCCTGAAACATTTATGCACACCGTCGGTAAAGTCCCCATTAAAAATCCCCGAGTTGAGCACGGTTACTTTGGAAACTGCTTAGACTGGAAAACATACAGTAGGCTTGCCCTTTATATCTTTGGCAGTTCAATTGTGAAACCCCTTCGGGAGGCGTGCACCCATTTAAAGGCTGTTAAATGATGATTGATGAGGCATCCTCACAATGAGTGCGTCCCCCTTCCACTGCTTTGGAAACAATCTGTTATCCCCAAAACACCAAAAGCCAGGCCATTTTGTTGTATTAGGCCCCTAATTTTCTTGCATCGGGGGAATGGGAGCCATTAGCTGGTTAAGTGACAGCAGAGAGCTTTGGAGGGCAAGTTGTCCAGAGATGGAAGTCCTCATTCTAAGTTGAGGTCAGAGGGCTGCTGGTTTGTTGTACCCTTCAGGGGGCTCAGACAGCAGCACACTCACATGCCGCCTGTTAAAGATGGCTCTGGAGGACACATGTGCAGGAGGAAATATCAGGGGCGAGAAAATAGTAGTCATTTCACTGAACCTGTGCAGCATTAAAATATACTATTAATCATGACGGCTGCTGTATTTCAGTTGCCTTTATATTATAGAAATAAAGATTTGTTCACACATTCTATGCATAATCATGTATCGCAGTGTAACATTTAACGTTATGCACAATTGATTTACAGCAAAGAGATCAAAACAAATTATATATCACCATGAAAAAAAGCTTTTCAGTTTGGACCGATGATGTTACGCTTTCTAAACTACACACATTTCAATTGTAGGTTTACAACAGCACCACCCATGGTCTGAGGATTACAGAAACAAAAAATCACTGCCACTGAAAACAATAGATTTCTGAATTCATATGTGTGAATAAGTATTTAACAATAGGTACAAAATAGTTAACTTTCCCATATTTGCTTCGTAATACCTGCTTGACAAATGCCTTGTGGAGGAGAATAAAGTAAGATGTGTCTATCATGGTCGATGCAACCTTGAAATGGAAATGTTTTTTTTTGGGGGGGGGGGGGGGGGGTTATGCAGAGACAAACAATAGAGGGGCCATAACAACTTATTTTCATTGAGCTGCTGCTGTTCTGACTACAGAACAGGAATATATGTGTATGTGCATTCTGTGTCTCTATATGCGATGCACTGATTTGCATGTGGTGATGAGCTGCTTGTTTTAGTAAATCAAACACGTTCTGACAGTCATGATGTCTACACAGCACCTGTTTGTCTTGTGTCGATATTACATTTCAAACAGCGCGTGAGATGTTAAGGCAGAAAGAAGAAGAAAATGATATAGAAGGAATGTGAATCAATCAATGTGAAGTGCAGACGTACTGCTGAAGAACATACCTGCAAATAGGAGATGAAATCAACAATGGAGATACATTCGATTCATGGCAAAGTCTAGAAGCGAAATGATTGTCAGGTATCCCCCCCTGTCATAATAAGCATTCTACTCTGGACTGGTATCGATGCTCCTCAGCAGTGGTACAGTATGTGGGAAAAAGATTGAAAGAGAAATTGAAATAACCGGAAGGAGATGGTGAAAGATGCACGGAGAATACAGAAGCCGAAAGAGAAAGATCTTCACAGGGAGGAGGAATTACTGGAAGACAGATAGAAAACAGAAAAAAGAGGTAAAACATCCCTGCATCCAACAGAAGAAGTATTGACTTCAGCAACGTGAACACTTAAACACTTAATAGGATCTTTTTCATCAATGCAACAAACACAGAATGACCTGCCTTGTCAGACACTGAGCCCTTTGCCCTCCCTTTACAGATTTAGGAGATCTTCCCTGAAGCAGACTGTCTCTGCAGTAGATTGTCTCAGTAGCAGACTGTCTCTACAGTGGAACTTTCAATTACATTTAATTCTGTTTTATTTATAGTGTCATATCACAACAGAAGTTCTCTCAGGACACTTTACACCTTGAGCAGTCTAGAACACGCTCATGATTTTCAGAGTCAATACCATTTCAAAGTCCCAACATCACCCACGGGCAAGCGTTACAGTGACAAGAAAAAACTGCCTTATAGGCAGGACCAGAAAGCATAGCCAGACTCCCGGGAGTAGTCAAGTTAGTAATAGTAGAGATGCAGATTTTAGTCAAATAGTTTAAGAGAGAGAGAGGCTCAGTGTGTCATTATAAGTCCCCCGGCAGTCTAGGCATAGCAGCTTAAGTAAGAGCTGGCTCGGGACAAAACTGAGCCAGCCCTAACTATAAGTGAAGCCTATTCTTAAATGTGGGAACAGTGTCTGCCTCACGAACCAGAACCGGAAGACGGTTCCACAGAAGAGGAGCTTGATGGCTGAAAGCTCTGGCCCCTGTTCTAATTTTGGAGACTTTAACATCGACAAGTAACCCTCTATTCGGAGAGTGTAGTGCAGGACATTAGGGTTAGGATTAGGTAATGAGCTCTTTAAGTTATGATTGTGTCTGACCAATAAGAGCCTTGTAAGTGAGGAGAATGATTTTTTAAAGTATATTCTGGATTTCTTAGAGCCAGTGCAGAGAAGCTAATACAGGATGAAAAAATGCATGGACTAGTTTGTCTCCATCTTTTTGAGACAGCATTGGCCTGATTTAAAGTCCCAGTCGGCAAGTCCGGCGGGTCAAGGGCACTCTGTCAGATTTTGACAACCCTGATTTTGTTTACAACCCTCATGCTCCTCCCCTCAACTTCATGCCCTTTGAAATCCCTTAGATCAAACCACCTTGGAAACGCGGCTCCGATGTTGACTCTGGTTTTATCACAGGCACTGTCGCAATCTCCTTTTTTTCCTTCTTTTCCACCGGTGTTTTCTTTTCCTTGGTTGTTTTGGACCTCCTTGTTTTGGTATTTAACGAGGAATTGGAAGCTTGTTGCTACTTCCCTCCGCCTCCCCCCTGTGATAGTGGTACGACCCGAGGGGGGAGGGGCTCTGTGTGTGCACGAACACAGCCCTGCGTTCTGATTGGACAGGATGATTCGGGCACTGTCGGATTTTTGCAAAACAAACAAAGGCTCTACGTGCACGTAGAGGCGCACTTTCTTTCTAAAACCGGATGATTTATGTTGTTCTATCGGAGCATAGTCTCAGCTTTGGTGAATATGATCAAAACCTGTTGCCGACTGGGACTTTAAGTAATGTCGCACAGGTGAAAGAAGGCTTTTCTTGTAGTTTGTTTAATAAATGACTTAAAGGACAGATCCTGATCAAAGATAACTCCAAGGTTTCTTAAAGGGATAGTTCGGAATTTTGGACATAAGACCTATTTTCCAACTTAGCCAGTGTGTTCGAGACGTCTGGAGACGTTTTCAAGAAATTTCATTCAGTTCTTCTAGTTGCCGAGTTCGCTTGTGCTATGGCTAGTGCAAGTCAATTGTTCTAGTTAGCATGGCATTAAAAAAACTCATACCGACTCCCAAGGACGAAATTTTGATTTCAGAAGTGGGGGGGACACAAGTATTTTTAATAAAACTGTAACTCTTTCAGTTCACTGTGTTTTCTAGTAGTTCTTCTAGTTTTCTATTGCTAATTTTAAGTTTACTGTTCCCTTTTTTGGTTTGACTGGTTGTAAATCATGTAGCAAAACATTATCACCGAATTCTAATCCAATAGTAATAATAACAACAATAATAATAATACATTTTATTGATCAGATTATTGAGAGCTTTGTAGATGATGAGGAGGATCTTGGAGTGGATATGCTGCTTTATTGGGAGCCAGTGAAGGTGTTGCAGGATGGGTGTAACGCATTTCTTTGAGTAACTTACACTTTGACTTCTAAAGAAGTCTCTTATGTCCAGTTTTCTTTTTTTAGACATCCTGGCTGCGTCTAATTACCAAACACACATGCACGCGTGCACATACGCACACGGACACCGATTCAAACGTTAATGTAAATAAAACCTCTGATATTACAATCCTTCTAGCAGACGTGAACCAGGCAGAACAAACTCCCAACTTCCAGTAGCGGACTCCTGTAGGACTCCTGACCGCAGACTAGCAGACCGGTGTGCAAGCAAGATGGAGTGACAGCGGGGACGGCCAATCACACAAGAAACGGCAGAGCCAATCGAGGCACTTGTGGGCGGTCTAAACTAAGGGAAACAGGCTTCAGTTTGAGCGGCCGTTTTCCGCTTGGTCCTAGTGCTTGACGCGTCTCTGTTTACTATGGCATAACATTGTTTTTGGACGGTAAAAAGTGCAGGGGACTAAAACGGCCTTTTTAAAAAGTGCAGGGGACATGTGCCCTCTGGTACTGGCAATTTGAAAGCAAGATCAACTGGCAGGTGAGGTTGGCGCCCGAACAACAGTTCGAACGGGGTAAAGCCAGTCACCTCGTTCTTGGTGCAATTGTAGGCGTGGACCAGGGGTCTCACATGATCATGCCAACTGGACTTGTCTTGATTTTGGAGAGTGCCCAACATATCAAGCAGGGTACGATTAAATCGTTCCACGGGGGTGCCCCTAGGATGGTATGGGGTCGATTCCCGCCACCTGACAGAGTTCCCTGATCGTGCGGGACTCGAAGTCTGGACCCTGGTCACTATGTAACTTCTCTGGGATACCATAGTGTACCATAAAGTTTTCCCACAGACACTTTGCTACTGTGCGGGCCTTTTGATTCGGTGTTGGGATGGCAACTGCAAATTTAGTGAAGTGATCTGTGATCACCAGTATATCCTTGGTTCCACTTTTGTCAGCCTCCAAGGACAGGTAGTCCATACAGAGGAGCTCAAGAGGTCCAGTGGTCCTAATGTTGACCAAGGGGGCTGCTCTTTCAGGTCGTGCCTTCCTCCGCACGCACCTGCCACAGGTCCTCACTTTCCTTTCCACATCCATGACCATCTTCGGCCAATAGAATCTGGTCCTTACAAGGTCCAGTGTCCGGTCGACTCCCATGTGGCCCATATGGTCGTGCAGACTGGTGAGGACTGTGTTGCAGAGCTCAGCTGGAAGAACAAGCTGGTAAGTTGTCTGTGGCCCCACTTGGCGTCGCCTGAACAGGATGTCGTTGTGGAGCTCGAGACGATTGAGTTCTCGGAGGAGGAGTGGGAGGTCAGGGAGTTGGGTGCGCAAGGTGGGAGGTGGTGTGTCCCCATGTTCGATCTGGGCAATGACATGCTTTATACATTGGTCAGTTCTTTGTTTAGCTGCTATCTCAGCTTCAGTGAGATGGGGGACGGTTGGAAGACCTCCAAACTGTTCTTCTTGTCCATAACTGTCAGGCACCGCACTGGGAGACATGGCAAGAACCTCCACTAAAGCAACACGATCTGTATCTCCCTCTCTCTCATCATCAGGACTGACGCTGTAGGTGAGCTGTCTCTCGCAGATTGCTTTCACAACAGACTGATCAACTGCATTGATGTTGTTTGGATCAGAGAGGTGATCTTGTGTGAACTGCTGTATGCGTTCTCTCTCTTTTTGTGATTTCAGATCGTCTGCTAGCATCCCATGTGGTCTGCGTGATAATACATCCGCATCTCCGTTCTGCCTTCCCGGACGATAGAGGAGTTTGAAGGAGAATGTGGACAGCGCTGCTAGCCACCTATAGCTGGTCGCGTCAAGTTTGGCCGTTGTCAGGATGTAAGTCAGCGGATTGCTATCCGTTACAACGGTGAAGTGGTTGCCGTACAGATAGTCGCTGAACTTTTCCGTAACTGACCACTTGAGCGCCAGGAACTCTAGCTTGTGCGCTGGATAGCGGCTCTCGCTTCTTGACAGCCCTCTACTGGCGTAGCCTATGACTCTGAGTTGGCTCTCTTGCTCCTGATATAACACAGCACCGAGCCCGGTGGTACTGGCGTCGGTGTGCAGTATATAAGGTCTCTGGGGGTCAGCAAAGGCTAGTACAGGGGCTGTAGTGAGGCTCTGGATGACTGCCTCGAAGGCTTGCTGGCAAGCTGGCGTCCAGCGCCCTCCAAAGGGCTCTTTCGGGTCATGGTATTGGTTTGTTTTCTGTCTTATGTCTGTTAGTTTCACTTTCGATTTCTTGTGGAGAGGTGGGTAGCCGGAGGTTAAGCTGTGGAGGGGCTTTACGATGCTGGAGTAACCATTAACGAACCTCCTGTAGTACCCAGCGAAACCGAGGAAGGATTTCAGCTCCCGCAGGGTCTGGGGGACAGGCCATGTCTTCAGGGCTGAAATCTTCTCAGGATCTGTCTGAACGCCACTTCTGGAGACTACGTGACCCAGATAACGGACTGATGTCTGGAAGAAGACACATTTTTCTGGGGATAACTTCAACCCAAACTCTTTGAGACGAGTTAGCACTCTCATGAGTCTTTCTTCGTGCTCCTCAAGGGTTCTGGAGAAAACTATGCCGTCATCAAGGAAGACCAACGCATCTTTCAAATGCATATCCCCCATGCACCGTTCCATTAACCTTTGGAACGTGCTGGGGGCATTCGTCACTCCTTGAGGCATTCTGTTGAACTCCCAGAATCCGAGCGGACATACGAAGGCCGTCTTCGGTTTGTCTGCCTCTTCAACCTCGATCTGGTAGTACCCCGACTTAAGGTCGAGAACTGAGAACCACTGAGAACCATTGAGGGCTGAGAATGTGTCCTCCAGCTTTGGAAGGTTATGTGCGTCCTTTATAGTCTGGAGATTTAGACGCCTATAATCGATGCACAACCGGACTTGGCCGTTCTTTTTCCGGACTACCACTATGGGTGATGCAAATAGTGACTCTGACTCCCTGATAACTCCCGCATCGAGAAGCTCTTTAATGTGCCTGCGGACAGCTTCAATGTCCTGTGGGTGGATCGGTCGGGCACGCAGTTTGAAGGGATTTTCATCCGAGAGTTTTATGTGGTGTCGCACCTGGTCCGTCCGGCCAAATTCCAGGTCATGATGTGCAAACACATCAGCCATGTTGTTGAGTTGCTGAGTGATGCGTTGCTTCCATTCGAGTGGGACTGGGGAATCAGCGAAATTGAAATTCAAGGTGGGTTCTTGAGATGACTGGGTCTCTGGAGGTCTCTGGAGAGATCCTGATTGCTTGGCTATGCTGTGCTCCTTTAATAGGATGGTCTGATAAGCACTAACCTCTGCAATAGTGCACTTGGCAGGAATGACAATGTCATGGTCAGACTCATTGCTTATGACGACTGGTAGCTTATGGGGTCGTAGCTGGGGGAAATCAACTAGACCAGCTTTTACTAGCAGGCCACCTGGCAAGGGGGATGATGATGGGTACTCAATGACGACGGATTTCTCATCCTGAAGACTGCTGACAAGGGCAACTCCCTCCACCACTACAGTTTCACCGGCTGGAATGACTTGAGGCGTCTTGCCTTGCATCTTTACTACCCCCTGGTGGTTGTTGCTTGCTTGCTTCCGTCTTAGCTCAATGACCTTGAAAACTACTTTGTAGCCATGTGGGAGGGGCTGGCGATTGGTTAGTTCAGTCTCTGAGTAAATGTCAAACAGTACATCTAGAGTGTTCGTGCCTATGAGCATGAGGGACTGTGAAGTGTCAGGAACAACTAAGGCAAGTGTGTTTACATCTATTGGAGCTCCTATGAAGTCTTTTGGAAAAGTTATGGTAATTTCTATATAGCCAAAGTAAGGCACTAGCTGGCCATTTGCGCCTTCCACTTCTAAGAGGTCATGAAGCGGCTTAATCTTCTGCTCTGAAAGGTGCTGCTTGTAAAATGACTCAGGTATGGTGGTAACTTGTGAGCCTGAGTCAAGAAGGCAGTTGACCTCTTCACCTCTCACAGTCACTTGGGCTGTGCTCTTGATGCCAACCAGCCGTTTGGGGAGTCGAAACGGTTGTTCATGCTTTGAATGATGTAAGCTGGAACATGTTTGAGCTCTGATGTTTTCTGTATGTGTACTGTCTTTGTTGATCTCAGTAGGGGTTTTGTCTTCCTTGTTTACGTCTGAGGGACGTTGTTGACTCTCCTCAGCCCCTGTTTGTCCCACAACAGGAACTGTTTGTCGTTTAAAGGTAATTTTGAATCATTTTGTGCTTCCCACTGGCGCTGTTTTTTCTCCAACTGCTTCTTTTTTTCTGCCACCAGGTTGGGGTTTGCAGGGTCGGTGCAGCAGGGGGCGATGTGCCCGTCTTCGCCGCAGTTAAAACAGTACCAGGGCTTGGGTTTGTATGTCTGTTTCTTTTTAGTTTGTCTTTGCATGTCTGTATCATTTGGCTTTGACATCCTGCTCTGTTGCTTCCCTGTAGATCCCTTGCTGCTAGCCCCTTTTGTGTTTTTCTGTGACATGAATGTAGTTAGTTGGCTTTGCAGACTTGATACTTGCTTTCTCAGATCCTCAATAGCACTGATGCTGCTCTCATCTTTCTCCTCTGGTTCACAAACATATGCACCGTGGAACTGCACCTGAGCTCTTTGCTTTGTGATGCCAATATGTTTTTTCATGCGACTGGATTTTGCTTGCTGTCGATCTTCTTCGGAGCGAATCATTAGCAAGAGGTCTGAGAATTGGGGTGGGCTGCTCTTCTTTTGCTCCAGTTGCAGGGCGCTGAGCAAGGTGTTATCCCAACACCCCCTACAGAACTGCTTAATAAGATGTTTGTCTACCTCCTCATGTGTAGCTCCCCCCCTTTTCGTTGCTCTGTTCAAGGCTAACTGGAGCCGATGAAGGTAAGTGGATGATTTCTCACCTGGGTCTTGGAGGGTGTTCAGGAATTGAGCGAAGAGCTCTTCTCCATCTTCCACAGTACCGAAGGCTGAGTCTAGAAGCTGTAGGTAGGTGACTCAGGCCGTAAGCCTTTAACTACATTAGCTGCTGGTGGGAGCAAGCTCTCATGGATTTTTCTGGATATTTGCAGAGGAGACATGCTAGGATCATTCTGGAGCAACTCAATGTATGTGCGCCATGTGTCATAATCAGTTTCATGATTAGGTCTGGGAGTCTTGCCAGAGAAGGAGCGGAGTCTCACCTGGGATTGGATGTGTGGGACAACGTCTTGCCCCCGTACAATATGCTCGACCACGACCTTCTGGATATCAGGTGGGTTCAAGTCACTTACTGAAAGGGACGGTGCTCTCTTTCCATTGGTGAGGGGAACATGGTCAGTGGCACCGTTGCTGCTTGGTGTGGCATCTGGAAATGAGGTGTGAGACTGTTGCTCTTGATGAGCGGGTGGGGATAAGACAGTGGTCTCAACATGTGTTGGGGAGGATTCTTCAGTTGTGGGTTGCATGGCTTCAACATCTTCCCCGATCTGAGACAGCATTTCTTTCAACACCACACTATAGTCTTTGCCACTCATCTTAGCTAGTTGCCTGAGCTCAGCTAAGTATGTCTTAGTAACATTACTTCCAACCTTGGTAGCATACATGCTACTGAGTGTCTTAACTTCATAGACAACAGTGGGGTCACCCAAGCGAGGTTCTAAACCTTCTAAGGCTGAACCGCTAGCATATTCAACGATCAGGTTTTGAAAGAACTCGGACTGTGAATCATCAACCAAAAGGATTCTATCAACTTTACAATACTGTTTTAGAAAGTCAATCACTTGTTCATCTTGTTCAGCTACCTGAGTTATTCCACTGACAGTAACTGCATTTGGAATTTTGACACCAGACTTTTGTATGAAATCCATACTGGTCATTACTTCAATATTGATGCTCAAATCAAATGGCTCCTGGCTGGCTCGCCACTTCTGTAACCAATTTTAGGAGTGTAAAAGTGAATTACAGTAAAATAAGAAGTTGAACTAATGATAAGACCTGGATCAGAATCAGAAGAAACTAAATTCGAGAGGAGCCACTGTACTGAGCAACAATAATGAGGCAGACGCAAGAGTAACAATTGAGTAGCCACTCTTATATTTTTTACAGTGGACAAAATGATTTGTCTGGTTTGTACAGAATACAAAATATTAACCCAAACAGTAAGAAAATAAAAAAGTAGTGTGCACACTAAAACCAAAAATGTCCGTTGGGGCCCTTAAAATAAAAAAGGAGTTGTTGCAGGTTTTATTGTTGTAGAGTTTTTGCAAGTTCACCTGATTCCAAGGTTCCTTGTAGTGGATATCTCCTTGGTGCTGATCTTTCTTCAGGGTAGTTGGCTTGCCATCTGTTACAGCAGGAAGTTGTCCTGAACCTCAGACTCTTCAGTCCTCCTAAAAAACCTGACCTGTAGACAGGGTCACACAATACATTCAACACTATCCATTCTCAGATGCATCATTAGGGATATCAGATGTCAAAAGATGCACACCATTACATCTAATTCTGACATAAATCTTCATCTCTATTCAAATCTCAAATCTCTGTCTCAGTTGTACAACATTCAGTCTTAAGTGTATCATTTATGAGAACTAAATATTAAAGTGCTCACACATTTACCCGTTCATGTGAACAGTTTAAATAATACTTATGGTAAGTAACCATTAACATACAAAATATCATTTATCATAAACATATCAGAACCATGTGCAAATAACATAACAGTACACATTTTGAGTTAGACTCAGAGGTATTAAAGAATTGTGCTTAGTTTACTCTTACACTATAGGCCTTTTCATGTCCGAGATCTGCACCAAAAATTACCCTCTAGTTGCTTTAAACTCAGTTGGAATAACATAAATGTCTTCAATAAATTGCATGGTACAAAATAAAATGATTATTATTATTTTACATTCATCACATTCACAACATACCAAATTACTCTTTTTTCTCCTTTTAAATTGGCATAAGGAAAATAAAACACTTCCCCTTTAATTATATTCACATCAGCATAAAATAATAAACACAATGTGCATTTGTTCAGAAGTATTATACCCGTATTCATTTCAATTTACTCTGATAACCCTAATATCACCACTGCTTTCTTTTAGCACACGGAAAAACAAGAGGGAAATAGCACCAGAGCAGCTAAAGAGCACATTTCTCACCGTTGCTCTGTGTATCAAGGTGGAGCACGCCGATACCGTCCCTCGTAGCAGCTCTCCGGATGAAAGGCAAGCAGTTAGCCTGTTAGGCACAGAGCTAGCATTAGCATGGACGACGACGGTAAGCGTCAACCAGCTGTTTTTTTATCGGATAATTGACTCGTCTTACCGACGTAACTCTCCTTCGTTCAGTCACTTGGCTCCGGACCTCCACTGGGTAAGTGCTCCGACTCTCTCTTTTTCCTTTTTCACAGGTAAACTCCGGGTTTTTCTCCTGTTTTCTTCTTCTCCTTAGCACGCAGCTGCCCTCGCTTCTCTGGCTGCTGAGAACTAGGTACCCCACGTGGGACCATGCAAGTTGAGCGGTGCATTCAAATGCAGTAGGAAAACTGACACTTTGGCGATGCAAAACAAATAAAGATAGATAAAATAAACAATTTCTCTTCTTTTATTGTACTCAGTTAACTGTGCATTTCTTTTACACCTGGTTACACTTGCATTTTTAAGGATTTATGTCTCAGCAGCAGCAGCGTGTCATACTTCCTAGTAGGCTATGGCAGCAGCGGACTGATATCACCTAGCACTTATAAGTTACCGGTTCTATAGTAGTTTGTTTACCTGCTGTCATTGCTACAGACGCAGAGTAGCCTGCAGTGCTAGTTTCTTCAATCTCACAGAAATGGACACTTTTGGAGAATATACTGAAACTTTTCGAAGACTCTGATGAGGAGTTTTTTTCCACCCAAACCCAACCGTACCTGTACAAGCCTGAATATACAGAGGAAGAATTGCGCGAGAGGGATGCTCAAAGGGCAGAACGTGAACGAGCGTCTGTGGAGACCGAGATAGCCCCCGCTGGAGCTGAGAACCGGGACCGAACAAACAGAGACTGGTGGTGCAAGGAGGGAATCCCCCGCAACGCGTCCGAGGGTTTACGGTTCTCCAGGCGGAGCAGAGGTTCGGGTTCGCAGTGCGTAATTTTGGGTTGGCTGGGCCGTGGGCTGCCCGGTGTTTGCGTGAGGTCCAAGTGCTTTTCACCCAGGTCTGAGGGCATGAGGCCCGACAATTTGGCCCTTTTCGATTGCCTATTTACGGGCAGTATTTTGGGCGCCGCGTATTTTCAGACAGCCGTGTTCAGGTCAGTATTTACCGGCTGGATTCCGAGTAGCGCGTCTTAGAGTTTTGAGTCCGATGGAGCAAAGTAAAATTCCGCTGCTGCTGAGAAACTAGTCCCTCAAAAAATGGATGATTCATGCGATGCAAGGTTAGTTTTGTTTCAAATATTATTCTATCAACACAGTTATGTACATCGACAGTCTAGTGTTTTAATTGATTTGCCTCGGGTGCACTGTGGAGTCGGTATGAGTGTTTTTAATGCCATGCTAACTAGAACGATTGACTTGCGCTAGCCATAGCACAAGCGAACTTGGCAACTAGAAGAACTGAATGAAATATCTTGAAAACGTCTCTAGATGTCTCGAACACACCAGCTGAGTTGGAAAATTGGTCTTATGTCCAAAATTCCGAACTATCCCTTTAGGTAGTATTGGCAATGGCAGTCCCATCAATAGTGGATCTTTGAATAACGAGTTTCTAAGGAGGTTTGGCCCTAGTACAATAACTTCCATCTTATCTGAGTTAAACATCAGGAAATTGCATTTTCTGAGTAGCAGATTGTCGCTGTAGTAGATTTTCTATTTCACAAATGGTCCATCGTCTACTGCTTCCGGTATTCAGGGTCGCGGGTGGGGAGGGGCAGCTGGAGCCGATCCCAGCTGACATTGGGCAAAGGCGGGGTACACCCTGGACAGGATGCCAGTCTATCACAGGGCTGACATGTAGAGACAGACAACCATTCACACTTGCATTCACACCTACGGGCAATTTCGAGTCAGCAATTAACCTATCCCCATCCTGCATGTCTTTGGACTGTGGGAGGAACCGGCGAGAACCCATGCTTTCATAGGGCGAACATGCAAACCCCACACAGAAAGAACCCCAACACAAGACCTGTGACGCTGTGAGGCAACAGTGCTACCCACTACACCACCGTGCAGTAGATTGTCTCTGGAGCAGACTGTCTCTATAGAAAACGTTCTCAGTAGCAAATTGTCTCTCTGATAAACTCTCTGCAGGAGATTGTCTCTGTCATAAACTGTCCCTGCAGTAGGTTGTCTCTGTAGCAGACTGTCTTCATAGGAGATCTTCTCTGTAGTAGACTGTCTCTGTGCAAGTTTTTCACAGTAGCAGACTGTCTCTACAGTGGATCTTCTCTGTAGCAGACTGTCGCTTTAGCAGACTGTCACTTTAGCAGGTGGATTCTGTAGCAGACTGTATCTGCACTAGATTGTTTCTGTAGCAGGCTGTCTCTGTAGCAGACTGACCCTTTAGCAGATTGTTTCTGTAGCGACTTTCTTTGTAGGAGATCTTCTCTGTAGTTGACTGTCACTGTAGAAGACTGTGCCTGTGTGAGATCTTCTATGTGGCAGACTGTCTCTGTGTGAGATGGTGTGAGACGGATTCTGAAGCAGACTGTCTCTGCACTAGATTGTTTCTGTAGCAGGCTGTCTCTTTAGCAGACAGTTTCTTTAGCAGACTGTCTATATAGGGGATCTTCTCTGTAGTTGACTGTAATTGTGGCAGATTGTCTCTAGAGTGGATCTTCTCTGTAGCAGACTATCTATGTAGGAGATCTTCCCTGCTGCAGATGGTTTCTGCAGTATGACTAGATGTTCTCTGTAAAAGTCTCTGTAGTAGATTGTTTCTGTAACACAATGGGCCCTAGTTTCGTGGCGCAGCGCAGGGTGGCGCAGCGCAGGCGCAGCGCAGGGTGGCGCAGCGCAGGGTGGCGGAGCCGGCGCAATGCAAGTTTCGCATGGTCAATTTGGCCGTTCGGTGGATCGACTGCGCCAAGATGGGTGTGGCGGTGCAGCAGGGGGACGCATCACAGATTCAGCTTGGCGCAGCGGAAGTTTCGCCGAGACTTCGCCGAAAGCCCGCCAGCTCCAACCTGGTCTACTCTTAGCGCAAGGCGAATAACAGCTGGCGTAGTTGCAGTTTGGCTCACCGGCGCGCAGTGCGCACACGTCACCAAGACCTCACAGGCAGGTTTCCACAGTTCCAGGCACATTTAAATGCAATAAATAATCACAACAAACAGAATTTAATGCAACTAATTGAATCAACACGTGAATTTATATCTATATAGATTGTCCCATCACATCTGATGTCAGATCAAAGGCGGATGGCACGCGTAACGGAAACTCAGCCTGACTGAATTAACACAGCTGAAACTGTGATGCAAACTAACGAGTTCACATCTCTCTCAGCCATCTGGCGCTGCTGCTGCTGTCTTCTGTCCAGCGTCGCCGCTAGCCATTTTGGTGCCCTAAGCAGATTTAGGGGCGTGCAGGTGGCGGTTAGTGGTTAGAGCGCATGCCATGTATGTTACACCTACGCATATGCCACCGACCCTGGTTCGACCCTGCTAATAAAATGCGTCTATGCCTGAAAAAATCATTAAAAAAAATACAACACTTTTGGGGATCGTGTTCTGCTTGTGCGCTGGTCTCGCACCTCGGCAGCCTGTTGTCTGTGGAGAAACGTGCAACTTTGCTGAGAGCTGGAACCGGAGTTGGGGCTGCAGCTGGTCTGAGCGACACGCAAGGTCCCGGTGTCCCGCCGTTCTGGTGTTGGACGGGGAATCCGGTGCAGCTGTGGAGCGCAGATGATGAAGACGGTGATGATGATGATGAATGGCCTGGCTGCTCGTGCAGGCACCGGGTTCTCGCCAACATTATGTCTACTGCTGTGCGCCCTGACCCTTTTGTGATATACATGCCTAAAATGTGCCTACAATTTCTATAGTGATATAATATCGGCATTATAATTATTATGACTATGATGATTTTTCATATTTTTGGTGCCCCCTCAGCACTTGGTGCCCTACGCAAAGCGCATGGTGGGAGCGGAGGCGCTGCTTCTGTCATTGGGTTGTCAAGTGACGAAACTTGCACTGCACCTCGCCTTGGCGCATTAAAGGTGAGGAGAGGAGCTCATTTCATTGGTGAAGATTTGAATCGGCTGTGTTAATCCCAGTCCACGACTTGTCTCCTCCTCGTCTCCCACTCACGCCTTCTCTCCTCCCTCTTTCCCACTTGCAGGGGTAGGAGTGACGGGAGGCGTGACGGGAGGCGTGACGGGAGGCGTGCCTGCGCTTGCCTGCGCTTGCCTGCGCTAGCCTGCGCTGTGCACGAAACTTGCAAAGTCCAGGCGGACACACCCCGTCGGCGTGGCGCAGGTGCGCTGCGCCCCGACTACGCCTGGTCTACGAAACTAGGGCCCAATATCTTTATCGGAGATCTTCTCTATAGTTGTAATCTCTTTATCGGATGGTTTCTGTAGCAGACTGTCTCTGTAAGATATCTTCTCTGCAGCAGAGTGTCTCTGTAGGAGATTTTCTCTGTAGCTCACTGTATCTATAGAAAATGCGCATACTCCGCCCTCAAGCATAATTAGTGCGCCTCGAAAAGCAATGAATGGGCCTGCATGTATCTAACACGGATCTTGAAATGAAAAAAGCACATAACGAACCAGGCAAACGGTAGCGTACAACAGGGCACAGGCGAGGAGAACCGGTTTAGGTCCACCAGAAATTAATGTCTAGTAATGAGCAGCAAAACCGCGAAATACGACGAAATAATGGGCAGATACAATAACTGGTTTGCGAAATTAATGGAACGGCCAGAGCAGAAACCAAATGATGTCGCCACCAGCAAGCAAACGATCGCTCTGCAGCAATGCAGGCCTCCGACGTTTCATCCAGACCTGAGACATCCAGACCTGCACCATCCAGACCTGAGACAAACTGACCTGAGACATCCAGACCTGCACCATCCAGACCTGAGACATCCACGTCCACGACCACGCGTGCAACATACCGAGCCAACCATTTGCAAATCAGTTTTGTCTTTGTTCCCATTCTAGTGATTGGTCTCACTGTCTTTAACATGATGTGTATGTGGTTGTGTTGCTTGTATAGACCTGTGCATTGCCCCGTGGCATTCTTTAAACATTGTGTTTGAGTCGTGGAATACCTCAGAGTAGTGCTGGACGATTATGGAAAAAATAATAATCACGATTATTTTGATTGATATTGAGATCACGATTATAAACACGATTATTCATTGATTAAAAAAAAAGTATTTATTGATGTATTAAGCATACGTTTTTGTCAACTTTAAATATAACATTTAGAAAAACAACCAAAAATAACTTAGTTAGTAGTAAGTAAAAAAGTAAAATAATTATATATTTAACAATATATATAAATAATAATACAAATAAAAGTGATAAATAAAAATAAATAACCACAATCTAAATGCACAGCACTCCTGCAAAACTTGCAACATGAAAAAAACACTAATAACAGCCAAAAACAAAAACCCAAACTATTCTTTAACGTCTTTTCAAAACAGTTCTTTAAAAACAAAAAAGGATTGGCCCCATGCTCCCTGCAGTTTACTTCCTAGAGATTTTTGCCAAGGAAAACCAGCCAGTTCACTTTGTCTTGGTTCAGTGATGAAATCAGTGGTGACATTTCCACCTGTGCTAAAAACCCGCTCTGATGCAGCACTTGTGGCAGGGATGCACAGGTATTTCCTAGCCAGTTTGGAGAGCTGTGGGTAGAGTGTCTCTGATGCTTTCCACCACTCAAGTGGGTCAGCCTCAGTGTCAAGTGGCCTTGCCTGGAGGTAGGCTTGAAGCTCAAATGCTATGGCCTGGTCGGGGATGAAATAACAGGGCCATTTTTCATTCCAGATTGTCCGTACGTCTTTTTTAATGACCCTGAAGGCGCTGCTGCGAAATTACCTGAAAGCCTACCTGAGACAGCTCTAAATCACTGTCCATAAACGCTCTGACAGCGTCTAACGCTCGTGTTTTGAAGTAAACCTACTGTTTTAAACTCGCACCAAAAGCGTTATGACGCGGACATAAAATCGGTCCAAAACCGACGGGGAGAATCGGAGCCTCCGCCTCCTCGCCGCCGCCTCCTCGCCGCCGCCCCTCAGCTGTTGATCCTCGGTGTGACCGGCTTTCACACTTTTCCAAAAGTGGAGCGTATGTAGAGTCCGACTCTGCTGCTGCCGTCATCTTCTCCTCAATCACTAGCAGTAAGAGGAAGTAAACATTTGCGCAGATTTATTTCTCCTCTGTGGATCTCGCAGTGATGGCGAATTTGTATAAAAATAACACACCAATTGATTTCGGGTTTAAAATGCATTGTAACGCGCGTTACTGAGATTTGTACCGAGTAAAATATTACCAAATTTTTTTTTGTAATGCCTTACATTACCGCGTTACAGCAAAACGTAATGCATTACAGTAATGCATTACTTTTGTAACGCGTTACTCCCGTTAACACTGTATATTACATTGAGTTTACTGTTGTATGTTATGTATTTTAACACAATAATTTCTACTACTGCTAAAATAGTAATGATTAATAATTATTATTATTAGTAATAGTATTAGACAGTAGTAGCAGTAGTATTACCATGACAGTGTCACACCCGTGAGGGTGGCTCGTTAAAATTTCTTTAAAAACTATTAAAAACTCTACTGGGGAGATTTACCACCTCAAACAACATACGGAGACCAATTTACAAGAGACAAGTTTTATTTTAAAAGAGAACAAATAAATTACAAAACAGAGTAAAAATATAATGTAAAACAAAATTAAAACCAGTCCAATAGGGTGAACAATGTCCCAGGGTCCATTATGCAAGGTGCCTAAAAGTCCAATCTGGCGTGGCTGTTACTCCTGTGGGCCTGGCGTCTACTGCCACATGTAGCGTCTGGCTCTAGCGGGCACAAGAGAGAAAGGGGAGAGAGAGAACCAAATCAACAGACTCTTCCGTCCCCGCTCACTCGTCTTCAGGTGTGTTTACCGAACAAACTAATTCCCTCTACTTAGGGTGGCCGACTAGTGAAACCAAAAGAAATCAAATGCTTGAAATAATAAATCACAATAGAATTAAATAATTGGGCAAAAAGCAATAGAAAACCGCTAATAAAATACACCAAAATAAACATGCAGAACACTAGTGGCCTTCCCTTTTAGTTTCGGTACGGTATGTAAAGCCTTGCGACACACTCAGCAGTTCAGCGAGTTGAACGTAATTAGTGGTAGACCATAAAATAAATAAAGAGGGAGACTTAACTGGAGGAGGGGTGAAGCGCACCTTCCTCCTCTTTTGCTTCCTGCCGCATACCTGGCTTGCATTTCCTCAATCACCTGGATGGAGGTGGGTTGGGCTTGCCGCGCCAATCAGCGTCTCCCTGTGACACACGTACACATGCACACACACACACACTACATTTACATTTACATTTACATTTAGGTCATTTAGCAGACGCTTTTGTCCAAAGCGACTTACAATAAGTACATTTGTCAAAAGAAGGAAACAAGGAAACCACAACGAATCATTGCCGATAAAGTAAGAGCTAAAAGTAGAACAAGTTTTAGGTCCTCATCTGAGTAAACTAGTAGTTCAAGAGCAACAGTGCTACGGTCAGAGTGCTATAGGTAAGGGTTTTTTGTTTTTTTTTGTTCTTTTGGGGGGGGGGGGTCATGCTAGTCGAGGTGAAGTCTGAACAGGTGAGTCTTGAGCCTTTTTCGGAAAATGGCAAATGACTCAGCTGTCCTGACATTAGTCGGGAGTTCGTTCCACCACTGAGGCGCCAGAACAGAGAAGAGTCTGGACTTTGCTGAGCGACATTTGTTTGATTTCAGCGATGGTGGTACCAGCCGGGGCATGAGGTTTGACCAGTGTTTGAAGGTAGATGGGTGCCGTTCCATTGATGGCCCTAGAGGCCAGTGTCATCGTCTTAAATTGGATGCGTGCTGCAACAGGGAGCCAGTGGAGGTCACGGAGGAGGGGGGTCACATGGGAGAATTTGGGTAGATTGAAGATAAGACGTGCTGCAGCGTTCTGGATACGCTGCAATGGTTTAATCGCAGAGGCCGGGAGTCCGGCCAGGAGAGAGTTGCAGTAGTCAAGGCGGGAGATGACCAGTGCTTGGACCAAGAGTTGTGTTGCGTCCTTTGTGAGGAGGGTCCGAATCCTGCGGATGTTGTAGAGGGCAAATCTGCAGGATCGGGCCACAGCAGTGATGTTGGGGGTGCAGGATAGTTGGTCATCGAGGATTACACCCAGGTTCCTCGCAGTTGACGACGGCAATACTGTGATGCCCTCGACAGTGACCGACAGGTCCATGCGAGGGCAGTCTTTCCCTGGGATGAAGAGGAGTTCGGTTTTATTCAGGTTAAGCTTGAGGTGATGTGCAGTTGTCCAGACAGAGATGTCAGCCAGACAGTCCGAGATGCGAGTTGCAATGTGGGTGTCAGAGGACGGGGGAAAAGAGAGGAACAGCTGGGTGTCATCTGCGTAGCAATGGTAGGAGAATCCATGCGATGTGATAACAGAACCTAGTGATCTGGTGTATAGTGAGAACAGAAGCGGTCCTAATACTGAGCCTTGAGGGACACCCGTGTCCAGAGAACAGGGTTTGGACATAGAGCCATTCCATGTGACCTGAAAGGTGCGATTTGTCAGGTATGATGTAAACCAGGCGAGAGCAGAGTCAGTTATGCCAAGTTCAGCCAGAGTGGAGAGGAGGATTTGGTGATTGACTGTGTCGAACGCAGCAGATAGGTCGAGGAGAACGAGAACGGAGGAGTGGGACGAGGCTCTGGCGTCTCGCAGGGACTCGGTCACTGTGAGGAGGGCCGTCTCAGTGGAGTGAGCAGTCCTGAATCCTGATTGATTAAGGTCTAGGAGGTTGTTCAGCGAGAGATAGGATGACAGTTGGTTGTAGGCGGCATGTTCCAAGGTTTTAGAGAGGAATGAAAGAAGAGATACAGGTCTGTAGCTTTGGATGTCAGTGGCGTCTAGGGTGGGTTTTTTAAGGAGAGGTTTCACGGTAGCTGTCTTAAAATCCGCTGGAATGACACCTGAGGTGAGGAAGGAGTTGATCAGGGTGGTGAGGAATGGCAAGATGTCGTGTGAGATGTCTTGGAGAAGAGAGGAGGGGATCGGGTCGAGGGAGCAGGTGGTGGCACGGTTAGATGTAACAAGTGCGTGAACATCTTCAGAGATGAGGGGGGTAAAGCTGGTAAGACCATCCGAGTTGAGGGTTGGGGGAGATGTCTTCTGGGAGGGAATAGGCGTAAATGAGGAGCTGATGTCATTTACTTTCTTGGTAAAGTAAGCAGCAAAGTCATCGGCAGTAAGGAAGGAAGGGGGCGGAGGGGTAGGAGGGGTGAGGAGGGAGGAGAACACGGAGAAGAGTTTCCTGAGGTTGGAGGCAGAAGAGTTGATCTTTGCCAGGTAGAAGGCAGATTTAGCTGCCGAAACAGTTGAGGTGAAGTCAGAGAGGAGACGGTGGTAGTGAGCAAGGTCCTCGTGCTGGCCCGATTTCTTCCATTTTCTCTCTGACGCTCGCAACAATGATCTGTTGGTTCGCAGAGGTTCAGACAGCCAGGGAGGGGGGGGAGATGATCGCGCAGGTAGTGAGATAGGGGGACAGAGAGTGTCCAAAGAAGAGGAGAGTGAGGACATCAGGATGGAGGAGGCTTCCTCAGTAGGTATTAGGGAGAACTGTTCTGAGGATGGTAGCGAGGAGATAACAGTTGAGGAGAGAGCGGAGGGAGTGAGGGATTTCAGGTTGCGGCGGCTGGTGACCATTCGAGGCGTAGAGGGGAGGGATGTGGTGGGCTCCATGGGGAGGGAGAAAGTCACAAAGTGGTGGTCGGACACGGTGAGCGGGGTAACAGAGAGTGCCGAGATGCCACAGGATCTTGTGAAGACAAGGTCAAGTTGGTTCCCGGCGCGGTGAGTTGGTGGAGAGGGGGAGAGCGTAAGGTCAAATGCGGAAAAGAAGTCGATGAATTCAGATGAGTGCAGCTTTCCCGAGTGGATGTTGAAGTCACCGAGGACGACGAGCGGCGTGCCATCATCAGGGGAGCAGCTCAGGAGGGCATCCATCTCATCCAAAAAGTCACCGAGAGGACCGGGTGGGCGATAGATCACTATGATGTTGAGTTTGAAAGGAAGGGTGACAGAGACGGCGTGGAATTCAAGTGTAGATCGGGGTAGGTGGTCTAGAGGAAGGACCTGGTAGGACCATCTGGGTGAGATGAGGAGCCCAGTTCCTCCTCCTCGCCCTGTTCGTCTTGGGGAGTGTGAAAACGAGTAGGCAGTTGAAAGGGCAGCTGGAGTGGCAGTGTTTTCCGGGGTGATCCAGGTCTCTGTGAGGGCCAGGAAGTGGAGAGACTGCAGGGAGGCATAGGCTGAAATGGTGACTACACCCTGTGACAACAGTCTTCATTTCGGATGTCAGACTGGCTTCAATTGATTCTCGATTCTCTTCAGCCACATATTTCAGCTTAACCTTGGGTCCACTGCAGAGGCCATGTCGAGGAGCTCTTGTGTTTTTGAGTCATCATATTTCTCTTTGAGGTAACCCATGATCTTCTGCTTGATGCTCTTTGAGAGGTCTGTGTCATTCTCCTCTACTGCTAGCATGGATGTGTGGAAGAGGTGGAGAGTTGGCTACACGAGTGATACACTCACATATTGCTCCCAAGAGAGCGCATCTGTGAACTCAACTAGAGGGCTTGGTGTGTTGTTGATGGCCTCTAGTACCTCTTTGTCCTGCCATCTGGGGATCAGATGTCTGGTTTTACAGTCACTGGAGAGGACCTGGACGATGGCCTTCTGCTGCTCAAGGACCCTGTTGATCATCGCTTGTCGAGATCCCCATCTGGTGGGACACTCCGTCTTCAAGGAGTGTTCAGGGCCCGGTTTCCCGAAGCCTTCTTAAAGGCTTCTTAACGCTACGTCATTCGTAACCCCTACTTAGAGTTCCTACTTAACATTTCGCGTGTGTCCCGAAACGTTCTTTGCTACGAATCTCTTTCGTACGTCATACGTTGGTAAGAGTGGTCTGGAGCGCTCTTAGAGCCTTCTTAGCTCTACCGTAGTGATGTTTCAGCTCCTGACGTCACTGTACAGTAATCCAGAAATCCCCGCTGCGCATGGAACTGCACATTGCCAGTGTTGTGTTTCACCAGTGGTTTTAAGTCATTCATGATGAAAATAAAAATAAAATACGCATGCATTTCATCACAAGGCTAAGCTTTACCTCAATCTCAGAAGTAGCCTAGGTATATTACAGTGTCAAAGTCAAGGCATGCACAATCCTGCAAGCAATTTGGGAAATTGGCACATCGTCAAACAATTAAAAAATGGCATAAATGGACGCCGGTTCCTCGTGCTGAACCAAAGACGTCGCCGTCCTCGGAGCCGTTTAGTTGGAATACATAATATCATAAGGATCAACTTCAATCCCATGGAAAAATTGGCCGACGCGGCTATATTGCATACGTTTCGACTACAACGGCAACAAATACGCATGTAATTAAGGCTGTAATTGGCTCAATTTCCTCCGGTGTTTCTATATTTATTATATCTTTTTTTAAATCAGTACATGGTAGTATGTTCGACCATGGTTAAATAAATGTTTAGGCCTAGAAGGATTTCTAGCAATGTTTTATTCACAAACACTGCAATAGCCTACATTTTATAATATAATGCTGTCATGCACCTGCGCATGAAATGGAAAATCGAACTCTGAGCAATCGGAGGAAAATTACCACACGTTGTTTTCAGTTAATTTTCCAATGTAATGTATTTACTAACTGTACTTCAGTAAAACTTTTTATGTCATTGTACTGTTTACTTCAGATCCGCAACATTTAAGTAAAATATCAGGGTGACTTTTACTTTTACCATTGTAATATGAATAATTATATAATATTTGAACATATAGGGCAGGCCTAGCCTTACTTTTGCTACAGTAGTGCTGTTTGATACTTTCTAATGTATCATTTAATAAAACATCACACATGTCACACAGTCAGGAGGAAATACAATTTCTCGCCTATGGCCAAGTGGAGTCTGTGCCCAAAGCACTGCAGCCTTATCCAGTCATCGAGTTCAGCTGCCAGCTTGACGTTTGAGGCATTGTCTGTTGTTATACACGGTCCTCTTCCTTCAAGTCCCATGCAGCCAAAGCTTGCTTCAAACCATCAGCAATATTTATCCCTGTGTGGTCAGGGAAAAATGCTGTCTGGAGACATTTTGTCTTCATGGTGAAATCTGCATCGTCGTAATGCACGGTGAGGGATATGTACGGCATCATAGTGCGGCTTGACCACAGATCCGTTGTGGTGACAAAATAGTCAGCAGTGGAGACATCTTTTTCAACTTCAGCGCAAACTTTATCGTACAAAGCAGGCAGTGCAACTCTGCTAAAGTGTTTTCGTGACGGCAACATGTACTGCTGGTCCAAAGTGTTGACCGGTGTCTTGAAGCCTGGTTGCTAACTGTTCTGATAGGGCACATGTCCTCAGCTAGCATGAATGTCACAGCTGTTGGGATACGGAGCAGCATTGTATGTCCTCGATGGAGGACTGGGTTGCGGTGGCTAAAGTCGACGGTCTTGCATTTTTTTGGGGTCTTTTGCTCCTTCAATACTTTGTCATAGACCACTTTATGGCTGAGCTTTAAATGGTTGAACAAATTTGTCATGTTGCCCTGGGGTGTAGACACGACGGCGTCACAAGCTTAGCACACAATCTGCTTCTGCTTCACATCCGACGACTTGAAGCCAAAATGGCTCCAAATGACCAAAGTTGTCCGACCTTTCTTTTCAAAGAAAGGCTGCTTTTCTGCCATGTTGTCAATCGATCATCCAAAATGATCCACACACTCACTGCTGCAGCTGCAGGTGACACAGGTGTGTTCACTGTGCTTTTACAGCGCAGTAATTAGCATACACGCCGTGCGGCAGCACATTAATTGTTTTTCTTCGATTACAGTGTTTTCATAATCTTGAGAAGCAAAAATAGAGATCAAAATTCGATTAATCGTCCAGCCCTACCTCAGAGCTGGTCTCCTTCCTCTTTCCTTGTCCTTCTCCATCTCATGTTCTCGTCCCCCTTTCAACTCAACCAGCTTCGTCCTTCTGTTGAGCAGCGTCTGTATAATGGCCTCCTCTCGTGGATTGCTGTTGCCTAAAACCAACAGCATATAACAGATTCAGTATGGAGTCCAGTTGTGCACTTGCTCACCTCCCGACAGAAAAGAGTCAGATTAAATCTTACTTCACATTTAAAGGTGACCAGAACAGCTTTTTATTAATTGAGAAACATTGCCAACTGTTCCTATTCTATATAAATTAATTCATGCTTTTACAGTTTTTCTCAATTGCTAAAACACTAAACCTATTGTCTGAACCAAATGCTCCGTTGCCTGAACCCACTGATTGAATCAGTCACTCTTTTGGCAAAACCATAAGCACTTTTCACCTGTTTAGACACAACTTGCCAACACATTTTCATTGTGATGCACCTGTGTTGCATAATGGTGAGCACAGGTGGCAAAAGTCAAACACAAGTAAAGCACATGTCACTGGTTGAACACAACAACTCAAAATTGATCACATTTGTGGCTAACGATGTGAGGGAACATATATTCAGAGAGCACTGGCTTGTGAGGCACTACAATGGATAGAAATCTGAGAGGAGGAGTTCGTGTGAGAGGTGGTCGAGGTGGTCGAGGAGGTCAAGGAGGTCGAGGAGGTCGAGGTGGTCGAGGTGGTCAGCGAAGACAAAGAACAGTAATATCTGATGAAATCAGAGCTACTGTGATTGACCATGTTCTTGTCCATGGTATGAGCATGAGGGAGGCCGGACAAAGGGTACAACCAAACATCAGGGTATGAGCATGAGGGAGGCCGGACAAAGGGTACAACCAAACATCAGTAGATTCACTTTGTCCACCATAATCCGAAGATTTAGAGAAGAGAACAGGTGATTACCTTTTTTGACATTACAGTATAGTATGTAAATGTTGACAGCAATTACTGTATGACGAATGTACTGTAGTATTGTAATGGAGGGTTAGTCTAACTGTTTCTAGGCCTAGTATTCCATGTATATTTTTGTACTTTATGTTTACGTAGGCTTACTGTATACAAGTGCTAAATGCACAAGATTTCTGTTTGTTTTTCTACTGTACAAGTGCTACGTGTAAATGCACAGGATTTCTGTTTTTGGTACTTTTTTTTTTACTATGTACAAGTGCTAAATAAACAGTTTTTTTGTTTTGCAACATGCATTTAGCCTACAGTGAACAATGAACATTTATTTCTACAGCTTCATGTCCTGAGCATTGTGTTTTCTATTTTTCTACGTAGTGTTTAGTGACTGCTCTGTAGTGTTTTTAATTTTGATTGACTCGGGGCACGATTTGACAACATAGTTCAGTTTTGAGCACCGATTGAACTGTGAGCTCTTTAACTATGCTCTAAAATTATGGAATACCCTATTAAACATAAGAGGTGCACGCTCTACATGTTATCATGTTAACATGACAGCTGAAAACATATTGATTAGTCTGGCTTGAAATTAATGTCATACTAATAGTAATAACAATGATTCTTCTTAATGGTCTCTTATTTTAATTTCACTACTGTTGTTTTTTCTGTTTGAATGTGTGGTATTTTTATCTTCTTTAAGCTCCTTCATACTACTCCACTACATGAATCTGACAGTTTTAATGAATGATGAGTAAAGATGCATATTCATTGCTTTAAGTGACTTCAATTCTAGATTCAATTATTTTGATTGTACACACGTATTCCTTATCTGCAGATAAAACAAGGATTCGGGGGATTTTGCATTATTTTTTGGTATATATATTTATATATTACTTTCTTTCATAAATTTAGATATGAAGGGGAGCTCTTACCTTCTTCAAGATCATAGGAGGGTCCAGGTGTGTAGGAGATGAAGGTCTCTCATCCCTCGTCTGAGGAGACACAAACACACAGCAATTATTTAACTGATTATATGTTGATTTTTATTTAATTCAACTAACCTTTCTACCCGAACTAAATTAAATTGAGAAAAACACATTTTTAACAGGGATCTATCTGTCAAGTTTTTAAAATTCACATGTGAAAAAAAGCTGCAGAAGGTCACAAACGAACAAGTTTCATTTAGTGCAAGGAAACACTGCTCATGCAGTACATTTTGTGCACAAGCAGCATAGGCAACAACTAAAGCAACATTTAGTAGTTAAAATCATATTGTGCAACAAAAAACATGCATTTGCATCTCCTGATTCAAGCACAGCTCCCTGGACTGATAACCGGAATATATCTAATGAAAATAGGCATTAAGTTGATGGTGTAAAGTGGGGACAGTTACTGTACTCTTTTCCCAACACAATACAGTTCTACTAAACTGAAAAAAAATAAAGTAGTTTGAGCAGTGCAGTTGTGACTAACTTCAGTGCAATAAAGGATGAAACACAGGGTGTTAGTGAGTATAGGTGTCAAAGTGACCTGTTAGGACTGAGGGGGCGTTTCGAATAGAGGTCAGCATTCACTCTGAGGTGAGCACTGGTGCTTTGCCTGCTGCAGCTCCCTGGGCTGGCTGCATTTTGAATGCTCCTCTGTCCCTCTACTGCACACACACACACTCGCACACACACACACACACACGCACACACACACACACACACACACACACACACACACACACTGGAATATTTGGGATATTGTATTTCCCCCTTCCCTTCCCAGAGTTGCCGCCTGCATTTGGTCAAAAATCTACACAACAGAACACGATATGAAGTTGGGCAATGATTCAAGAGAGAAATGGGGGGGAGCAACATTGCAACAGACACGCAAACTAATCATTTGCTTAAGCTGCAAGCCAAATATTTAATATTATGTTAATATTATGTGAAAGATCTGGGTAGATCTCACATCCATAAAGCCAGGTTCTAGAGGTCTCTGCCTTTGCTTCAACCCTTCAGGACTGGATTTGCTACTTTGACTCTGTGTTCATGTAATGACCTGCCTGGTCATTTGCCTTGAGTGTTGTTCTTGAATATCATTTCAAATGCTGTTAAGTTTGACAAGAATTGTAATTTATGTGAATGAGTGATAGTCTTCAAATTAAATGGCAAATGAAATGCACATCTCTCAACCAACTGTGTGCTTGTGTGCTTGGCAGTCTGGTGGTCAGTGCTGGATCAGGTTCATGTTGAACAAAATCAAAACAGTGCCATTTCATTTTATTTTACAAACCTCCCTTAACACTGACTCATTTAGCTATCAGTGAAAAGTCACTTTCCAGTAGCAGTGGGGAGAGAGAGAAAAACAGACGGACAGCTGATGAGGGAGAGGGTTGAGTTTTAAACATTTTTATTCCGATTCATCTACTTTTACCATAATTAACAGCACAGACAATCACAGACTAAAAGACAGAACCAAAATGAAAGAACAGATACACAATTTACATTAACATAGCTGCAAAAGTGATTTCTGGGAGAAAAGTGTGCCTCTATAATTCCATACATTTTTACAGTGTTTATATTCAAACAATACTCTGCCCTGACTCTCTTTTAAACAATATGCCATCTTTGCTTGGACAAAGAGGGTCTGAGGTGTCTGCTTTATCTGTAAGCTTTTCCTTGCCTTGGGTCTCAATCTCTAGTTTCAAGTCTTCTTCAATCCAGCATGATGTTCATTTAGTACACTATGGTCCATTTAGTGCCCTCGCTACTGTCGCTATCAATGCAGTTAGCTACAAAGTTGACCCTGAAGTCTGGTTTATGCGGCTCATTTCATATCCATGTCCTCCTGTTTATCACTCACAATGATACATCAATGATGTAGTGGTAGTAAAACCCTAAATGAGTGACAGCAGCAAGGATCTTCTCCTGCTTTGAGCCGAGAGCAGGAGAAGATCCTTGAGAGGAAGCTTGGAAACTGTGCTGCAGCAGAATATCACCTCAGGCAACTCAAAGAAAGGGAAGTGCTGAAAGCCGAAGAAAGACTGCAGGGAAAGAGAAGATGCAGAAAGACTTGGACGCCTTGGTGAAATGGACAAACAAGAGCAAAGACTGCAGGGAGAAAGTGGATCACAACAACCTGCTGGATGATCCAGAACACAGATCACCAGAGAGAGAAACAGAGAGGAAGTTACTGCAAAGAGAGAGGGTTCAAGAGTCCGAGACATTGGGTATCTAGGAGCAGGCCAGCGACCAGGAATCTCCTTTCCTTTGGTAAAGGATCTATCCGATGCTAAAGGAGATGTGAAAGGAAGCATTGAAGCACCTTTCCTTTACATTAAGAGAATTCAAACAGCTCTTATGATGGCTGCCACTTATTTACTTCCAGGTAATTGATTCCGTTAGGAACCTTCCTAAGCAAAAAAGACTATTCAACCCCAACCCTGAAGTCTGTGGAGACACTGGCATCTGATTATGTCAGTTTTGCAACTCCTTCTCGTTTGAAGGGAGGCGTTGGAGAGAAGGAATCCTGGGGAAAAGAGAATCAGCCCATTGTAAAGGGCTGATGTGATGGCTATTATCGTTGCATGATGGCCAATTATAACCTCTTTTTTACACTATTTGTGTTGGAGTAGAAGACAGGATTTCAAAGTTTAAGCGAAGTGCTGCCTCTTTAATGACAGTTTACAGCGAGTGTTACTTTTTCTCACAAAGGCTTCTGTCACACAAAACCAAAAGTGTCAATTTAGCACAGCTTTCAGCCCAAATCAGTTGGCCACTACACACTATAAATGAGTTCCATTGTCATTGCGGAACTGCCTCAGTCACAGTTTAAAGTAAGAGTTGGAGAAAAAAAGGAAGTGAAACTGGAATATAGTCATTTGACATCACTGTACCAGTATGATTTGGAAGTTATACCAGAAACAGGTCTGACCAACAGCAGTTTTTAGATTTTGTTTTGACAGTTTGAGTTTA
Source organism: Eutrigla gurnardus (assembly GCF_963514095.1). Classification (NCBI taxonomy): domain Eukaryota; kingdom Metazoa; phylum Chordata; class Actinopteri; order Perciformes; family Triglidae; genus Eutrigla; species Eutrigla gurnardus. The sequence goes on from NC_139927.1 coordinate 20,971,879, forward strand.
TTTTGGTTCCAATTTCATATGATGCTGCTAAGGCTGAGAGTCACGTCACATCAACTGTTGAATTCAAAGTGATTCACATTAGAGAGACATTCCTTCTTTCTGGTCCTGAGTTACCTCGTCAGGCCAAAATATCACAGAAGATGGCGACCCTGGATCTTTCCTCGGGGATATCATGGCATTTAAATACAAGTTGAAGCCGAGAGAAAATCCATGCAGCCTCCAAGTGGTAACCCACATTCACCTTTTGCAGACAAAGTGCTCTGCTCGGCTTTGATTCACAGACTGCAGAGCTGCAGACTGGCGACATTCTGCCACTAAGGGACGCATGAAGATGACTGGGCTGGAGGTTGGATCATTGTCTTCAAGAATTTCCCAGCATAGTTTTCTTGGACCCTCCCCTTCAAAATCTTCACCCAATATATCATAATTATATACGAATGGAAAACATCAAATTGAGAGACCCACCTTTGTCACTTGCTTTTACTCCCGTCTGAGGCAGCCTCATGGCTTTTGTCCCCTCTTAACTTTTTTATTCAGTTTTTCATCTGCTGTTGTTCAATTTCTCCAAACTTCTTTCATCATTTTTTACTTTTCCTTCATTGTTTTATTGTATTACATTTTGTATTTGCCTATTCGCCTTTCATAAAACTTTTTATGTCTTATTTGTTTATATCTATCTGACGATATGATTCAATCCTACTCTATTGGATTTGACTTAATTCATAGTATTCTCATGACATGTCATGTATTTCATATATCCGTCAAGTGACAACTCAACTGTCCTAACTCTTATATACAGTTTAGGGCTGCAGTCCCAGACTGTAGACCAGCATCCCCTCCCTCCCTGTCAGATCCAACCTCTCCATTGACTCTTTTAATTCCAGCCTCAAAACAACCTTTAACCCTTTATCTGGTAAGGAACTATAACTCTTGCACACATCCGAAATGCTATGCGGCTCAGTAAGGTTCAAGAACCACAAGACCAATCATTGAATATAAGGCTACATCACAGATAGTCACATCACACCATCTTATTCTAATATATTATAAATACAACTTATTTTATTTATACATCTTTTAGAAAATGTTTTACCTAGATGGATGAGGAACCATAAAGGGTAACTTCATTGATCATTGATTTTCAACATACAAATTTAATAGTTTTTAAAATGTCACAAAAGTAAAACAGTCTTGTAGTGTTGAAATTCACTGCACAGCACTTTGGCCATCATGGGCTATTTTTTAAATGTGCTTTCTAAATATGTCATTGATTGATTGATTTTTATGTATTTTAATTTATAGATTAAGAGAAGGGGAGCTGCTGTGGGCTGGAGAAACAAGATGTGCTCCCTGGAGATACAATTTGACCACTAATTACTTTAAAGATCTATTCTGTTTTGCAACATATTGGTCCTCTAATCTGATCTGATGAGGAAGATAAAAGCATTCTGAGTCATGGAAGAATGAAATTAAGTATAACATTGGTGAGAAAAAGTGTTGTCCCAAATATGATAGCGAATCGGGAGATTAACTGTCCAAAGAGTCCCTCATCTGCAGGTGATTTGGGTTTATGATTGTGTATTTGTGTGAAGAGGGGTTGAAGAAAATGAGGCATGCTGAGAGACACTGTAATAGAGTTGGTTTCTATCAGTTTGTGGAGGGCATCATATTAACTCCAGAAAATGTAAAAAAAATTGGAATCATTGAAAAAACCTCTCAACATTTGAGAAATCCCTTTAATATTGTGAATCAAAGCTTACATTGAGGACTCTACATCTCTAGTAATTGTGATTGCAAGAGTGGCGTCACTCAGTATCACAATTGGCTTTTTAAATTGGCCTCCATTGCAAACTGCATATAGCCTGGCGCACGACTCAAGGACAGCCACCTTCCGCCTGCAGTGTGCTGTGAAGAGAGCTGTTTGATCCCGCCAGCGGCAGCAAACAGCCGTCTTATCAGGACAGCAAATTATAGGCATAGAGGGAAAAAGGCATCCTGTCTCCAGAGCAACACAGACACACACACGAGCAGAGAGACATCTGAGGTTTGTTGTTGTCGTGAACGGCGATTGCACGAGCATCCACATGGAGATGTCAGAATCTGCGGTTCATCACCATCTACTGCAAGAGGAGGGCAGCAAAATGACATGGCTAACTGCGCCGCGGTGGTTGGTCAGTGACACAAACATTTCTCTGGCCCCAATTTGGGGCCCCTGAACTTTGCGGTCTTTGTTTTTATCCTCCCATGACCGAGTTTGTCTATCGGTAGGGGATTTGTCGAGGTTAAGTCTTGCTTGGGGAGGTGAACATCTCACTGGGCTTCAGAGGAAGTCACTCTTGCATGCAGAGGTTACTAAAGTTCACCTGGTGCTGAGTTCACTTGCTGTGTTATTAGTTGAATAAAAAGAATAGTGCCTTTAGCTGAGACTAAAAGGAATGATAATGATGACTTTTGCTGCTTGATTTAACAGACAAATAAAATAATCTATTTCCAATCATCAATAACAGCCTAATAATAGATTTGCTTTTTTTAATCTCAAATAACAGAGGGTATTAAAATGAATATGATATAAAAAAAACAACAAAAACAAGAAAAAAAAGAAATCAGTGTTCAATCAATGTTTCTGTTTCTGGACAAAATGTCATTGAAAGTGAGGCTGAGCTCTCGTTGGAGTCCACCAAACAAATCCTTGGCATGATTACAGACATTTGGAAGCTGAATGATCTCTCCAAACTCCAAACTCAGCACCTTCAAACCGCCCGTCTTTTCAGGTTCCCTTATATTTGCCAATCAAGCCAAGCGTAGCTTCATGACTAATAAGGTCTGTGCAGAGTTGAAATGCAAATACTCCTCGGTTGCAGTGTGTGTGCCGCGTCCTGCTTTCTGTTCACACACACTGCCGGCGTCTCACGGATGTCAGCCGACGAGGAATCTCGCGTGCCGACTTCAGGGCACGACTATAGTTAAGCTACTTCCACCGGCTTTGAGCACATTCTCCCAAGTTTCCTCCTCGCCAATTTTCCAGCATGTTGCAGATCCCCTCCTTTAAGCACAGTCACGTAATATAAATTATTATAAGTCATTTTCATGGACATGACAGAGCAGCATTAGGGGAACTTGGCTCCTCTTTGCAGCAGAGGCCCCTCCACCGGGCGCCGTAGTGTGCAAAAGATGGAAACATTGATGTGTGCCATTCATCTTCATGTCAGAGGTGTGTGTGTGTATGTGTGTGTGTGTGTGTGTGTGAGAGAGAGAGAGAGAGAGAGACAGAGAGAGAGAGAGAGAGTTTTATTGATAGATGTCCTGACAGTGCAGTTGTCCTCGAACCTGTCTGAGGAAGGAGCAGCAGCCTGTTCTGATTTGTGAAGAGCTCAGAAGCTGCAGATGTCAGAAAGCAGAACAGCGAGAGGTTTGTGAATCTCCTTCTCTTTGTCTCTTCTTCATTGTATCTTTGAATTAATCCGTGCAAAAGTCCACTCCAGTTAATTTACAATGTCTGAAGCCAGACAAATTTCTTCTACGACCACTGAATAAAAGTAGAAGGGGCACATTTTAAATGGAGCTGGAGCTGAAAGAGAGTTTTAAAATCTCATAAATTGAGCCCCCAAAGAGATTAAATTAAGTTAATCATGTCGGCTAATACAGTAAAGCTCCATGGTAAATGTTTCAGATGATCACTGGTGATGAAGTAGCAAGGATTCTGTGTGTGCTTTTAAACATTGGTCCAATTAAACCGAACTCACTCACTCTCAATTGAACCCTGGTGTGGACCAGACAACTGAGTTGAGTTGTGCTAAAGACACAATTCTTTTTTTTTTCAACCAATAACGCAGCAAGGGAACCACGGTAACCTCTGCATGCAAGAGCGACTTCCTCCGAAGAGCCCAGTGAGATGTTCACCTCCCCAAGCAAGACTTGACCTCGACAAATCCCCTCCCGATAGACAAATGAATCCAGATCCAGTTAGGGTGCCGCTCTGCTGCTTGTGTTCATCAGATCCACCCGTCGCTCCTCCGCAGTCCAAATATGGTCACTTCCTTCCATGCCAAATTTGAGGGTTCTTATACACTGTTTGCAGTCTAAGAATACTATTAATGCTTATAATCAGTTATTAATTAAAGAACATAAATGTACACATCAGAATCATTAAAGTGCTGTGTAAACTTCTGTTTGTCACAGAATTGATTTCCCCACGTTGGTCCTGTTAATGCAGGATGATGATCAGAGAGTTCTCATCAGTCTGTAGAACTTCCCCCTGAGGCCTGGACTAGTTCCTCTGATAACAGAAAGATACCTGGTATGTTGAACTCGCTTCCTAGTACAGGCCTCTGGTCTGGACCAAGTGAACCAAGTGAAGTACAGGTGTGAAAGAATCTCATAGGGTTTGGTTTGAACATCTTGACTCTCATACAAGTATCCTCAGGATTAGATTCGGGCCCCTCAAGGTTTTGACACATGTGGTACAAGAAACAAAACAAGATTAAAACATTTTGCAAGCAAACAGCTTGACCGGGTCAGTGATTATGTTATTCATGGAGTCGGCATCGCTTCCAGGTCCTGCACTGGTACAGCTTCATCCTGTTATTTCATGAATTCCAAGAAGACAAGCTTAATCCTTCTGCTGACAACAACACACGAGATAAATAAATCAGCAGGTGAACCTTGTAAACTGATCTGAGAACACAAACAACCCAGCGGCTTTCAAATGGATATATTGAAGGTAAACATTTGAACTAACAGATATGGAGATGAAACTCACCCAGTTGATTACTTAAGATTAATTAATACAATTACTTTTTTCAATTACACGTTTTCTGACATGTTTTATGTAAACAATGCATAGATATGTGCTAATTAGCCTACATTTCCAAAACACAAATGTCAACATCGGGCAAAGTCATTTTGTTGACATATTAGATTCAAAGGTTTATCTCTTTGTGTCAATCACTGAATCAGAAAACACAGTAAACAGCCAACTTCACTCTGTTGTTATGGATACAATGTTGTGTTAATCAGGCAATGGAGGAGGATACAGACAGGAATGAAACTGGAAAGTGTTACTGGCTCAGAGAAAAACTCATTTTGAGAAAACCACCTCCAAAGATATGGACTGTATGATTCCATACATTTTGTAAGAATGTATGGCTGATGTAATCGCATGTGTATCAGTATACGCTGGCCATGTGCAGTCATAAAACATATGTGTTTAAAGAATAAAGAAAATACTGCTAGACTCATTTGGAACTGACTTGATTTCCCCAGCAGAGCGTGCTATTACTTTTAATAGCCATAAAAATAGGTCACAAAAATCGGTTGGGCTCTATTATATTATCTATTACTATGTCTGGCTATGTAAATGGTCTATCTATTATCTAATGTTTTTGATTCATTTAGGATAAATCTACAGATGAAAATAGACAAAATAAAAACATCTCAGTATTTTGGAAATTACGGAAGCAAAAATTGACTGGTGCGTGAATAATGAGGTTTTTGCCTGTAGTGTCTCTGCATCTAAAGTTGCAAGTGACTGGATTAAAACAGCCATTTCCCCCTGCACACTGTTTTCAATATATCCAAGTCAATCCAATTGAGAACTGCTGCATAATTACTTGGTTTTTGTAACAAAACTGAGAAAATCAACCTTTCTCATAGTTTCCTTTAGCGATTATTTATGGCGTCTGCACTGCTCGGCCTGTCTTTACTAAACCTCTAAGTAATAACAGCAAGCCGGTTGGTGTCTCCTTAAAGTATTACACCTTTCACATACATCAGTTTTTTGTCTGGAACAAATTCAATACCTCACAAAGTCTCAGCGCTGAGGGCACATATGAAAACTATTTGAGTTTGAGGTATTTAAAGTGGAAATATTTCAAGTTCATAAAAAACTGATTCAAATCATAAATATGTCTTTCTAGCTCACAGTGCATAGTGTTCTCTGCATGGAGTGGATGTTATTGTATCCTTGCCCTTTGCCTTGTTACCTGAGTTGTAATGAGCTGCGTAAATATACCCATACAAACACATGCAGTTAACTCTGTTTTCATGTCTGAACTCAGAATGCAAACATGAGGAAATGGAATGGTGTTATAGACAGTTACCTTTGGAGGGGGAATTGATGATAAGAGCACCCGTGAGAGGGAGACGATTGTTTTTTCTGCTTTAGGGGTTGATGAATACATAATTGATCATACACGTACACCTTGTGTAGAGGTACGCTTCATGCTTCAGAATTCAGCTCCTGATAAAACACCACATACACATGCATCATGGTGGGGTGTTTGTTTTTTTCTGCATCACGGTTTGTTCTCGGTCAACATTCCAATGCATCTGTAAAAGGAACTGTAAAAAGCATATAAACCCCTGATACTCTTTGTCGCCTTTGTAGCTCTCCATTCTGCTGCGGTTACATTTGCTTCCAAAATCCACCCAAAAGACGAGCCAGCAATGAAAGCCTTTCATCAGCACAGCTGGTGCCCACATATCCCATGAAATGGTATTTAATATTCTCTCCCTCTCCCTTGGTGAAGAGATGCCACCTCGTTTCATTGTGTGGCTGCTTAGTCTGTTGCAGGAAGTGAGGTCTGCCTGGCCGTACCTTGAAGGCTCCTGCTGCTTGTCATACTACTCTGATGTAAGGTTTTAAAGGTTCTTTTACTTTCTCCTTTTGGCAACCAGCATGCTGACTTTAATTGAGAGTTGGCTAAATCGCTCCCCTGAAGAGTGATTTCTCCATGTGGGCTACATGAAGCTGCAACACCAGAGTCTGGAGACAAAGACCAGTGGAGTACAAAGTCTTGTTTGAGTTTTTCCAAAACTAAAACCAAATAAAAATTGCATTTGTGTATTTTCAACAGTACATTTTTCTGATAAATTTGGTTATAATCTGTATTTTTTAATCTTTAATCTGTAGACTGTATTTAAGAATTTGAAGTAGTCATTGTGATGTCACCCGTTGGCTTTGAAGCCTCAAGTTCCAAATTTTAACCGTTTTCATCAAGGATTTTTTTCAACCAGTGAAGGAAATGACCATCTTTGGAATGTGGACAGCGACGGATGGATCTGATGAACACAAGCAGCAGAGCGGCCCCCCCGAGCAGCAACGTAACTGGACCAACCAACTTCTCACTACCAAATGAAGGTAGAAAAGTAATATTTATGATTCAACACCATGATGTAAGCGTATATGAATAAACCTTTAAGTAAATGATGAAATAAATCACAACCTGGACCATTACCAAAACATTTCAAAGTAAAAGTGGGACATCATTGCTCACTACTTTTTCCATGGGAGTTTTTTGAAGCTCTTGACTGACTCAAGTTTTTTGTCCTTTAGTACAGCCAGTGAAAAGACCTCACATGATGAGTCATAGTTCACACATAATGATAAGTTTTCATCAGCTCCGCGCTGCATCCGTTTCTAGACTGAGCATTTAATGGTCCTCATTGGCTTGCTCAGTACAGTTCATCAGAGCTTACTGTATGCCATTTGCTGTTTCATTACTGTCTTCAATAAAGTCAAGTAACTTGCACTGCACTCCATCAGACACAGAGAAATATCCCACACACAAGAAACATTTTCCCTTGTTTGAGGCAACTGAGGAATACACAGGCCCAACTTCATGAAGTGCACAATGTGGGGGAACAAATCTGCCCCCGACCGCTATACAAGCAGATCATTTCACACACAAATGATGTGATGTTCTTATGAAAGGCTGGCAATTAAGTTTAAGGACCATACATGTGTTACTACATGTCCATTGACAACATCGGCCACCGAGCTTACATAAACCTCTACCATGTTACAGTAATTTGGGCTAAAATAAACAACGCAGTGATCTAGGTTAAGTTAAACCTAGAGTCTTAACAGTCTCAAGAGTGATTTTACATCGTCTCAACATGAACAGAGGTTAAAACTGGGAGGCGGAGCTCTATAAAGTAAACACTGATATACTGATGCTCTCAAAATGTATTGAACACAGGAGGGATCTCTGCTGATGGAGAGAAGGCAGGATTAGATTATATGCAGACTGAGAACATTCTCTGCAGAGCAAGGCCGTCCCCAGGTTGGAATTTCTGCAACCAGTGAAGGAAGTGACCATATTTGGACTGCGGAGGAGCAACGGGTGGATCTCATGAACACAAGCAGCAGAGCAGCCCCCCAAGCAGCAACCTTACTGGATCTGGATCCATCTGGACTCTGGTGTGAAGCTGCTAACAAAGTTAGCTTCATAATTCAAGATCAACTGTACAGCTAAGTGTTAAAGTCAACTAGTAGCTAACTGCATTTGTAGCGTGGTAGCGAGAGCAGCAATGGTAACAATTTGTCAATCACCAGGTAGCCCCGCCCCTAAAGCATCACCTGCTTTCTGGTCTGTTTGACTCTAAATGGACCATAATTGACTAAATAAAGACTTGAGATTTAGACCATACACTCATGTTTACAATGTTTATTGAGCTTCACTTATGGTTGTGTATGATTGTTTATTTTCCCCTTTATTCCCTATGTGTTTGCACTACTGTGTTATGTGGGGAACTGTGACCGTCTTTCCATCTGTACTGAAACTAATTCCACCAGCTGCTAATAAAAGAACCTTGACTGGAGTTAAGACCAGTTCATCAGACATTGATGGGAAGTGTATTTTATAATAGCTCCTTCTTGTCGCCTCTCAAAGCTCTCCCGTTTCTGTTCCTGTGTTTTGCAGAGCTGTTAACAACACTCCAGTCTTAGTGAAAACCATGTTGTGAGGCCATATAGGAAGCAATGGGCCAGCGAGAGCGATGATTCACGTCGACAGCAGAGCTCATTTCACTCAGGGTGTAAAAGGGACAACGCTGGAAGGGAATGTACCATAATATGTATGCCATCATTAAAAGCTAGGAGAGCACTCTGCTTAGCGCGAAGCACAGACACACAAAACACACATATTGGACAAAACTACACATAAAACCACAGACATCTGTGCACACACAATATGCAGAGACACCTGAACAAACTTGGCTCATAGAATAACAGGATAGTAGGAAATATAGCTCTGTACAATCCTAATAAAAGCACCCTACCTCCGGCATTTGAAAGTCATTATATCTGAACGGATTTCATAAAAATGCTCTTATCCAGCCTCTGCCATCAAATCAGTAGTCTTCTATTAAAACATGAACAAATCCCTCCCGAAGCCGGAGAAGGTGAACACATCCACAAACCCGTTACCACCTAGGATTCTCTTGTATGCCTTATTTGGTGCAGGCGAATCAAATTTTGGACGATTTATTCTCTTGGTTTTTTCTGCCGTCAGATGTAGAGAACGTCCCAATCAAATCACATCTGCATGAAACAACGGGTCCCCAGCCAGTCTGACACGGGTGATTTCATGCCACTTTCAAATGAATCCCATAGAGGGCAATTTAAGGTGAGATTCCAATCAAAAAAGTGCTCTCTCACAAAACCCATAATAAACTTGATTTACTGACTCTTTTTGGCTGCTGTAATTGTCCTACGCACCTGTCCAAATACCCCCAAGAGCATCACTTAGTGCTTTTAAAGTCACAGGGAAATTACAAAGAACTAGCAAATATTAACTGTGTATATTCTTGACTATATTATTGTTTATAGTGGGAATAACTGGTGTGTGAACGGCTATACTACATAAAATATATTTATTAACAGGAGAACAGATTTAGGGACCTGCAGCTTCTCAAAGTTCAGTGAGTCGCAACGTGATATGATAACAGTAACCTTTTCTGAGGACGCAACAGATGCATCGCAGGGCTTGTGATTTTACCCTTTCATGAAATCCATAATGTTTGACAGCTCAAGATTAATAATGTTTCGTCCAATAAACAGCTGACCTGAGCAATCGTGTGACTGATTACAAATAGGCTGCTTAAATGCCGCTGTCAGTTGTTAATGGGAAAGAAGAGTGAGGAACCTGCTTCACCATTTCTGATTTGACTCAGTGAGAAGAGGTGAGGCTGTAAATCCCCGGAGATATGAGGTATGTGTGAGAAGAAGGATATTCTGGAGATAAGGAAGCATTTGGCTCACTGTTTTAAAATGAAGCTGATTTCTGAGGCAGAAGCCCCCAACGAGCCTGACATCCGATGACATCTTCGGTCTGAGGAGAGCAGCCTCCACGAAATTAATTTATTTGCAGCTCTCCGAGGCCAAAGCGTGTGACTAAACAGTCATAATTGATTATCGCATGTTTCTGCTGGCGATTTGTAAAGCTCAGGATTCAGACTCAAATCACTCACTGCCCACTCAGAGGCACAGCTGACTCAGTGGAGCTCAGTCCTGCCTGCGATGGAGCTCAACTGACATCTAGTGGTGTGAACATTTCAAGTTTCACTCGCTTTCTTCAGTCCAAAGATAATGGTGCATATTCAGATTCTTTACTTCTCTGATGTACCTCAGTGTAAAAGTACTTTACAGGTAAAAGTCTACTAAATTAAAAAAGAAAAGTCCTACTAAAGTGAGAATAATCAGCAAAAGCACTAAATAACAAAAATACTTATTTTATCGAGTGGAGCCTTTCATAGTGTTATGTAGAGGTGTTCAACTAATTTAAGTTCATTGGCCACATACGGCCCAATTTGATATAAGTTGGGCCGTACCAGTCATGTTGACTCGTGTCAACATCAATTCCAGTGGCAAACACATTGTCTGACGGGTAGAATGGGCCTGGTTACCATCTGACAGCTGCGTTTCTCAGCTTCAGCTCATCTTTGTTTCAGCTTTGCAACAATGTGATCAGATTATTCAACTGGTCTGTGATATCCACCATAAATGAAAGGTCCTGTAGCCATTCTACATCCTGTAATTCCACCACTGGCTTTCCCTTTTGCTCCATAAATAATCCAGTTTCCTCTCGTAAATCAAATAAAAGCATCACCTTCCTTCAGTGCGGTATGGCAGACCACGGGGGAATGTTTTTGTCGGGAAGAAGGCTGTCAAACTGATGATGATTCAGAGCTCTGGCTTGAATGAAATTAACGGTTTGGACAACCACTCCCATGATGTGATCCCTTCTTAACGACTTGCAACAAAATGCTTCCTGATGCAAAATATAGTGGAAAGTCCCATTTAGGGTCTGTACTTCTAAAAAGTTTCACAACACCTGCCTGTTTCCTGATCATTGATGGTACCCCTAAACCCCCCTAAGCAGACCTTGCTCTGACCTCTTTGTTTTCTCTATGAGGAATATCATCATAACCATAACCAACCATTTTGACACTGATGACACCGGTCCGGTAGGGTACAAAAATATAGGCCTACACCGTGCAGTATATCCAGGTCTGCCTTACTGCATCGTGGTCCATCTGATCACATAATTCATAGTTTACCCACCTCTGATTTCACCACGACAGCCCTGAGGTCGACCCCGTCAAGTCCACATTTATTTGTATAGCACATTTAAAAACAATCACATTTGTCCATCTTATGCATGATGAAGCATAAGATGCAGATTAATACAAAGCAAACAATGATAATAACAGAAGAAAATACTCCACATAATGTGTACAAAGCAGGAGTAGAATACATACAGGACAACAGAAGAAGAAATCAGGCTAAAATCATTCAGTGCTAATGAGAAGAACTGGCACTTAAGCAGTGATTTACATGTGGGGGCTTGGTCATACCTGTTCTTATGTCTGGTTCTGGAGGACTTCCAGGAGCATCTGATTGGTCAACCTCAGTGCTCTAACTGGAGTATGGAGATGCAAAAGTTCTGCTAGATAAGGTGGTGCCAGTCCATTTAAAACCTTAAAAACAAGCAACAGAGTCTTAAAGTCAATCCTGAAACCGTCAGGAAGCCAGTGAAGGGAGGACGATACTGGTGACATGGGATTCTGTTTTCTTTTCCCAGTAAGAAGAGGAGCAGCTGCAGTCCAACAAGAGAGTTGTCGGTCATCATCACCAACTCCTGGAACTCTTCAGTCAAAGTCTGGAAGCAACATCTGTATATCCGGCCTCTCGTCAATTGCAGCGCTAATATTTCATTATTTAAATTTATGATGAAGCACAACTACAATCAGCATTATTTCACCATTATATGCTAGTTATGCAAGTTAGCAAGCTAAATAGATTACAACGTCAGCTGCAAGAAGATATCTTCTCATCTTTAATGTTATCAGCATTGTTTATGGGGCAAATAACTATGGAAACCTAGTAGTTACGTTACAATTTATCCTGAAATACGTCAATATGTTCTTCTCTGTATATTAGCTACTCATTTTGGCTACCTGCTCCAAACCAACCATTAGCATCCCATCCGATCCATTATCTGTCTTTAGCAAAGCATTTACCCAAGTTTACTTGTATTTATTTCGGAACATAGCGTTTGCATGACCGTGGCGTGTGTCTAAGGTTTTGTAGAGAGCACCGTCGGTGAAACCTATCCTACACTACACCACTGAACAACTGGATGTGACAGATCTGACAAATGAACCAGCGTTCAGAGATGTAACTGTAATACTGCAGGTGAAATTGAGTCATAACTACCTGGTTTAGAAGGCAATGGGAATTTTGTCATTTTTATAAAGGTTTGCTTTTAATGGTAAATTGAAATCATGAAATATAATGTTAATATCAAGGAATTAAAAGTATTTTTGAAGTTGCAGCTTTTTCATAGGGTTTTCATTTCTAGTATGAATGTTAATTTAAAATATAACGTTTTCCTTATCATTTCAGACTTTAATAATATAACCCTTACATACAGATTTTTTAAACTGTTAAACTTTCTTTCTTAATGCCCAATTCCTATTGAAGTTTGAGTTTCTTGAAAACTCTTCATATATCTTCATATATATATATATATATATATATATATATATACATATATATATATATATATATATATATATATATATATATATATATATATATATATATATATATATATATATATATATATATACAGTATATATATACACTCAACAAAAATATAAACGCAACACTTTTGTTTTTGCTCCCATTTTTCATGAGATGGACTTAAAGATCTAAAATTCATTCCAGATACACAATATTACCATTTCTCTCAAACATTGTTCACAAATCTGTCTAAATGTGTGATAGTGAGCACTTCTGCTTTGCTGAGATAATCCATCCCACCTCACAGGTGTGCCACATCAAGATGCTGATCTGACATCATGATTAGTGCACAGGTGTGCCTTAGACTGTCCACAATAAAAGGCCACCCTGAAATGTGCATTTTTTTGCTTTATTGGGGGTCTGGGGACTCAGAACCAGTCAGTATCTGGTGTGACCACCATTTGCCTCATGCAGTGCAACACATCTTCTTCGCATAGAGTTTATCAGATTGTCAATTGTGGCCTGTGGAATGTTGGTCCACTCCTCTTCAATGGCTGTGCGAAGTTGCTGGATATTAGTGGGAACTGGTACACGCTGTCGTATACGCCGGTCAAGCACATCCCAAACATGCTCAATGGGTGACATGTCCGGTGAGTATGCTGGCCATGCAAGAACTGGGACATTTTCAGCTTCCAAGAATTGTGTACAGATCCTGGGAACATGGGGCCGTGCATTATCTTGCTGAAACATGAGGTGATGTTCATGGATGTATGGCACAACAATGGGCCTCAGGATCTCATCACGGTATCTCTGTGCATTCAAAATGCCATCAATAAAATGCACCTGCGTTCTTCGTCCATAACAGATGCCTGCCCATACCATAACCCCACCACCACCATGGGCCACTCGATCCACAACATTGACATCAGCAAAGCGCTCACCCACACGACGCCACGCACGCTGTCTGCCATCTGCCCTGAACAATGTAAACCGAGATTCATCCGTGAAGAGAACACCTCTCCAACGTGCCAGACGCCATCGAATGGGAGCATTTGCCCACTCAAGTCTGTTACGGCGACGAGCTGGAGTCAGGTCAAGACCCCGATGAGGACGACGAGCATGCAGTTGAGCTTCCCTGAGATGGTTTCTGACAGTTTGTGCAGAAATTGTTTGGTTATGCAAACCAATTGTTTCAGCAGCTGTCTGAGTGGCTGGTCTCAGACGATCTTGGAGGTGAACCTGCTGGATGTGGAGGTCCTGGGCTGGTGTGGTTACACGTGGTCTGCGGTTGTGAGGCCGGTTGGATGTACTGCCATATTCTCTGAAAAGCCTTTGGAGACGGCTTATGGTGGAGAAATGAACATTCAATGCACGAGCAACAGATGGCATTTTGCTGTGAGACAAAAATGCACATTTCAGAGTGGCCTTTTATTGTGGGCAGTATAAGGTACACCTGTGCACTAATCATGATGTCAGATCAGCATCTTGATGTGGCACACCTGTGAGGTGGGATGGATTATCTCAGCAAAGCAGAAGTGCTCACTATCACACATTTAGACTGATTTGTGAACAATGTTTGAGAGAAATGGTAATATTGTGTATCTGGAATGAATTTTAGATCTTTAAGTCCATCTCATGAAAAATGGGAGCAAAAACAAAAGTGTTGCGTTTATATTTTTGTTGAGTGTATATATATATATATATATATATATATATATATATATATATATATATATATATATATATATATATATATATATATATATATATATATATATATATGTATATGTATAAGCTTATTAATTTCTGTTTATTTCTAAATGAATTCATGGAAGATGATGACGCTCTACCATCTACTAGCAGTTGTAAAGTTTTGTAAATTTTCTTCAGTTATATCTTATACTACAACAGTAGTAAAATAAAATAGAATGATTTGGTTCCTTTTATTGAATAAGATTGCACTTTACTATAATATACTATACGTGTGTTGTTGTTTTTCGCGTTCTTTAGTGCAATGTAGGCTATACACTTATTTGTTATGTTTTTTTTTTTTTTAATTGGGGGGTCAACACACAGCATTTACCTGAGGGCACCCAAATAATAAGCAGGTAGTATTGTCACTGAGCAGCATTTGTTGTAGTTGGTCATGAGATGACTTAAACTACTAATAAATGTGGTCGGCTGTTAAAACTGCAAAAGGGACTTTGACCTAGGCATTTCTCTTCACAATTGAGTCCTAAAAATCTTATTTTGCAATAATATTTAAAAAAAAATATGTTTATTTATTTATAACTTATTTTACAAATATCTTGCACTACCAACTAAAACATCCCTTATGCTCTGCTACCTTTTAAGAGGCAGATAATAATTATAATATATTATTTCATTAGCCTTTAAGATTTTAAATAAGGCACTGCCTCTAATGAGGTTAGAAGAATACTATTGAAACATGTTTATTTGTATTACAAGCTGTGTAATATACTATAAAGTGTCCTACTGAGGTAAAGATACACAGGAAAGGACTTTAATGATACTATCTTAAATGATATTAGCTTATAACATTTAAGCTAATTTTAACATTATCTATGGATGACGTCACGTTCGCGGGGACGGGGGCACTTCCGGGTCTGCCGTGCGGAGGAGAGAGGCGCAGCATCCACAGCTACAAAAGAAGACGGCGACAATGGCCGATATATCACTGTACCTCACTAACGTTAATGTGTCGCTGGGACAGAGCATGGACGCGGAGCAGGTCGGTAAACAGCGTCCTCTTCTAGAACGACGCGTCTCATCGTTACCGTTGGGTTTACTGAATGTTGCTAACGATGTTGCCGGTTTTGTAGCTTGTTGTGACTTGTCAGCTGTGTCATGTCGGTGTGGAAATAGATTTGAATGTTTACAATTATTCATTAAGTCACCCAGACCATTCAACACAGTGTTCATCCCACCGCGAGGCTGCATTGACTCCTGTCACTTTGTGTCCAGACTCCGAGCCCGGCCCGCGGCTTTGAGAGTGTGGAGCTGGGGGAGCTGAACCAGAGAGAGGAGCGGGAGAAGGTTCCCCGCAGGATCATCCATTTCTCCAGCGGGGAGACCATGGAGGAGTACAGCACCGACGAGGAGGAGGGAGAGGACAGAGAGCCGGAGAGGAAAGACCTGCTGTCCAACCCGGTCGATGCGGTGAGGGTGAGGAACGGTGGAAGGACGGTGTGTGTTTGTGGGTTATTTAAACAAGGAGGAGACATGAGTCATTTGCCAAATTAAGTGTCCTCTCACATGTTTGTGTTGCAGTCAAAGTTGACCTGGGGTCCATACTTCTGGTTTCACATGTGGAGGGCTGCCACGTCC
Source organism: Eutrigla gurnardus (assembly GCF_963514095.1). Lineage (NCBI taxonomy): Eukaryota > Metazoa > Chordata > Actinopteri > Perciformes > Triglidae > Eutrigla > Eutrigla gurnardus. Next base: position 20,988,035 of record NC_139927.1, read on the forward strand.
ACCGTCTCAGGTTTGTTAACTTTATTATTTACAACCTAATGGACCAAGTTTCCTGCTGTCATATAGCCGGGATCATAACTTGGGTAGATCACCGTGGTAACAGATCCTGCACAGCTAACCTGGTTAACTTCAGAGGATCTGAAATACTGACTAATCATCTCACAGTAAAATTGAGGCATCATTCCTAAAACGACTAACAGTTGGTGATGATATAGGATTTAATCGTGGCTCACCATAAAAAACACTCACAATCAGTTGATTGTGGTTAATTTCCATCACCAGAATAATCGTGAATTCCGTCACAAGTAACGTGAAAAAGCTGTCTAGCTCACTATCATGGTAGAGAAGAGAAACAAAAAAATACATACAAAGGCATTTATAAAGGATAAATGTAAAAGACTTTACCATTTATGATTATCTTATATACGATTATCATTGTTTTTCCTGAAATCTGTCACAATAAAAATATTAGTTTCTTAACAAATGATAAGTGATTTAGTATATTTTAGAGCAATCTCAAGAGTTTTACACATATTTTTATGATAACCAGGATAATATTGTTTATTGCAATTATTGTGACCAGGATATTTATGTTTTTCATATCGTTCCATGCCAAGTAATGAAAAGCAATAGAGGTATTTCTATAAATCCCTACAATAATTTTCCCCTGCCAAAATTGTATTACAGATTCAACAGGGCTTCTAACAAACAGAGAAATTATTGTTTACCACACTGACAGTCTTAACAATGGTGATTATCGCTGTATGTTAATTGCAGACACTGTTGCCCACACTGCTAATTAGCTCATACATATTAGATAAGCATTAATTTATCATGCATTCATATACTTTAGTGATTTACCCCTCTGCTGTTTTTAACTATAAGTCCCTTTGTCTTTCCACTGTTTCAACATAATTTAGCAACTGTGGTTTAGTCTAAATTAAATCCTTAATTCTTCACCCGTTTATCCTCTGCTGTGTCTCTCTGGCTGACCAGCTGCAGTGGCTCGTTAGCGGCTCTCACTCCTTCGGTCTCATGTAAATGTACTGTTAAATGTTTTAAACTAATGTTACAATCTGTAAATCGTTTCCATTATTTCCCCACAGTGATTGATGATCTTCACTGCATATTACTCCAGTGATGAAATAAATCCATGTCATAACCATTTTAAGTTTCCAGTCAAGTACTAAGTACTATACTGATTCTCTAGGTCAAAGAAATGGTTGCTATGACGATATGTTATTAAATTAATCTGTGCGTCACACCAATGATCTTGAATTTGAGCTCTAGTATTGTTCTGATCAGGGATCGGACAAAAAGGGATCAATCATCTTATTACATTTGTTTGTTTTTAAGAGAAGATGAACATATTTTAATCTTAATCAGACATGTTTACGTTATTCATTTTGGGTATATTAATTGTTATATTAAACAGAAATAAAAAAAATAATCCAAGTTTAAGTTATGAGGTGTAACATACATGTTTAAACCCAAAAGCAGAGATGGACAACACAATAGCAGGAGCAAAGATTTAATGAGAAAAAATAAACGTACAACTGGCAGTCCAAACACAACATGGCAGACAAACGAAAATCCAGATCCGGAAGTATCGAAGTGATAAGAGCTGGTCGAAGTCTCTGAAATACTGCACAACTCGGCCGTGAATATAATATATATATGCCGATCTTGCATATTTAACAACGACTATCATGCAGACATATAGGAGTTTGGAAGTGTATTGATAAATGTGACAGGGCAGTGAAAACCATTTAATTTCACTTTATTTGTAATTATTTATTTTCAAGTAAAGAAACAAAACTAAAATAACAAATACAATGAAATATAAATAACTGTCAAAAAATGAATTATTGATAATTACAACATTCATCATCAACATAAACAAATATTACATCTCCAAAAAGGATAGAAATAGATCCAAGCCCTGCTCTATAACTCAAACAATGAATAACTTAATGTTTCATATAAACGCTTGTGACTGGAAGCCTAGATTCCTTTTTTAAATGTAAATTCCAACCTTGGAAATTAAACAACATTCGTGACCTAACTGTCAACATTTAAAATAAGATAATCCGTTATTTGTCCACAGCGGGACATTTACAGTGTTCCAGCAGTAAACGGGAGAGTTAGTACAATAACAAGAAGCATCAGGTAAACATAGCAAAGTAGAACTGAACTTTAAAATTCACATTAAGATGAAGATGAACAGTGTTGGTCTGTTGGTTTACTGGCAGCAGAGTTGAATGGAACAGCAACAGGAAGGAGGAGCTGCTGAGCCTGCTGTTTATAAAACCAACAACATGGGGAGAAGTGGACGATGCACTGTTGTAGTCCATCATTGTAGTTTCTCCACTGCAGACCCACGTCAATTATCAGCTGTAAATCATCAGTTGAATCATCATAACTACGTAGCTACTCTGAGTAGCGCATTCGTGACGTCACTTCATGACTTTTTCTCCCGAGGTCAAGGAAAAGTGGTTAGGAAAAGATGTTAGGACCTTATTTTTTGACTTCCCAATTGCAGACAGAGACTAAAAACACAATTGACTAATTTGGGAAACAAGACAGAGGTGGGGGATGATTGGAGGGAGACACACAGAGACAGGGCACGGCTGACGAGACTAATCAAACACAAGTGATCCACAGAAAAAGGGAAGAGGAAAGTAAAACAGGAAGTAAAGTTAATCAAGAAGAAACAGGCACACCAAAATAAAAGAGGAAGTGAAGAAGACAGAAAGTACAAAATAAGAGGGAATCAACCAAACAAAAGGCAAGATGAGATGAATCAATTTAAAAAACAATCGTTAGGTGCAGCCCTACTTATTAGATAAAACATGTTGACAAACTGCTTAATTTGCAGTAAGGTAATAAATCGCAATATATCACAATATGTATTTTATCACAATACTAAGCATATCTTAATACTATCGTATCATGACTGAAATACCGTGAGTGACATTGCACCCCACAGCTGCCAAAGCTGAGAGTAGCACCTTTGTAGTTCCTCTTCCTCATTTCAAGTGCAACATTTGGAAACGGAAGAAGAACAACAGCTGCAGGCATTCTTCCCTCTACATACTAACTCAGAAAGGTAGCGAAATGTTGAAATCTACACACGTTCCTTCTAACAAGGCCTGTATCAGGGATTTCAGGTTATAAAACGTCAGATTTGAACAAATTTAAACTAACACGTAATGTGTTACACTTCATTCAAGGTAGTCAGTTGTTGTTAGGCCGCTGTTTACAAAGTCAGCTAAAAGCTTGATCTCTTTTATTATTTAGCCGTTTACGGTGCAGAAGCTGGAGTCCTTCACCACACTGCTTCTATGCTTCATGGCAACAGATTGAATTTGAAAAGTTAATTTGTTTGAACAAATTTTGAATTACAAGCGACAGCTCTAGCCTTTATAAGAATGACAAGAATAACTTACTTTTAATGAATATATCACATTTATACCAGTTTTTGTTTTTCCCCGCAAGTATCAACATTGTTTGATATTCAGCACTCCCCTCATAGTTTGTCATTTGTAATGTATTTTATTTCAAGACAGGGACAATGCATAATAAGACATTAATCTTGTACAACAAGAAAATATGCATTAGTTCTGATGATGTTGCATGTCTTTGGCTTGTAATTAAGAGCTGCACTGATCCAACTGTCAACTGGCAACCAGCTTCATGATACAAGTAATGCAAGTTTGTAGGCCCAGTTAGCTCAGAGAGGGCCAGACTGACTCCAACTTGCTTTGTGATGTAGTTATGAAAATATATACACACATTTCCCAGGTTATTCAATTCTAAAACCTGATGTGAGAAAAAATTTCATGTTTACCAATGTTTTAAAATGCAGTGTTATGTTACTGAAGCTGCAGACCTGTATATGTTGGGGAAAACAATCTGCCAGCATTTGTCAAGTCATGTGAGGATTGTAACCAGAATATGTATAGAATATATCACAGTATGTCTGAACAAAGATGAAATGGTATTTCATTTTTTTTTCATTTTTATTTTCACAGAGATATTGTCTAATTGATAATAGAAAGAATTGTCCAAAAGGTTACTACATCATGAGTTGAGGATATTCAATGTGGACTTGTATGTAAATTTGTCCTATTGTTGTTATTCTTTTCCAGCCTGTGACTACCTGGGGGAGAGGATGGCCTCCCTCTTCGGGATCACGTCGGCCAAATACCAGTACGCTATTGATGAATACTACAGGATGAAGAAAGAGGTATGTTGAACAGAGGCTCTGCAGTTATTGTCATTCGGTTCACAACGTAATTCCCTCTGGTGTCTGTGTGTCAGAGGGAGGAAGAGAAAGAGGACAACCGCCTGTCAGAAGAAGCCGAACGGTCTTTTGACCAGCTGCAGCCTCAGGAGGACGAAGACGAGCCCATCTCCATGACAGACCAGCTGGAGCTGGCCGCCGCTCGCCCTGACGTCAGCTATCTGATCGAGAATGAAAATCGGGCACCTTCAAGCACCATCAGAGTCCCTGCTATCGTCACGGCAACCTAACTCGCCCTGTCTGTCTGTTAAAGAAGGAACACTGTCTTGTTTCACCGAGTACCATTTGGTTTGTGTACAACACAGCTTGAGGTGGGCAGTGCTGCTGTATTGTGTTTTTTTGGCGAGGACGGTTGTGGTGGAGTTACTCAGCTGACTACCAAGTCTCCCTATGCAACAGTGTAGCAGCTGGTCGAAGTATTTGCTGGATGATGGAGCAACCTATTTGGATCTTTGGATACATTTAGTCGTGTGTGTTATGAAAAAACATGCAATATGAGTCCCAAAACGTTGTCGCTACATTATCCAGCTATTGCACATCAGGTGCTACAGCAGCCTCCCAAATCTGAACGTCTGCTGTGCAGCGAAGGTTACATGTTGCTCCCTTGTGCCTCTGATCGACCGGACTCTGTGCCTAAATCACCACTACAGCCAAGTCAGTGACAGATCTGGACAAAACATGTATTTGAAAATGATTTGAAGACGTGGAGAAGTCTTTGAGTGAGTACACAAATGTTTGGATTTTCGAGTAGTTGATGCATGTATGTACAACAGCTGTTTTGTCCAGATCTGATCAAACTGGTGCGTTCCTGATCCACCTGGCTGCACCAAAGAGCTGACCATGTTAACACTCCCTCACATGTTACTTTGCTCTGTGTTTTTGTATTAATGCTTATTAAGCTTGTTTGCACTCGATGTCTGTGTGGAGGCACTGAGCCGATTCAGCCTTAGTTATCAAATCATCTGTGGACCACGAGACATTTTGTTAAAAAAACAACAACTATGAAAACGGGTTTAGTGTTCTATGTTGCTGTTATCGTCTGCCTTATCGACAATGGACATAATTATATTGGATGTGGTGTGTAAGACTTTGATAATGGCATGGAGAATTGTTCCACTAAGTCTGTATAAAGACATGTTAACTTCCATTTTTAACTGTTTTAGTACAATTTTTATATTTATGTATTTAATTTAATGAACTGACAGAACACTTAATTCAAGTATATTTTCTATTGATTTAGTAGGTGAACCTGTCATGAACTGTTAATAAAAATAATCGTCTTTGTCTTACTTTTATAGTCTTTGTGCCTTTTGTCAACACATTACATTATAGAGAAACTAAACCCCAAACAACTTTTTTTCAGCTGAAGAAAATCATAAACCCCCTGACTGTTTAATATAACAATATGATTCGTGAGAAATTCCCTCAAACAAAGTCTGTAGAAATGCGGACTCACGTAAAGTGGGCATAAAGGGCTCAAAATGTCTGTGAGCGAGTCCTCAAGCACTTATTGGGACGGACCAAAGAGCTGCTCCTGGTTAGGAGGGGACTGAGGGTGTGACACACACTTATTCATCACTTACCGGGATTATTGACTTGGCTTTTCGTCTATAAACGCTTGACAATTGTGAATATGACTGCCGAACATTTTAAACAAAATTCCTGAATGAGGAGTGACAACGCCGATCCCTGCAGTGGGAAGGCCTATTCAACAATACACTGACAGTTCAGTTTGAGCAACGCTTCAAAATAGGTAACAAGAGGCTGAACAACAATATTAATTATTTTCTAAAGTCAATGTTGGCAGCAGTGCTGTCTTGTCTGCTTGTTGAAGGACTCATAGTGGTGCTACAGTGTGAGTGATGTGAGGGATCGTCTATGTCACTGATAACAAAGAGCGTGTGTTGTATGCAGATTGCTCTGAGGTCAGCTGCTGCACAATGTGGCCTTTCTCAGGTCAGTGTGGGCTTCTCTGCTCCAGAATGACCCATACAGAGGTTATACCCCTCAACAGCCAAACCTGCCATACTCACAATCTGGACAACTGGAGACGATTGAAAAACAAATTCAGACTGCGAGAAACACATACTTCAATCATAACTTCTTTGTTTCACCGGAGACAGGGCACGGCTGACGACAGTGCCATTAGCAGGCGGCAACCTCCGGTTCTGAAAAGTGAATCCAATGCTGAAGTGCCTTAAACTTGCATTCTCTCTACTGGCCATCAGGGGGCAAACAAAAGTCAGTTGCATGGAAGTCTATGAGAAAATGGTCCTACTTCTCTGTTGATTTATTATTTCAGTAAACATATGACAACATACCCTTTCTTTGGCCATTTCTTAACATTTTAAAATAAACATGAGCTCTGATTGGTCTTAAATTCATGGTAGAACCTGGTGGTAACCAATGGTATGCTTAGATGGCATCATATGACCCTACACACCCCTGCACTTGTCATTCTTTCTGCACACTTTTGATGACTCCAGTTGCTGAAGAAGTGCTCGTGAATATGTGAAGATTTTACTCAATTTTTCACATTTCTTCAGAATCTAAAATTACAACAAGCATCTGGTGTAAGTTCTTATCTTTTTTCAGTCATTTTCACATTGTTTTGATACGACTATTACCTTTTTATTCAATAAAGTAGGTATGTTGCCATATGGCAAAATTGTGCGGTAATGGAACAATATTTGCCCATGCTAATGCAGAGTAGCTTTGTATGAATGACAATGTATGGATGCACTGATATATGTAGTTGTATTTTACTCATATATATATATATATTATTAAATATATAAGAATTTGAATTTGTTTTGTCATTCCAAAATCTCTATGGTGAACAAAAAATAACCACATACACAAGTTGCTGTGCAGACCCCATGCAGCCACACACACATACACACACACGCTCACACGCACACACACACACGCACACACACACACGCTCACACACACACACACGCTCACACACACACACACACACACACACACACACACACACACACACACACACACACACACATACACACACACACACACACACACATGTTCTATCATCCTAAACTTGATTGCAAGTAATCTATGTCATTTTGGGAAAAAAACACATCAGGCTGTTCCATTGTTGCACAATGTTGCCATATGGCAACAAACCTGAAAGAACCCCTCCAAAAATAATAAATATATTATTTTGAGTCCATAAGTAAAAAAACACTGTAATATTTTTTTCCATGATTGAATAATAATGCGTGCATATGAGTTTATGTCTCAATCTCTAGTTTCAAGTCTTCTTCAATCCAGCATGATGTTCATTTAGTACATTATGGTCCATTTAGAGTCCAACAGACCAGAAAGGAGGGGATGCTTTAGGGGGCGGGGCTAGCTGCTGATAGACAGGTTCTCCATGCTACAATATAATAAGCTACTGACCTTGAATTATGAAGCTAACTTTTGTTAGCAGCTTCACACCAGAATCCAGATGGATCCAGATCCATTAAGGGGCTTTGCTGCTTGTGATAATCAGATCCACCCGTTGCTCCTCCACAGTCCAAATATGGTCACTTCCCTTCACTGCTTGCAAAAATCCAAGATGACGATGGCCAAAAGTCAATGCTTCAAAACTGTAGTCCACAAACCAACGGGTGATGTCACCATGAGGAGGTCCACCATTAGCCAGTTTTCAGTGCTGTTTACCAACATGTCAACAAGTGCTTGAGCAACACTTCAACGGTGACTCACTGACAATAGCTGGCAATGCTTGGTCGCTTTGTTGCTTTTGTCGCTCGTAGTCTGAACATAGTATTACCGCATGGCTGCACGATCAATAATGCTAAAGCCAGAGGTCAGTAAGCTTAGCATAAAAACAGCTAGCCTTGCTTCGTCGTAATATTACAAAGTCCATCAGCTCCCCTAAGACTTACTAATCGACACATTAACAAATAATATTTTGTTTCTCTAATCTGTACAAAAACATGTGACATTTAAAATGTTAAAAGGAGTAAATTCTATGTGCCAGACCTAGAAGCCAGACATCCAGCCATGTTTCATGTTAACCTCATCTCAGATCAGTTCATGGATTTTGCTGTGGAAAGTTCTGGAATAAATTAAGGTCGATTTTTTTTTTTATTGAATTAAGATAATTTAGTCAAACTGTTTCTAAGGTCAAGAAGAATCTGCATGTTCAGGTCAAAAATGACTTGGTAATGTGAAGATGCTTGCAGTTTATTAGCTATTAAATGTGTATGTGTTTGTTCCACTGTACATGTAATATGTAATTTTATATGTAATTAAGTTTACAAATTTTTGTGATATTTTATACAAAGTAGTTATTGACGGACTAATTAAGTCATGTTTGGCAGTGACTCGTCAGAGAATGACAGGAATGCAAAGATTCCCTTTTAGCATGATTAAGAAAGCCTCCACTGTCTATCCTGCTGCTCATTGAGACAGTGTGGGAAATGGTTTGCACACTCAGCATCCCTCAAATTCACAGGCAAGAAATGAGAGCGGTGCCTGTTGGCGGGTGATGCCCCATTCAGTGGCTGCTTACATGTTGCACCACGTCATCATGGTGTCGCCGTTAGGAGACACACTGATGCCACAGCCAGGCCGAACAAGGCAGGCTTACACTGACCCGGACTGGCCTTCTGCACATCCACGTATAACGTCATGAAACACTGCTGCTACACATAAACAAGGACACACTAGATAACATGCTCAGTATCAACTGAGACGTGAGCAGCAAGGTGAGGCCGAGCTACTTGTTACTTGTCATGCTGCACATGAAACAGACTCGCTGGACCCTTCAGAGATGGCATTTTTTTATGTTTTATTTATGGATATTCTCAAGATATGATTTTGTGTTTGTTGTTTGTTCACAACATCTGACATATTGAAGGTATCAAAGCTGGAGGATTAGGTTGGATTGGGAGATTTTACTTGAAATAAAAAACGATTTAAATGATCTCTGTGTGGAACCGCTCATGTAAAACAGGAGATCAAGTTGGCTTGCTCATTGGTGGCGGCAGGGAAATAAAAATATGTTCATCCTACAAACAGTTGTGATTATCAGTATTGTTGATCATCATATCAGTCACAGGCCCATCAAGCAGACGAGCCATTTATGTCCTCATAAAAATACACTGCTGGACAGAGGAAATTCTTCAATCAGCCCACTAGAGGGTAGCACTGGATTTAACAGGAGATTTCCTGGGGTTACTATGGGACAGTCATACCTTTTAATCCCAAACAATGTATCACATTTGGAAGTAAGCATGACTTAATATGATGACTTATTAGAAAAAATTGTGCTGATAATATAATGGGCAAGGTGAAATTCAAGCACATGTCAGAGAATCCTGATAAAACAGAAAAAAATGGATCGATGGAAAACCTAAAATGTAATGCTTGTTGTTGTTTTTAAATTTGGAATGTGATTATTAAAACCAGAGTGAGTGTCGTCGGTCTGTGTGAGCAGCAGCTCTGCAGCACAGAGTTAACTCTTCCTGAGGAGACATGAGACACTCAGCAGTCAGCAGGCATCAGTGATTAAGAGGGAAAATCCAGAGTTGAGTATTCACAATGCCGTTCCTTGTGAGTTAGTGTTTACTGGTGCAGCCATGAATATGTCATGCGTCGTCCCCACACAGGCTCGCGTGTCTGTCTGTGTTTGAAAGGGTCCGTCCCAAATGTCGCCTCAGCTTTCATGTGCCAATCCCCCGCCTGTGAGTCCGAGCGCTGGCCTCGAGCTGTCTGCTTTCTTCAAACATACCTGACATTTTTGTGGGCTTTGAGTGGTGGGGGTGGGGACGCGAGGATCCGTGGAGACCAGTTTAGCAAGCATTTTCACTTCTGATTTACTCCGAGCCCAAGCACATGTCCTAAAATGATATTTCACCACACCTGACTGCCATGTGTGCTGATCCATCGTAGGTACAGTTTGTTCTGTGGATGAACGACGCCCTGCACAGCAGAACGTACCTAGCCTGTAGGTAGGTGACCTGCATGTTACACATCTACACACACTTTTTAAAATCCCCCAGTACAGCTGCTCCTCGGGGGTAAAATATAAATGGAAACAGAGGTGAGGGGGTAAAGACACAGTGAGGCATATAGAAAGACAGAAGGAGGGAGGATGATGAGAACAGCAGCAGCCCCTTTGATGTGGGCCTCAGCAGGGCCCTGTGTGTCTAAGACGAGGCAGGCCTGCTAAGGGAAGGGGATTTCCAGCCCAGCTTGGTCTCCTGTCTCACCCCCTGAGCCTTTGCTTCCTCCGTGGGCCGCAGCTTAAAAACACAGAAAGTCTGTTTACACCGAGACAAAGACTCCATGGCCAACTGTCACTCCGTAATGAAAGACTTTGTCACTTTAGCGATAAGACGCTGGTTGATTACCACGTCCCTGTGGGGGTAACGTGGAGTAGAATAAGTCAGATGGTAGTTTGTGTGTTTCTTTGCTGTGGAGCATCAAGAGCCTTTTCACTGAGTTTGCATGATGTTAGTGGGATATTTTCAGTGTTGGTCATTGAAACTTGAGCATTATATGTTGCATTACTGCATCTACGGAGTGAATCTCCACCATCTCGTGCTTTCATCCTCCCTCGAACACGGACATGTTCAGTTTAAAATGCTGAGAAAGCCTCCTATATGCACCATTATGCTCCTCTTGCACATCTTCTCACACTTGTTGCAGTATACGCTTTACAGTCCCTCACCCAGTCTGTCTGTCTGCACACACCCAAACATGCACTTGACTGTCAAAGAAGTGTAGACACACACACACACACACACACACACACACACACACACACACATACACACACACACACACACACACACTGGGTTGTGGAAAGTCCCTGGCACTATAGCTGCCTCCTATCTCCGCTGCGAGTCTGCTAGTTCAGGTGGCTAAGGCGATGCTAAAACAATATGACCTGTGAACCTGTACATGCGTTGATTGATGAACCTGCTGCAAAATAAGAAGCTGAATATAAAGATGAAAAGACACCTGCCATCAGCTCTTAATTCATATATCCACAAAACAAAAACTACTTTGGATGAAGGTGTCATTTTGAATCACTGTGTTGAACAGCAGGACTGGTCTGACTCAGGCCCACAGCTGGACATGTTTCCTGCTACAATCACGAGAAACAAGCTGTCTTTATGTGGATATGGACTTTGGAGATGGATTTGGTTAATGTTAAGCATGTTATTTTTACGTGGATGTGCATCTTTCTGCAGGGGAAATGGAATGTGTGAGACAGATCAGTCTCAATCTATAAATCACCTGACAGGATCTCATTATTATCAGCGTTTTCTCTGTGATCGTCACACACATTATGATTCAGGCGCCCGTCAACCATGAACCAGGGTTTCACATGGTGTCCTTGAACACAACCTGTAACTTTCTCCTCATGTGGACACAAGTCACGGTTGACAGATGTTAACAGTTTGTAAAAAGTCCCCGTCCCGAACCGACCTGATTATATTTGATCAACATGTATCATAACAGGTGTCAGAAACCATCGAGAGATTATACCAACATATATCACTTTAATATGTTTTTGGTATCTCCATCTGTGAAAGTGACAAGCTAGTTGTCTTGAAAGTATTATGGATGGATAATGCAAAATGAGATGCAAAACTACACACACACACACAATAAGTCCTAAAGGACTAAAAAATAACTATAAAGAGACACAAAATAATCTGTGACCAGAGCCAACTGGGTCGTAATCTAAATTTAAATTAGTCTTCACATCACATTTGAACCCTTTTTGCAGGTAAAAAACAGTTGGAAAAAACACAGTGTTACAACACACACTGATTTAGTCATATTTAATATAAATTAATGAATCTTATCTTATCTGAGTCATGCTGCCTTCAAGTGCCTCTCCTACATTCTTACTCCCAAGTTGAGAAATCACAAAACAGATGACATTGTACTTCCTTCAGAGAGAAATTACTATAAAACTGAGTTTATGATTCATCAATTCAACAATAAGGTGGAACTGGCAGGACAGAAACTTTAATTTGTAATTAACAGTAAAACAACGTGAAACAACGTGTAACATCAGAGCATGCATCACAATGTGTTTTTAAAAAGCTGCATTGACATCTGACATTTCAATCTACAACATTTGTCAAAAAGCTTGTGCAATAAGGAGGGAGTGAAACAGATGCATGTTGTGTGTTTAAGCTTTCACTTTGGTGAGCTCAAACCAGAGAACAAGCTGGGGTAAAAACACATCGTTGTTAGAGCTTTATTTGTTTTTTGGGGTTTCTAATTGTCTTTTAGCACACAATTGCATTTTCAGTTATGATGCAGACATTAAAGTTGATCATTTAAAGCTGGATTCATAGTTTTTTTTGTGAAAACGGAACATATTATCAACTCAAAAGATGGGTCAGTTGTCTATTTACACATCCAGCAGATGAGCAGCAACATTAGGAATGATTAGGGTGAGGGTTAGATCCTCCAGTCAGCATGTTGAAGTGTCTTTGGGCAAGAAGACACCAGGAGATCAAAAATGTGTCAATAAGCCATGGACATCTGAAACCAAAAGACTTTTTGTTTCTTTAGTAAGACTCAACCTTAAAAGAGAACATAGGGCCTGGTATCTATAGTTTCCAGCTGTTTATAAATCCCAAAGCAAGCAGTTGACTCATTTGACCCTCTGTTTTAAATACCCATGCTTCAAATAGTTGCATGTATTTTAGGTACTCAACGTGCCCTCTCTTCACTTCATCCTATTTACTGAATATGACGACCCTGGTTGTGTCCAGTCACCTGCGACCTGGAGCCTCAGGGGTCAAGTAAATGGAGTGTGTGCGACTTCAGGAAGAGTTAGATCACAGTCAGATCACAGCCCAGGTCTGGATCTGAAATCATCCACTTCTCTATAGAGTTCTACATGTTGTAGTTCCGTCTGAATGTTAGGTGAGAATCACTACAGCCTAAATAGTGGACTCAAAGTATCCCACAATGCAGCTTGAAAAGTAGTGTTCTACCAACGGACAATAACTGAGCATCATATACCATCATGCATTGCTCTGAAGAAGAATTTACAGACGGACGGGAACAAAAGGAGACAAATCTATGGAAATCATATATTAAATGTGAACATATTATCACAACACAGATGGTCACAAAGTACTTTTATCTATTTATTAATTTAACGACTTAACTGACAATATGTATTTCTTACAAAAGATATGCCTTTATTTATTATTGATAGTCCTCCAGCCACCGTTGATCTGAAACCTTTTAACTGCGTGACCAGCAGCACGAAACTAAGGGAGCAGAGGAAAACAAATAATATAAATATATAGTCCTATATAGCCCTCTATATAGTCCTCCATATAGTCCTCTATGAAGTCCTCTACATAGTCCTCTACATAGTCCTCTAGTCATCTACATAGTCCTCTATATAGTCCTCTACATAGTCCTCTACATAGTCCTCTATGAAGTCCTCTATATAGTCCTCTACATAGTCCTCCATATAGTCCTCTATGAAGTCCTCTACATAGTCCTCTACATAGTCCTCTATATAGTCATCTACATAGTCCTCTATATAGTCCTCTACATAGTCCTCTACATAGTCCTCTATGAAGTCCTCTATATAGTCCTCTACATAGTCCTCTATATGGTCATCTACATAGTCCTCTACATAGTCCTCTATATAGTCATCTACATAGTCCTCTATATAGTCCTCTACATAGTCATCTATATAGTCATCTACATAGTCCTCTATATAGTCCTCTACATAGTCCTCTATGAAGTCCTCTACATAGTCCTCTATATAGTCCTCTACATAGTCCTCTACATAGTCCTCTATGAAGTCATCTATATAGTCCTCTACATAGTCCTCTATATCATCTACATAGTCCTCTATATCATCTACATAGTCCCCTACATAGTCCTCTACATAGTCCTCTATATAGTCATCTACATAGTCCTCTATATAGTCGTCTACATAGTCCTCTATATCATCTACATAGTCCTCTATATAGTCATCTACATAGTCCTCTACATAGTCCTCTATGAAGTCCTCTACATAGTCCTCTATATAGTCATCTACATAGTCCTCTACATAGTCCTCTACATAGTCCTCTATGAAGTCCTCTACATAGTCCTCTACATAGTCCTCTATATAGTCATCTACATAGTCCTCTATATAGTCATCTACATAGTCCTCTATGAAGTCCTCTACATAGTCCTCTACATAGTCCTCTATGAAGTCCTCTACATAGTCCTCTATATAGTCATCTACATAGTCCTCTACATAGTCCTCTATGAAGTCCTCTACATAGTCCTCTACATAGTCCTCTATATAGTCATCTACATAGTCCTCTACATAGTCCTCTATGAAGTCCTCTACATAGTCCTCTACATAGTCCTCTATGAAGTCCTCTACATAGTCCTCTACATAGTCCTCTATATAGTCATCTACATAGTCCTCTACATAGTCCTCTATGAAGTCCTCTACATAGTCCTCTACATAGTCCTCTATATAGTCATCTACATAGTCCTCTACATAGTCCTCTATGAAGTCCTCTACATAGTCCTCTACATAGTCCTCTATGAAGTCATCTATATAGTCCTCTACATAGTCCTCTATATCATCTACATAGTCCTCTATATCATCTACATAGTCCCCTACATAGTCCTCTACATAGTCCTCTATATAGTCATCTACATAGTCCTCTATATAGTCGTCTACATAGTCCTCTATATCATCTACATAGTCCTCTATATAGTCATCTACATAGTCCTCTACATAGTCCTCTATGAAGTCCTCTACATAGTCCTCTATATAGTCATCTACATAGTCCTCTACATAGTCCTCTATGAAGTCCTCTACATAGTCCTCTACATAGTCCTCTATGAAGTCCTCTACATAGTCCTCTATATAGTCATCTACATAGTCCTCTATATAGTCCTCTACATAGTCCTCTATGAAGTCCTCTACATAGTCCTCTACATAGTCCTCTATATAGTCATCTACATAGTCCTCTACATAGTCCTCTATGAAGTCCTCTACATAGCCCTCTACATAGTCCTCTATATAGTCATCTACATAGTCCTCTATATAGTCATCTACATAGTCCTCTACATAGTCCTCTATGAAGTCCTCTACATAGTCCTCTACATAGTCCTCTATGAAGTCCTCTACATAGTCCTCTACATAGTCCTCTATATAGTCATCTACATAGTCCTCTATATAGTCATCTACATAGTCCTCTACATAGTCCTCTATGAAGTCCTCTACATAGTCCTCTACATAGTCCTCTATATAGTCATCTACATAGTCCTCTATGAAGTCCTCTACATAGTCCTCTAAATAGAACTGGTAGTGAATGAGCCCATGTCAAAGGGGCGATGGGAAGACAGAAGAGAACATGGTTTCTTTGAAAGAATACTGCAGATCACTCAAACCAGCTTTGCTGCTTCCATCCCGGGAGGAAAGACAAAATGTGAAGAATGTTGTATTCCAGAAGAGATCGAGCACTAAGATACATCTCAGTGTAGTTCAGGGTCATCTTGAACATCTTGTCCCCAAATCTCGAAACACTAATACAAGGAAATCTCCCCACTTCCTGGAGGACAGGAAACTCCCTGTTGTTGTGCTCCGGCCGTGCCGTGCAGCAAAACAATAGATAGATTTTGGTTTTGTTAGATTGAACCTTCCAGCACCGTTCAAATTAAATTGCTATTTACATTTTTTCCGTTTTGTGGGGGGCGTGCTGGAGCCCGTCTCTTGTGACTTAAATCTTTGCATCTATCTTTCCCCGTCATAGTGAGGACATGTGTGGTGAGGTGCGTTCAAAGCCCACGATGCCAAATACAGCTTCATAGTTAAGTGCTTGTTATGTCTGTAGTGTGTATTTACAGACATACGTGTCTCTTTTATCTTCCCTCTCAATGTCCTGAACACAAAGGATCCCACGCCTTTGGGAGTCGCGACCAGACCGGCCTGTTTGTACGTCTGTGGGGGAAACAGTTCATGACACATGGAGGGAAATATGAGAGGAAGAACAGAGGGAGGCAGTCAAGCAACTCATTGTTCCGAGTGGAGGATTCAGCGGGACAGAATATATGGAGACGCGCAGTGAGAGAGGAATTCCCCCGGAAAGTTCAAACGATTGCAGATGTGCGGCTGGCCGACTGCTACTGCACACATCTGGGCCAGCTTCCCCGCACGCCTCCACTTCCATCCTCTGAGCCCCTCCGTGTCTTGTCTTTGTAACACTGGAAAAGCAATCTTGCTCCAAACACATGGCCGGTGTTAACTACTGCTCACCAGGCAGCACTTCACCAGCTGGTGGTGGAGTGTGTAGCACTGGAGAGGCCTTGCAGACCAGTATGTTGGCGGCTGGGAGGAACGATTTTGGCGGAGGGAAAGTTTGGGGGATTTCAGAAGGAAGAGAAGTAACAGTGCTACTGGAGGTCAGCAGTAGTCAAAACGTCACTCTTAACCTACGGCGCTGCAGGCTTTGCACGTTGTTAAAGCCTCATTTACATTTCTTCCAACTACTCCGAATGAATCGCCACCATATAGTGCAGTTTTGTTCCTCTGTGGAACTAACTGCAAATGCAATTGAAATATAGTTTTTTTTTTTAAGAAATGAGCCAAAATGGACCCAAACCCTGCTTGTGGCCTCTTTAACACACATGTTGGTCATGCCTTCATCTGCATGCATGCATGGGACTTCATTCGAATCCCTGAGTGAAGCAAACAATATATTAGTTGAACCAGATCCTGCGACTGCTATTTTCAGTGTGGAACCAAAGAATGCTACATGGTCCATAAATATTTTAAATGTAGTTTCCTTTACTTACCTGTCTTATCCTGTTAAACTGGGAAGATCCTAAACCCCCCACATTTTACAGCTAATTGCATCGGTAGCGACGGTAGTGAGGCCATGATAGTGACCTGTCAATCACCAGGTAGCCCCGCCCCTTAAAGCATCCCCTGCTTTCTGGTCTGTTGGACTCTAAATGGACCATAAAGTACTAAATGAACATCATGCTGGATTGAAGAAGACTTGAAACTAGAGATTGAGACCATAAACTCATGTTTACAATGTTTACTGAGATAATACATCAAGAGAGAGAACAAACGGAGGTTGGTAAAAAGGCGTTTAAAAACTTGCACCCCGTGTAAATCTTCTTTCATTACCATTACTGGGATATCAAATTGGAATGATTCTTAGGGCTCTTTACACATAGGAATGGGTGGATCATTACGTTGTCAGGACAGTTGTTCCCTGCTGGGGGGGGGGGGGGGGGGGGGGGGGTAGAGGGAAGAGACAGCAGGGTTTGTAAAAGGGGAGGGTGGATTTATATATATTCTATATGATATGAAAATGTTGTGTTATTTTGTGAGAATATGTGGAAAGTTAAATAAAGAGATGCTAAAAAAAGAGTGCGTGACTGAGTCAGCATGCTTGTCAGAGCGGTTTGTTGAACAGGGAGCATTTCCAGGGAGAACTCATGATTCATAATTAATATGAAATAGCTCTCACCAATTAACTATAGGCATTTTGGCAACGCTCAGCTGGCGCTCGCTTGTTGTTTGCTTCTTCAGAAGGCGTCGTGCACCTGAGTCGGTCAGACCTGTTTCTGCTCGGAGACAACGCGCTGTACGCATGTGCAAACACACACACACACGAGTGGGAAATTCCCAGCAAAAATTCCACTCCAGCAGTCCTCTGTGAGCACATTCCTGCGTTTTTCATAACATCTCGCTGCTGAAATGAAAGTTGAATTTTACAGTCGTGGGGCAGTATTGAAGATCCAGCATAGCCTGAAGCTAGCAATAAATCTCCATAGACTGAGGATATTGCATGTAAGTTTATATCCCTGCTAAATTTCCTGTATGCAATTGACTCAGGGAATGTGGGGGAGCGTGAAAGAACAGAGAAGTAGACTGGAGGAGGACGAGGACGCCAAAGGATTGAAAAGAAAAGACATGAAGGTGCTGAAAAGTGAGATATTGACCAATAATTCATTGGATCTCTAGATACAGTTTGTTTTTGCCAGAACACAAAACAGCATCACATATAATAACCATCCAACACAAGTCATATCACTTTGATATTCTCATTCCAAATTCCCCTAGCGTTCCCTGACATGACTTCACCGCTCAATGCAGGAATAAATAACTGTTTCTAATCCTGTTTGACTATCTAACATAACCAAATAAGATCGATGAGAGCATGTTTTCCATGTGTGGACAATGTGGGCACTCAATTAATGAATACATAAGTGTGTGAGGGGGGATTTTTATAGGCGTACAGTAGGGTGCAGAAAGTGAGTCATGCTTTTTAGTCACTTGGATCTGACCACGTCTGGCGAGCCTGCCACCACCGTGTCTATCAAGGCCTGAAGCTCCGGGATTGCCCAATATTTAGAAACACAACAGTTCTATTGTTCTTGTTGGTCGTTTACGTATTTGATGTATCTCTGTGTGTAGCGGTCCGAGCACAGTTGCTTTGACCGCTGCTGTGAGGTACCATTGGCATCGCTGCAATGCAGCAGGGCGTTTCCTCTCCTCTGAAGACATCAGGAGATTACTGACACTCTGTTATTACTGAGGAACTACTGGCCTCCAAAATTACTCTGGTGATGGCTTTTCCAGGTTTTGGCTCCAGGCGTACCTAGAAAATGTCTTTTCTTTCCAGTGGTGGGGAATCTGTTAAATTTGGTGAGGAAGAAGCGTTGATTGCGTCTTAATAAAAATGCCTCTTTTATTTGGCTTCTGACACCATGTAGGATGTTGAGTTTATAGTTTTATGTGTATAGTGCATATTTTTGTCTTGTGTGGGCAGTGCATTTTATTTATTTTAATATTTGATTCTATTGTGTAGTACTTCATCTTTTTATTGTGCTTCTATTGTGTGATCTATTTATTGTGTTTTATCTTGGTGTGCAGCACTTTGGAAAACCTTGGGTTTGTTATAATTGTGCTCTATCAATAAAGTGGATTGGATCGGATTAATAATGCTGTTCATCATTTTTACAAATTTTGAGGAAACGTTTTCTTCTTTAGCTTAGCATGAAGACTGGAAACACAGGGACACTCTGGTCTGGTCTGGTCTCTGGACTAATATGAGCTCAGACCTCTGGGGGACCACAGACACATGAGACAACATTTGTTTCCTCCATTTAGGATTCAGTGGCGACGGGACGACAGGAGGACAATCTCAACGCGGGTCAGCTTTCAAGACAAGAGTTGAACTATTTAGCATCTCTGCATTGACTTTGTATGCAGCAAAGCCATGCTTTGCTCTCATCTGCAGCTCTCTCTCCTGTTTCCACATGGAAATCAAATAGAGAGCAAACAACCTCAACTTCACGTTCTAAGTCAACCGCTTGAGGAAGTAAACATGTCTCAGTCCGCTGTGCCACAGGGCAGCAGGAAACCCAAAACCTCTTCTTCTTTTTCGAAACGTTGTTGTTTTTCAGCTGAGAACCAGAGTGTCTCTGTCCTCGCCAGCAGGCACATTCAGACAGGACGAACCATCAGGTTCCATCAGGTTCCATCAGGTTCTATCAGGTTCTAGCAGGTTCTACTGGTAAACTCTGTCAGTCAGGCCTCCAAGCCGGCTCATTCTATCATCCTGCACATTCACACACTCACACACATGCTCACACACGCACTCACACACATGCTCACACACGCACTCACACACATGCTCACACACGCACTCACACACAAGCTCACACACGCACTCACACACATGCTCACACACGCACTCACACACAAGCTCACACACGCACTCACACACTCACATGCTCACACACACTCACACACTCACACACTCACACACTCACATGCTCACACACACTCACACACTCACACACTCACTCACTCACACACTCACATGCACACATGCGTCATGTCCAGCCATCTCTGTACGATGGCGTATTCAGGTCGTTAGAACAAGCATTACGGAGTCAGAGGTTGGGGTGATAATGAGAAAAGTGCAGAAGAACACATTCTCGTGAAATGTGTATCTATCCATCCATCCATCCATCCATTCAGGGTCACGGGGGGGCTGGAGCCGATCCCAGCTATCATTGGGCGAAGGCAGGGTTCACCTGGACAGGACGCCAGTCTATCGCAGGGCCGACATGTAGAGACAAACAACCATTCACGCTGAAATGTGTATCTATTGATTCTTAAATGGACATGAATTATATATATTTTAGTATGGCAGGCACGTTGCCTTCATACCTGCACTACATTTGTTTTAGTCAAGATGAAATTATGTAACAACATGCATGTTAAGACAACAAAACCACTTAGTTAGGGAAACCACCCTGAACGAGTCCTGAACAGAGGTCTGTGTTTGTTTGACCCCTCCCCCTCCTCACCTGGCCCTCAACTCTCTGTAGTGCACCACTGCATTGTTATTAAATATTAGATCAGCATTTCCTGCATGTTTACCCCTGATTCAACCCTGAACGCAGGTTCAGTTGGTCATGTGGATACAGTATCTGGGTATGACATCTAATCCCCAGGCCTCTGCATTCACCCAAGTTGTAACTCGGCTCCGCCCCCATTAAAGGAGTTCATGTCACTGCGCTCAGACAACTAGGACGAGCAACAAAGGTGACAGATCGGCCAGTTATAAGAGATGCAGCATTACTGATTTTAAATTCTAGATGAAATCATGGCAAACTCTTGGGGTTGTTGTGCTGCAGCTGACGTGGTTATGGTCTATTTTATCATTTGTGTTTTTAATTTTCTGAACAGAGACATTGTTTCCTGAGAGAGACGACCGATGAAAACGAGCTTAGAGGTGACTCTGATACAGCTAAGGAGCTGTGCTCCGTCTCTGTCAAATAAATAGAATAAATAAAAGATAAAACTGTAGTTTTTCGTATTTCTGACGCATTGGGATCAGATCTCAACAATGAAATGAGTCTGACAGAGGCTGGCATTCTCCAAGGAAAGCAATGGTATTTTTTTTAGACCATTGACGACGGCTGCTGGATTTGTTTTTGAGGTGGATTCAGGTGATCGAGCATTATCATCAGTTTAAGCCTTAATATGATACAGATGGCATGTTAATACCAGGTATGTAAATGAGATCACGATACCTGCTGGAGGAATATGATGTCATTTAGTATTCTTTTTACTTGCATATTCCCGTAGTTATAAATCCATCCCTGACCTTGCACTTTGCATTTTGCATTCGTTATCTCGCGTGAGTGACTGGAATTATATGGTGAGTGGTGTTTTGCTTTCTATTGGAAGTAAACTACAGTCAGTTTTGTTTTCTCTATTCTCAGTGGGTTATAATGCATCCAGTATTTCACTGGAAGCATTTTTGAAGACAATCTGTTCATAAAACCAAAGATATTAGTCCATGGATGGAGAAACGACGGCCAAAAGCCAAATATCATGCAAGTGTTTGAGTAAACAGAGCGTGTGTTGAAATAGGTTTGACCTAGCTGGCGTCACACCAACACCAAAGAAACCGGAGCACACACATGTAGTTGGAAACAATTAAAGGCTGGGGTTTCCAGTTTCTGGGTCAATAATGTTTTTCCAGCAAATAAGGCTCAGAGAGTTAATAGTTCAGGACATTAGATGAGGAGATCAGGGCTGGTTTGATGCACAATATAAACCAGGTGTGAGTTGAGAGTTTCAAAGCCAGCC
Source organism: Eutrigla gurnardus (assembly GCF_963514095.1). Taxonomy (NCBI): domain Eukaryota; kingdom Metazoa; phylum Chordata; class Actinopteri; order Perciformes; family Triglidae; genus Eutrigla; species Eutrigla gurnardus. Next base: position 21,010,009 of record NC_139927.1, read on the forward strand.
ATCTGTTTTGTGCTGTATAGTAAAGCTCATCTACCCGCTGACATTTAACTTCATATGTTCAGCATTTCCTTAAGCGTGAAGTGCAACAGCACTAATTGCAACACGCCCGGAGGCTTCTGTGCAACATGAGAAGCCTCTATGTAATTTCCAAGGAACGGCTAGACATTCTAAAGATGTTTGTAAAGAAAGGAAACAAGCACACACGGTGTTGTTATCACACAGCAGACGCATGTCAAGCTATCTTTTACTTTACGTATCGTGTTCCTAGAAGCTGCAGCTCGCTGCATTCAGGTTCTTAGAAACCATGTCCTTCACGTGTGCTTACATTCAAATCATTCTTTTGTCTTTATGTGTTCATGCTCTTTTAAAGTAACTATATGTACGCGGGGGTTCTGGGCCCGCTGTACAGAAAACCTGCAGGTTGTTGCAGAGCATGTGTAAATGAAATGAAAATGTATTTGGGTAATTTTAAATACTCAATAAAAAATTAATTGTTATGGAAATAAAAGCTAAAACTTAATCATCAACATCATAATGTTATTATTTTTTTATTCTTACTTGTTTATTTATTTTTTTAACGTGCAATACAAGTGACAAATGTGAAAAAAAGTCATTTAATTTAAAATACTAAAAAGGAAAAAACTATGAGGGGGAATACAAAACAGCAAAAAGACAAACAGACAGTAGATTTGTGTAAGAGGGCATAGTATATGAAATTATATCTATATTTAATAAGTAATTTTGATAAATGAGATAGAATGGAGAGTGAAAAAAATGATAAAATAATGATAATAATAATAATAAATAAATACTTAAACTGATGAATAAATACATAGATTATATATATATATATATATATATATATATATATATATATATATATATATATATATATATATATATATATATATATATATATGCCAATAACAGTCATAATAAAAATCTCATACTGTTTCTGCATTGCCTAGCATGTCAACTTCTGAGCTTGGAAAACATTGCACAGACTGTGGCTTCCCCACGCCTCTCCTCTCAGACTCGGGGGTGGGGGTCTTTCTGGTTTCAAACTGTGTAAAAGCTGCACTGATTTGCTTCGATGACATGGAGTTTTTGTCGAGCAAGAACAGAAGCAGGAGGACTCAGATGAGACAGAGGTGGGAGACAGCAGGGGGAGGAACCTGAGGTCAGGGTCAGGTTTGCTGTTTCGGTTGGAAATATCAAAGCAAAGAAGGTGCAGATACTCCAGCAACATAATCTAAAAGTTGTATTGATTAACCTTTAAAAATGAATGAATCTTGACGTCTCAACACATCCAATGAATGTAGGATATATCGTAAAACTGGCATATTTTACAAAATGTGGCCAATGTTCTGTTTTAATATGCAGGAATTTGCTCTGTTGGCGTTTTAGTTGTATTGTTAACTCTGCATTGCATTGTGGGAACAAGAACCTCTGTGGAAGTAGCCAGGGGCAGCAGCCATCACCCACCAAAACTTTGATTTGATTTTCAGATTTGGAGAAAGCTTCTTCACAGCTCTGTGATAAAACTACAAAGTAATGCAGATTAAAATGATTTATGTTATGGAGTTGATGTTTACTCAGTTTGGTTTTATTAGAGAGAGTTGATCAGCTGTTATTATCCATGTGAACCGTTGATGTTACCAGATACACCAGGAAGATTTGCAGACTCATTTTTAGACTTTAGGCAAGTTTGATAGTGTCATTTATTTTTTTAGTGCAATTTATTTTTCAACAGAATTGAATTGCACAGACTATATCATGTAAATCTACATCATTTTCTGTTTTAGGTGTGTGAGAAAGGTACGGAGGACATCCTGTAAATCTACGCTATTTTGCAATGTCTGTAAATTTGATGGAAAAGGTGCTGGTCATTTTCTGTTGTATTTTACAGTGTAAAGTTGCCAAATCCATGATGGAATCACCGTTTAATGTTGTGCAATATAAACCTTTTGCAACACTGGATTTTGCATCACCGTTTTAGAAACTTGTCAATAAATGGTTGCATGGTGCATGGTTGTGACATATTTCACATGAAACCCTCCCATGTATGTCATCCATCTGTGTGTCAAAGAAACACGTTTTAAAAATAGGATAAGGATGTGGTAACCAAACATGGGGACTTTTCACTATCAAATCAGAAATGTTTAGAAGATTAATCCTCTTTGCACTTTCCTTCAGCGACTCATCACTGATACCGCGCCGAGTAGCCTTATGAGTCATTAATGTGTCAATGTGTTAGTAACTTATAAAGAGGAAGCAAGCATCCTCTACTCAGCTGCATCAGCTACCTGGGGACGGAGGGAAAGTCCCAGACAGCACACATGCACATTTGTCGATTCTTTTCCGGAACAAGGAAATGGGAATTGAATGCAAATGATCTAACTGTGATTTTGTTCTATGAATTAAAAATATTTCATGTTGTCATGTGATGAGGAAAAGTAAACCCATGGTGTCATAAAGGAGTCTGTTTTCACTTTGTCTCAGTGATATCTTGTTACAATTTGAGTTTCTCGATGCAGGCTGTGCAAAACGTATGTTGGTGTTGGCAAAAGGAAGCTGTTAGTCTACACATTGTTAGTAATGTAATAGCTCACAGAGTAATACAGGTCGTTTTCACCGCAGATATTTGGATTTGTCATAGCAGGGAAAGCACAGGTGTGACTAATGACATTACTGATTGATTAATGAATGGTGGCAATTTTCCAGGTGTTCTATTTAGCATTTGGCCTTTTTCATGTCTCACTGTCACGGCTTACTGGGAAACCAGAACAGAGTCATAGTGAACAGCAGTATTACATGTCAAATGTCCGCCTGTATCTACTGAATCACAATTCCATACGTAATATATACTATGTATATATTAATTTCAGTGGAGGACTCTTTAATTTGCAATATAACCGTGTATAAATACTGTGTTACAAGTAAAGTCAAAGTAGAAACCAGAAGTAAACGCTTATTATTGGTGATGCATTGATGTAGAAGCATCTCTTATGTTGGAGCTAATTTTACATTACAGTCTAGTAGCTTGATCCTCAAGGATGCATCATCATTTATTAGTTGATTAAAATTTGGAATAATTTGATTCTGAAAAGTAGGCTAACTAAAAAAATGTAGTGTGATTCCCTCTGAAATGTAGTGGACTAGATGTATAGAAACTGAAATACTCAAGTTAAAACTATAGTACTTGAGTAAATGCACATAGTTACATTCCACCACTGCTAAATAATATTGTTGGAAGATCATCAGAGCAGCTTTGAAGGCAATTTGGTCATAAAATAAAAGATATTAGTCCATGGATGGAGAAACACCGGCCAAAAGCCAAATATCCTGGCAAGTGTTTGAGTAAACAGAGCGTGTGTTGAAGTAGGTTTACCTAGCTGGCGTCACACAAACACCATAAGTAAAATAAAAAATAGTAATTGTAGAAACAAGGCTTTTATTTAAATACTTATCATATAATAACTCTTGCCATGAGATGGACTTGTAGAATGGATGATGGTGACCTTATTTCATTAATTAATGGGTTCAACTGGGGTTGAACGAACTCATTTAAACAATTTAATGTAATTACTATTATTATTACTATGCATGACAGCTAATTTGACAACTTTATTTAAGCTTAGGCCATGCAGTGTATTTTTTGATAATTATTTATTTTGAATGTAAAATATTACTCTGTGAAATTTCTCATAACTATGTAGTGGAATACAAATAACCAGCTGTGCTATTTCCGTCTCAAATGTAGAGAAAGCAGCAGAACATGGAAATACCCAAGCAAGTACAAGAAACGTTTCCTCTAAACTGATAGCCGAGTAACTAGGAAAAACGTACCAAACCCATAGAGGATTTGTTTGAACATACAGCATGGTATTAGGCCTATATCACCATGGAAACGAAACAGGCTTCTGACACCGGAAGAAGTTCGGATCCATCATTCAACTTCCGGGTAAAACATTGTGCATGAAGTAAAAGCTGTTTGCAAATTCATTGGGGCGAACTTCTCGGTCAACTTAACCTTGTAAAATGTCCCGAGGCTCAAGTGCAGGGTTTGATCGGCACATCACCATCTTCTCTCCCGAAGGAAGACTCTACCAAGTCGGTCAGTATGTGGATGTATTCAGACAAAAGCCGGCTCGCAGGCTAACTTGTTTGCTAGCCAGCTAAGTGCTCTGTCATGGTTCGTTTAGCTTGGCTTCTAGCTGAAAAACAACACCCCACCAAATCGAAAGTAGTGTCATATAAAACCACCACAGTCGTGTTTTGTCGTCTAAAAGTTGTTATTAAACGTCTACTTTGCACGTGCTTCAATTAAATAAAAAGCTAGATCCACGATGGCTAGCTAGCTAGTATGCTAGTTAGCATGTTTAGCATTGCAGTCAAGCGAGCTGATTCATTGCTGAACTTCCCATCTAGTCAAAAGTTATGGTTGGTTTAATAAACTAATAATAAGCATTTTGTGACAATGACAGCGATTCCGTGTAATGTTAATCTTTAATGTGGCGAGTGTTGGTTGGGCTTAAAGGGAAACCGAAATATGAAGGCCATACGTTGTTTATGTAATTTGTGATATTGTCGTGTCTTTTAAGATTGACTCGATATGAATAAGACTTTTGCAGTAAATAATAATAATAATAAAACCCAATCTTTTGTAGATGGATATCCAGTCAGGGCTGTCCCTGATGTGTAGCCACAAATCCTACAAGTAGCACAATGTAATGCCTCAAGAGAAACTCGGTCTGTTATGAAATGTCAGTGTCTAACAGTCCTTTGCTTGTTCGGCTTTCCTGCTGAGATAAACGTCATTAAATCGACTCCACCGTTCTAAGTCATCGAACACTGCTGTTTTTGTTTTCCCTTCCCTTGTTGTCAGATGAACATGTACACTTCATGACACTCTCTTGTTTTTGTTTTTTGCAGAATATGCTTTCAAGGCTATAAACCAAGGTGGTCTCACATCGGTAGCAGTTAGGGGGAAGGACTGTGCAATTGTTGTAACACAAAAGAAAGTACCGGTGAGTTGATATCCTGGTGTTTGTGTTCACGCTGCTCTGACAGTGGAAGCACATACATTTAGAGGTAGATGTTTAAAAGAGTTTTGAATATTTAGTGGTCAAAAACTCAAAGCATATATGAGCTTCAAACCAGCAAATATTTGGTGAAATGTATTTATTTAGTAAGTTCTCATTGACATAGTTTTGTGTTTGTGGGAGATGCAATTTGATTTACACTCCTTGACTATTTTGACTAATGTACGTGTACATGTTATATTAGGTATATACTGCTCACAAGCATACCCAGAGCACTTATTCATTTGAAGTGCCTAAACTCACTCATCTTCTATGGAACCATCTCTTCCTTGTAACAGGATAAGCTTCTGGATGCCGCCACAGTGACCCACCTTTTCAGAATAACAGATCATATTGGATGCGTAATGTCTGGCATGACAGGTAAGAAAAACCCCACTGCAATGTGTTAAGAGGAGACACAGCAAGACATGGATTACATTGGCGTGTACACTTAGCAGTGCTTTATTAATTCATTATTGTTTTAGGTTTTTAAAAAAAAAAAATAGTCCAGGAATGTATCTTTGTTTATTTTGAATCTAGACGGTATTTTCTTGCAGCAGTAGTTTTTTCTGTATATGGGAACAAAAAGGTGTAAAAACCAGTTAAAACCCAAATACCTCTTTACGTATTTTCAGTTAAAATTCAAAGTGTCAAGTCTTAGTCATTTGACATCGCTGTTATCGCCAAACAGCTGCTACTTTTGCCATGAACAGCTTTCTTTGGATGTCATTTAGACGTTACATTAGAGATTAGGAGCAACAACACTCCTTCTCATCCCCCCCCCCCTCCCTCGTCTCTTACAGCTGACAGCAGGTCCCAGGTCCAGCGTGCTCGCTACGAGGCAGCCAACTGGCAGTACAAGTACGGTTACGAGATCCCAGTGGACATGCTGTGTAAAAGACTTGCTGACATCTCACAAGTCTACACACAGAATGCTGAGATGCGACCACTGGGCTGCTGTAAGTTTGGTTATTAATTAACAGGCTGGTTCGGGGTTTTCTCATGACATTAGCCAAATGTATTGGCGTAAAACCCTGAACTTGTCATCGTCATCTCCGTTTACTGTTGCCTGTAGGTATGATCATGATCGGCATAGACGAGGAGCACGGCCCCCAGGTTTACAAATGCGACCCAGCAGGCTACTACTGTGGCTTCAAGGCCACCGCTGCTGGAGTGAAGCAGACAGAAGCCACCAGCTTCCTGGAGAAGAAGGTGAAAAAGAAACTGGACTGGACCTTTGACCAAACTATTGAGGTACTGTAATGTCTTTACGCAGATGGAGCGCACAATGTGACATTCAGTAAATGATCAAATACGATGTAATGGACATCATGAACACAATCTTGTTGTCTCTCCCCTTCAGACGGCAATCTCTTGTCTGTCAACTGTTCTCTCCATTGACTTCAAGCCCTCTGAGCTGGAGGTGGGCGTTGTCACAAAGCAGGACCCCAAGTTCAGGTAACGACACCCAACACATGGGGATTTGATTAGTAGCCCTGCATGTTAGAAGGAAAACCTCCAGTGTGCAAAGAATGTTTCAAAGATGTTTTTTCGGATTAATCCGGGAGTTCAGTTTTTTCCAACCAAAAAATCTATTGAATGGAGAGTAAATGATTTGGGTAAGCTGACTTTCATACATTAACCGTGTAATTTTTATTTATTTTAATATTTGACGCAGCTGTTGTCTTCATTAGCTCCGTGTCGAAACCTCAATTCCTCACAGTTTTGGGAAATGTAGAGCTCATTTAGGAAGATGTTTCACATCAACCACCAAAGATGACAATGCAGTGGAGAGTGCGATGAACTGAATGTGACCAGTGCACCTGTCACTGTAGGCGATGTTAGGGGCCGTTTGCTGTCGCTGTTGATAGGGACGTAAAAGTACAATACGACCAATTTCAATCTTCAATAACTTTTTATTTTATTTCTTTTCTCAGTGGCAGTGGAATCTCAAACCACTGCCATTATACAGTGACAGCCCTTAAAGGTTGTATCAGCGATTCTGGTTGCCCTCACTTCCGTTGCGATATCCAAAACAAACCGAGCCAGCTAGCCCCTCCCTCCCGTGTTTTGAAAATGATCATGGACGCGCATTTTAATGAACGTGCCACCCACCCCTTGTCTGTGATTGGTTGGAACACTGTTTATTTTGCTTTTGAGGTGTTGGTAGTACCATTTGTTTTTGTGTGCGATCTCGGAGCCTAGGCTGCCTAGAGATACCCGTTTTTTTTTACTGCCTGCTTATGGGGCGGGCAGCTAGCGGATCGTGAGGTAAAAACAGATGAATATGATCATTTATGTTTCGGCCCAAAATCGCTGATACAACCTTTAAGTATTTTTGTAAAAAAAAAAAAAGCTTAACTTTTCAAGGTTTTCTCTCCTCATATGTGAATACATTGACATGCAACCAACTCATGTGTCTATGACATCCTCTCACAACTTTCACAGCTGTAGGTTTGTGAAAAAGGCCACAATTATTCAAAATATCAGATTGATGTCACTGGATTATATATGATATTGAATATTTGAAATGGAACTAGGCTAAATGTTTTAGAAGAGCAACAGTAATCTCTACAACAACAAAATCATTAATATCTCAATGGAAACAAATGTAAAATGTCAAAAATAATCTTCCTGAGTGAAGGAGTCCTTCCTTCTGTCCTCCCCGTTTGCTGATTTGTTACCTGGGGGATGGGGGAGGGGCAGCTTTGTGTGATTTGACACTTTGACACGTTTGTATGGTTTCCTGTTAGCTGAGCTAACGCGCTGTGCTTGTGTAAAACAGGTTGAGAGACTGAGGACAGAGCAGATGAAAACATTACTTTTATTCATGTTTGCATCACATTTATGAACACGTGTATTGATAGATTGGCTTTATACTTGCTTCATTTATTTCACTTACACGAAGTCACAAGTGTAGTTGTCATAGTGCTCTGTTTGCATGTAGCGAGCTCCTCCAGTCCGACACACAGCAGGGGATAAGGGGCCGTGACCACCAAAGCTGAAAACTCCAGGCTGTCTTCTGAAAACGCCTAGCTGGGAGCGCTTAAGAGCACTTTGGTTGCTATGATACTGAATATTCAGAAGTAAAAATGTTGGCACTGGTTAGAGTACTTGCTCTGGATGTACTTGCTCTGGATGAAGAGCATGGGGAGAGAGGGCGCCCCTACGAGCAATCATCTGGGCGATCACCATAGTTTTGTTAAGATTCAGATCAAAGCCAGAGTTTCTCACACTGGGACGTTCAGTTGGTCCAGTATTTCAGTTTGGTGTCTTCAATCGGCACTCTGCACCTCGCCATCCTCCTGGCGATTGTAGCGTAAATACGTGTTGCTCCCATTGCAAATAATAAAAAACAGCCGGCTAGCCTCATGATGGCCCCTAATTCATCACGTTTCAGACCGCCTTTTGTGATGCGTTTCTCGTGCTTGTTAATATCACAATGATGATGAAATGAGGGTTTGGCGGCCAGCGCTATTGTTACTCTTGTAAGAGTAGAGTAACAGTTGACCATGAGGATTTCTCTATAGTTTTTATCACCAGTCGGTCATTGCTGCTCACATTCAGTAGAATGTTGAGGGACTGTTTTAATCATAATATAATAAATATTATTTGTATAGCACCTATAGAAACAAAAGTTTACAAAGTCCTTTGACAGACAAAGCGAAAGCACACGCATATCTATACATGTATACCGATATACACATCTTTAAGATAGTGAAATTAAATAAAAGTTGGGACACCTTTTTAAAGGATAGTAAAAACATAAATAAATTAAATGAACAGACGATAGGGTAAAAATACCATAACAAGATGACATCACATAAAAGCGAGTCTATGAATATGTTTTAAGACTTTTTTTTTTTTTTTTTTTTTAAGTCACTGATTCAGGTAGGTAGGTCGGTAGACTTTATGGTCACGCAGGAGAAAATAAATCATATTTATTATTGACCCCCCAGGGCCGCCTCACAGGCAGCGAGACGCTCACGCATATGAGGAAGGTTTCGTGCAAAAGCGGGTTGTTCCAAAGCTGAGGGGCCCTCATGGAGAAGGGGCCCTGGGCATTAATTACTTTTGAGAGATGGGGCTGCAATAGTATGTTTTGGATTTTGGAGATTCTGATATGGAGGAAATGGGACTGGATGACTTGTTAAATCTGAATGAAAAATGACACCCAAGTTTCTGGCAGTGGGCTTGACGCTGGGATAGTGGGCAAATGCTGATGGGACTGGTGATGGTGTTGGGCGGTTCAGCCGCAGGTATGTGTGTCGTAGGCATAGCAATAAAAAGAAACACTGTGTCTAATGATAATTTGGCCAAGTGGAAGCATATAAATAGAAAAAATTAAATTGGACCTAAAATTGAACCCTGCGGTACACCATAGGCTGTTTGAGTTGTAGAGGAAGAGCAGTTGCCTATGGTGACCGCACAGGTTCTGCGAAAAGGTAAGAATGAACATGTATAAGCCCTGGTTACCATGGCACCTAAAGACACTGAAGGTCATTTATCACTGCAGAGATATTCAATAGGGGGTCCACAACCCCTAGGGGGTCCGAAGAGTTACTGCAGGGGGTCCCCCAAACCTTTTTCTTCCAAAAATTAAAATGTCCCAAAAAATTCATTAACATGAATACAACCTATAAGCAAATATAAATCTTTGTATTTGTTAAATGTTATGTTGTGAAATTGTGTTGCAGAAATGCCAATATAGAATTAAAATATGTTTTATAAATATATTAATCTGTCATCAATTATTTGAATGGCTTAGCATTGTAAACATACATCATTACAAAGTACTTTAAATTAATTTAAAATGGTCTCATCTCTAAAAAGTAATTTTCCACAGCATAAGGAGATGTATTGAACTTTTTATTCAAGTAACAATCCATACTATGATAAATATAGCATCTTTGTCTCTACCACTCAGTCACATACTGATGAATCGTGGCAGCTAAAATATATGTTGGATCCCAGAATCATCCGCCTCCTTGTCTCATCTCTCCAGGATCCTGACAGAGACTGAAGTGGACACCCACCTGGTGTCTCTGGCAGAGCGGGACTGAGCGAGCAGAGATGCGTCACCTGTCGGATTATGTTGGAGCATGATGGGAAATGCAGTTCCCAGGAGGAGGCTGGTGTTATCTTTGTTTGCTGTACATTTACCCCCACTGTTGCACTCAGCAATTAAAAAAGTTTTTTTCAAGTAAAATCACTATTGTCTTTGTATCTGTTTACGCTTCATCATGAATATAATATATGTTGCAGGTTTATGACACATTTACACTGTAAACATGTGTGTAAGCTCTTTAACCCCTGGCCATGTAAGAGGCGTCTCACGGTTCTGGGAACACAAGCGTGTGCAGAGCTCTACCTGTGAGCTTCCTGTTGTGGCTCTGAATGCACAACATGCCGAGGTGCTGTGGAGTGGTTCTTTTACTACACACTGATGTAGACCTCATTTGACCTCATTCTCTCTACATTTTAGGTTTTGGTTTGGGTTTTTTTTTACGCACATGGAGCATGTCAGAAATAGATTTCTTCCACTCACCGGATATATCACACTAGTAGTTTCTCTTTGTGAAGGGAACATTCTTTTCCCCTCGATTTTTCAAACTGGTTTTGACAATGTGACATTTGTGCCTCTGGTGGTTAGATGCTCAGCATCGATTAATATGATCAGAAATAATCATCAGCTTGTCCTTCTCAGTTAGACCACTTGGACAAACAGTCCTGTCTTTTTGCAGCCAAAATCTCATGCGGTTCATCCTAAATGCAGTAACAATCTTCAGGCTGTCAGGCGTAGATTTCATATTTACAGCAACCGCCTCTTACATAATCTCCGTTGTCGTTAAGTAAAAACTTTGTCCTTGGAAAATCCCCCTGCAGTCCTATAGAGGTCTAGTTAATGTTTACAGCCATGAAGACAATTACAGGCTAGATACAGTACACACTGCTATTAAAGCTAATCACTCAGGGACATTTCCTTGGTAACAAATACGTGCTGGCTCCAGGTTTTCTGCATACTGGGAGTTGCTGGTTATTTCAGGTCATCTCTTACAGGAAAACTGCTGACAATTATGTGCAGATCTATCAGCAGACGGGGAGATTTTGTACTTCCCAGACTCCTGCGAAGTTTCCTGGTCATTGTGACAGCAGCTTGACTAATCACCATATCTGGCGCATTTCCCAAAAAGACACTTCCTCGGTATTTCCAGTGCCAGTTCCTTGTGCCGTTTCAGCGGTAGCATCAGGGTAGGGCTGAATGTTGAAGTACATTATGTTCCTCTTGTGCCGCCCAGGGACTTTCAACGCGGTGACTCAGAGACCTGGTGACCTCGCCCCAACAAGGAAATCCCAGACTGTTCCAAGTGTGATCATTTTTGTCTTTCACAAGTCTGGGCGATGACTCCCACCCTCGTCACTGTGCGAGTGAGAAATGATGCTTGTTTGACAACTTGGAAAGGTCATGAAGCGAAGAAATAAGTCAAAACCAGTCAACTGTTTATATTCATAAACCTCTTTTTATTCAGAACAATCTTTTGTTAATATTGTTGGAATTCACACAACATATGTACAGGTACAAAAAATAATATCTCTGTATTTACAATATATTACACATGTCTGATATATATACACACATCAATATCTATTTATACAGTATATAGGAGGACTATATGGACGTTGTGGTTTTCCGGTGTGGATCTTTCTGTGATCCGGACCGGGCTTGACCAGGCTGAACACCGTCTTCATCCATGTTCGTTTGATCCTGGGACCAGCGCCCGTGGACTTGGACCTGGACGGAGGACGTGGACTGATGTGTCCCTCGTTGGGGGCCGTGGCTTGGCGACCCAGTAGCAGCTTCGCTGTGGTTCACACCACCGGTGAAGGGACGGCTGTGTTTACTTCCCGAACTTGATGTCATCGTACAGCTGGAGGAGAGAAAACAACAGACGTTAGGAAGCTGGACTTCAGAGGCCAGATTGTACCAAGTCTTCAGGTGAGATATTTTCTGGAGGACACCGATCCAGAAACTAACCTCATCTTCCAATGAGTCCAGATCCTCCATATCGCTCTCGTCCGATTCGCTCTCAGGCAGCTCCCTCAGCTCCTGCGCCGTCCTTTCGTACAGCTGGCAGCGGATCTCTTCGTTCTGGCGCCCGTAGGTGAGGTGGTACGCCGTGAAGCCGCCGTAGTTAAAGCAGTTCACGTCAGCGCCGAGTTCGACAAGGCGGCGGACCAGCGTGGGGTTCTGGAGGTCTACGGCCAGGTGGAGCGATGTCCGTCCACTGCACTGTTCCTACGAGCAACAACATGAAGGATTAGCGACAGGTTCTGGCTGCATTCGGTTTCCCTTCAGACATCCTTTTGCTAAATGGGCTGCTGTTTGAGGTAATGACACCTACCTGTGCGTTGATGTCGGCACCGAGCCGAACCAGGCTTTCAACCAGGGACACGTAGCCGTTGATGGACGCCAAGTGGAGACAGTTGTGTCCTGTGGCGAGAAAATGGAGGAAAAGCTCAGTTAATAACCAAAGAAAAGAACTTCTTGAAACATGAATGTCTGCATGCGTTTTTAGGAGTTCCACTTTAACTCGGTGCTCACCACTGTAGTTGGGGAAGGACACCATGGAGGAGATGTGGCGCTGGCAGTTCTGGGTGATGACGCCGAAGCAGGCGAGGGAGCCCCTCTTGCAGGCGATGTGGAGAGCCGTGTTGCCGCTGTCGTCGGCCAGACGGGGATCGGCGCCCGCCTTCAGGAGCCGCTCCACTAACTGGGGCTGCTCTGTGATCACGGCCAGGTGGAGGGCAGTCTGGGGAGCACACATTCAGAACATATTTAATGACTGGAGTGACTTTAAAGGAAACGTGTGTGTGTGTGTGTGTGTGTGTGTGTGTGTGTGTGTGTGTGTGTGTGTGTGTGTGTGTGTGTGTGTGTGTGTGTGTGTGTGGAGGAAGGTTTGGGTCTGCGTCGGGCTGTGCTTGGTTCCTACCTGTCTCTGGTGGTTCTGTGTGTTGAGGAAGGGGTGACTGTGAGAGAGTTTGATCATCTGAAAGGCATGCTCCGTGGCTTCGTGGATGATGGCTAAGTGGAGAAGCCTGTGGGTTGAAGAGGAGGGGAGAGAAAACGAGGTTAAAATAGTGCTCAACAAAAAAAAAAATTACGCATGGGGGAAGTGGTTCAGGCCGAATAACAGAGAACAAAGCCTGGAGAGTGGAGAGTTTCGCAAGAGCGGAGTTTTGTCGGGTTATTTCCACCAGTTGTGGCTTGACACATCTGATGCTTTATCAGTTCCTGGCAGAGGGCCAGGGACTTTCCTGAACGCGCACGGCGGACTTTGGCACCGCCCAGACTGCGCTCTCAGCCAAAGTACACACACGCAGCGTGTACGCGCTTTGCTGCACACGCACACACTTTAAAAAGCTTCTTGTTTTCTTCTTAACTTTACTCATTTTCATGCGTGAAATGCAGCTTTTCGTGCATCGAGTTTCTTGTTTCGATTCTGAGCTCGGAGTGCAAAGCTCCCGTTTGATTTGCGCACATTTGGAAGAAATGCGCAAATGCACGATTGCATAATTAAAGATCTGAAGAAAGAACAAAATAATCATCTTACGTGTCACCGTCGTCGGTCACCGCGGTTCTCCAAGGCTCGTATTCCTGTGTGAGCTCCTCGCGTATGTTCACAGTCATTTCCTCGAACTCGCTCACCAGCTCGTCCTCCTTCAGCGAGTCCAGGCCGCTGTCGAAGCGGTCCTCCTGGCACGGCAGCACCTTCCCGTGTTTGGGCTCCATGCTGTCGAAGTTATAATCCATTTGGTTGTGGTTAGACACTCGGTGGACATCCATGTTGTCTTTGCGACGGTCAGAAGCAGCAGCAGCTCCGTTTCTATCCAAAGTTCAGGGCAGAGTAGTGCAGCCGAGGGAGGCGCGCTGCTTTTTGTGCGCTCGGAGGGCGGAGCTTCAGCGGGGAATTCCAATTGACTTGTCTTCGAAAAAGCAAAGGGAAACCACACCGGGCTTGTGCTTTTGTGAGAAAAATCCCCCCCAAAGACACTCAGAACGAAAACTTGTAGTTTCCTATTAGACACCTATTTCACCTGTGATGTAGGTTAAAGGACGTGCCATATTTAAGTCAATGAGCATGAATGAGAAGCAGACAGGCTGTCTCAGAGAAGAATTCCCTCCTGCACGGGGAAGTGAGCTGATTCACATTTAGATGGATTTTCCATGGACTTACTGTTGGCTTAATTGAAATCAGTTAAAGAAGAAGCATCGAACTTTCCAATGATCTACGGCCCACGCCTCCCAATAATCACCACACTGTGTTCATCTAACTGATCTGAGTTCGAGATGAAGCTCATTTGAACAACAGTCTCCTGTGAATAAGGATAATAAACATGTACTGATATTTGCATTATTACAGCAGCAAAGAGGATAGTGCAACAACAAGACACAAAACAGAACACATATAAATAAGTTCAGGAAATAAATATATATGTATATATATATATATATATATATATATATATATATATATATATATATATATATATATATATATATATATATATATATATATATATATGTATAGTAAAGTATGGGCAGACTGAGTGGTTGAATTCACCTTATTGCACATAATGTATGTTAATTTTGCACAGAATATTGATATTGCACGATGGTGTGAATGTAAGTTACTAGATTTGTGCTGTTTCTTTAGCAAAGAAGAATTTTCAGCATGACGTCTTTTCCACTGAGATATGAGAAAGACTCATATGTTTGTATATTTCTGCATCTAACCATGTTTTTTTCTACCAAATATTTTCATTAATCTCACATTGTTAACAGTTGATATAAAAAATGCATTATGGTGATCAGACCTGCTAACATGTCCCTTGTCCCTGAGGCAGATTCAGTTCTTCTTTTTTACAAAGGGAAGAGGTTTTGGTGACCTTGTGGAGATTTGATAAACAGTGCATGTGGTGCAAAAGCACAAAGACACTCCACACATTGAAGGGATCCGACAGAAGAAGAGGATTTCCACACTTGTGTCTGTACATGGTTGCACTACAAAGTGCATGTACGCAGCTCAGAGAGCAGAGGAGGGGGGGAGATTCTGAAGTTTCCTGGCGGAGACTCCCCCATTAACCCAACGCTGCTGCGTGTTCCACAGTAGGACGCCGTGGACTTACCCGTCTAACAGTGCTCATGCCCAACGCACCCTGAGGTCAATGCCTGCACAAAGCAGCTCAGATCCTGGAAAACACTGTTTAATACAGAAAATGTATGACTGTTGGTAGGAACTTGGTTCCTTCTGGACACAGTGTTGTAACTTCCTTGTGAGTTTTTGTGTGTATGTGTTTGCACGGTTGTTGTGAGGTCTTAAAGAGGAAATTCCTTTCTGTTGCATAACATGGTGGCGAGGTGCGTGACAGAGCTGCTCCTCCTGACATAAAGATAAAACTCCCAGGATCACCTCTGTTTACATTACATTGTCAAAGGTGAGCTTGGTTGAAAACATAGCAACAGTATCCAAGAGCAGTGCTGCATTCACACCTCTACGGGGCGGTACTCAGTCAAGCAGCGTGATGTCATGTGATGTCATCAAATGCAGCCGGCGGTATCGCTGTCTGAGTGAGTGCGTCACATCAGACAAATATCGCTCATGCAGGCGTCCGTCTCTTGAATGCCACACATACTTTAATGTCTACTCAGTATCAGAGTGAGGCATCATGGGAAAACTGCTCTTGCAGCTCCGTGTTCTTTCTCCTGTTGTCGTGATTCTTTCCTTCTGTGTAAATATTTACCCCACATGGGAAATACTGGGACTTCCACTTTACATCCTTGAGAACTTTTTTTTTTTTTTAAAGCTGCACAAGTTCTCTTGTCTCCACTTGCTTCCTATTTACCGCTGGTTGCTATGGAGACCAACTAGTGTGAAAGCGCTGACACCAGTTCAGCGTCAAGTGGCGTATATTGCCCTCTGTCTGTGTGTTGGAAAAATTCCACTGATCTGAGTCAGTATGATGCCTCGAGGGCATCACACCCTGTTGGTGAGGTGTAAAGTCAGAGACTAACCAAAGGGAACTAACCTCGGCCCACATCCTTTTAGGTTTATATCTGAAATAATAAATCCTACTTCATGAGGGTTATAATGTTCAGGATGTTAAATGGTGCTGCTGTATGTGGCGTTCCCACAATCTCCCCTGTGGAGAAAATCATTTTAACACCACACTCAGCGTAATACAGTGCTATTCTGCATCTGCAGCCTCCAAAATCACCATTACTTGAAACAGGTCTCTAAAACTATTTTAACCATAATAAAGCTTGAGCTGATGAACTGTCAACAATCAATATTTCTAAAGAAATAACCAATTATGAATTACATTTGGAGAAAATGTCTTGCTAAATGGAAATATAGCAGTCTGCAGAAGCTTTCATAATTGATCCACTCTTATTCCAGTAGTCACTTAATTACAGTAATCGGTGCCAAGTAAATGTCCAGTGACGGCTAAGCTAAGCTAATAGCCTCCTGGCTAGTTTCATGATTAGCGTACAGACAACGTGACATCATCAGCGTTCTGCTGCTTCCTGTATTTAAGCTCATAGCCTTCCTTCTCCTTTCTCTGGCTCCATGTCTTGCATGTAAACATGAGACTGACAGATTGATTTTCTTATCCAAAGCAAATAAGCCTGAATCCCAAAATGCTGAACTATATGTTTAAATATTCCATTACTTGATTATTGCCTACCGCCAGAGGATTGAACTATTAATTGTGTTGAGTTCCTTGCTCGCTGTGTAAAAATAGCTTTGGTTTCCCAGATGCACACTTCCCTCCTGTTTCAGAAGGAAGCTATCACTCCATTGTTACAGTAATCATCCATTCCTTGTGTGGGCTCGGTGACACAGCAGCTCTCAGAGTTTTACACAAACTACACCCACGTTATGTTTTCACAATGTGTGGCTTGATGTAAAAAGTAGTATTTTAGTATGACAAGTCCACGCATGGCTGTGTTCCATGGCTCGTATGAAGTAATGGACATGATGGTATGAGTCAGGCCGGTCCTCTTTCAGAGGGACTTCACAACCACGCCAGGCTTCATGAAAGAAGACATTGAAGTCGCTCATGCAATATGTGATGCCTGACGTATGAGCGTGAATGAACATATGATATGAGATATGAATGGAGAGCATTGTTCAGGTAGGACTTAATGTATAAGGTCTTCATCCTGTGTGTTTTTCCAGAACAAACGCTGTTCAACAGGTTTCCAAACCTGTAAAAAGCATGTTATTCACCTTCAGGGCCTGTGATGTGATGAGATTTTGGTGTGGAAACATGCTTTCAGCATCTTTTTTTTATAGCTTCTGAAAAAACGATTGAAACTTTCAACTGTCATACTGAAGTGCAATCCTCCCCTTTGTTACCTCGGTTTCATGCTGAATGTGCAAATGCATATTTTTGGGGGGGAGGCGTGGGTGTTTTTCAGAGAAGGGGTAATACCTTTATTTCCCTCCTCTGGCATTCCCACACTGTTGTAGTTATGATTCTCACACAGTGGGTCGCAGAACATTTCATTTGTGTCACCAAATACATTTGCAGAATGTCGTCCATCTTTACTTTTATTTTATTTAACATTCATATATGCAGTACACCTTTAAGCCATGGGAGGGAGCCTACATGTTTGTATTGTGCTGATAACTGTGGTTACTTATAACATTGAATTAAAAATGAAACACACACACACAAGTGTGATTTGATCTGTTGCGCTCCTCCCTCACTACCCTTGACACCTCTCACAGTCATTGAGTTGCTATCAGTTTCAGACTTGTTGGTTAAGTCTGATAGAAAAAAAAGTTTAAAGGTTAAAGATTCAGTTAGTCAATTCACTTAAATCACAAATAATAATAATAATAATAATAATAACAACTTCATTTTCTATAGCGCCTTTCAAGGAGCCCACACGCTTTACAAAGAGACTGAAATAAGGAGTGAAGACTTCCGTCCAGGTGGTTGTGAACAGCTGGTTTTTAAGGAGTTTTTTTTTTAAATGTCCAGAGATGCAGCGTTTCAGATTTCAGCTGGGAGAGAGCTCCAAGGGTGGGGGCTGACACCCTGAACACTCTGAACATGTATGTATGAATGTCAACCTCTGCTGGGGGTGGAGAGCAGACCTGCAGGGTTGGAGGAGGAGGTCTGACAGGAACTTCTCGTCGTATCGAGCCGTGCAGCATTTGGTTTTATTTGCGGATGTTTTTATTTTTTATTTTTGAGATTTCTGAATAACACAAAAGGCCGGGCCGCGCACGGGTACAGCCATGAGTAATCAATGCAACTAGAGATTGAAGTAGGTTTATACTTTCAAACTTAATATTATTGCTAATATTTACAAACACTCTGCTTGGCCCCGTTTCATCTTCATGCCAATACATGCTCCTGCATATTGTATTATTGTATTGGTGTAAATGTGCATGAGAGGCCTTCTTCCACGTTTTACCTTTCAACTTCTGCTTTGTAAAAGTGAATCAACAATATGACGTTGGGTTTGTTGTGAAAGATTCTTAGAATAGAGAAATCTGAAATCACATCAATATGAAAGTGTCAGAGAGATTAAAGTATGTTTGAACTGCAAGCCTAAAATCATACCAGAGGCAACAAAGACATTGTGTGCAGTCTGTGAGTGGAAGTACGGCTTGAGGTCAGAGATGTACGTTGTTATCACCACAGTGACTCTCTGGCGCGTCGACATGAAAGGAGAACATGCAAATAACATTGTACTCATCTTCTTCTGAGTACAACTTTACATAACGAAACTAGAACTGTTTGGTCTTCTTCTCACACAGTCCTTTCTGTGCAACTTGAATCATTCATTCATCCATCCAGTCAGCAGTCTCCACTTAAAAGCACAGCATTATGATACAAACCACAAAGGTAACTACTCACACTTTCTTCCAGCACCCTGTGCTGCCCTTAATACAAACGAGAGCAGCAGAGTTTCCTGACACACTTACAGCGGTGTGAATGTGGATCTGACCGGCAGCGGAGAGACGAGCCGCGTGTCAGCAGCCTCTGTCAAACATTCTCATATGTATTCTAGCGTTTGGTGCGGACTGAGGACGTTTTCTGCCTGTTGTCTTTTGATGACAATAGTCTGTATATAAAAGTGGACGAGGTCATTGTGACGTCGTTGGTTTGTGGACCCCCCCGAGCAGCACCCTTACAGGATCTGGATCCATCTGGATTCTGGTGTGCAGCTGCTAACAAAGTTAGCTTCATGATTCAAAGGTCATAAAATGCATTGACTCTGAACATCATGTGTGTTCTAGTCCTGCTCGATGTGTAAAGTGTCCTGAGATAAACTTCTGTTTCATTTTACTACTTTTTCACTAATATTGAGTGATATATTATTCCTAGCATTGTAACATTTTGAAGCATTCAAATACAGCAAGTATTTATCTTCAAGTTTTTTTTTCCATTCATCTATGTACTCATAGATACAGTCATCCATTCATAAACAACATTTATTTTATGATATAGTTATGATTGTATCATTATTATTCAGTGTTATAATAAATAGGATGAATCATACTCTTCAATTAGATCTAGTGAGCTCTTTTTTAACCACTTAGAAAATGTTTTACCGCCCCCATGTGGTTGTAACGCGAATTGCAGCTCCAGCAGACAGTTGAATAAAATGCACTAAAACTCTGAAGAAACATCAGTAGGAGAGGGTAATTGTGGATAAAATCATGTATCATAGTATATGTCATTTTATATTGCAATATGCACTATATCTGGACGGGATTACCAGCTGAGGAATTCAGCAAAATGAATACCTGACAAATCTATGTGTCCTGAAATAACTTCTGTTGTGATATGACACTATAAATACAAGTTAATTGAAATTTAATTATATTAATTGTGTGATCGTATTTATATTTACAACAATGATTTAAAATACGCAGATGTACTAAATGATAATTGTGTTGGTATAAATGATATGGCAAAATCTCTGACAGTCAAAAGAATGTTAGATAATTATGAGATCATTTGTGTGAATTTGTATAATTTTAACCACATTGCTATGATTTTGTGACATGTGGATACTATAACTAATCACTAAAAGTAGTGACTAGTGCAAACTATCACTAGTGAAGGAATATCAGTATGCAGCTGATCAGTTAGTCGATGATACATAAAGTCACAACGTCGGCCTGATTACTGATCATATTGTATTATCCTCACTTCATTAGAACACATACTGAACATCTACACAACGATTCTGTGCTGGAATCATGGACTCTTATTTTGTTTTGTCAAATTGAGGTGCTGCAGTATGTTTCTCATGAACGACCCTCTCATTTAAAACACACACCTCCAAGCGTCCATCACACAGCTCCAGCCTCCACCACTCCTCCCTGTCTGTCCATCAGTGACTCTCAGGTAAGAGAGAACAGAGTCAAGCAGCAAGCTGTGACAGCTTTCACCCCCGGGTGCTCCAATCATCTCCCCGTCAGCCAGCTGAGGCTCTCTGGCACCTCTTCAACATACCACCGTCAAAACCTCCTGTCTGCTTCAAGTGCCAACAAAACTTCCCCGACTGACTGATGATGATGCCACTGACAGCATGTGTCATTCTTCCTCTGTGGTGTTTGCACTCCGAAAAACAACTATTCATGGAACATAAACATGAAACTTTAAGTAAAATGTAAATGAAATACAGACAATCAAAATGTATTCATTTAAAACAAACTATGAACATAATGTAAATATGTTTTGTACAAACAATCAAGTAAACTTGACTTGATCCCAAAAGGAGGTTATGAGAGATAAGGAAATGTCGCTTCACTGACATGAACACTGAACTCTGAACATTTTTTTCTTTCTATTTATAAGAAAGACATTTTTGTAAGACTTGCCCCAACTCTGACCACTTTTAAAACTAGACTGAAAACTTTTATGTTCACCATAGCTTTCTGCTAAATCTTTTAATGTCTGCACTGTTTTTAATTATTGCAAATATGTTTTTATTCTCTTTTCTTTCTGTAATGCATTTTTAAATTTTTTATTATTTTCTTTTAATTCTTCTATTTTTTTTTCTTCTTCTTCTCACTTTGTTTTATGATGTGAAGCACTTTGAGTCTGCCTTGTGTATGAAATGTGCTATACAAATAAAGTTGCCTTGCCTTGCCTTGCCTTATTACAAATGTATAATACTTGAATACACACAATGTGTTTATGTAAACATTCCCCTGCACTTTGTATGTAATACTTGAATAAGCACATGGTTTATGGAGATGTTTGCATCAATTTGATTAAATCAAATCTGAGTCTAATATGAGCCTTTATGTTAAACTCACAAATTAAAATATATGTGTAATTGAAATATTTAAAGTCAACGTTTTTGGTATGATTTTCCTTTCAGAGTGTGTATCTTTCTACCACATCAGCTTCGACAATCTTTATTGTCTCCTGTATATCTGTTTGTATAATAAATACAACAATTTACTTATGTTTTATTGATCATTATAAGCCAATAAATAAGAACAATTTCTGGTTTGTGAAAAGTCTCATACTACGCATGTGTACTTTTATTCAACATCCTGACAGCCTCCTCACCAGTTGGTAACCATGGTAACCCATGCCAACCTCATGCGACAAAACAATGATTTGTGAGAATCAAAAAGTCTAAAGAAAGATATTTGAACTTGACACCGAAACAAATACCCCGTCTAGATGGGCTGACCTTTTCCGTAATGTGCACGACCATGAACGCCCCCTGCTGCTGATTGATCGTCTCGGACAGGGCTGTGTATGATTACAAGATTGTTTCCCCTCAGAGCACACAGAATTTGATAAAAACATGTATTGATAGAATCACTCATAATGGTCCTTAAATGGTCATTGATGGAATAATACCAAACTGTTGGTAATTAACAAACGATAATAAACCATCAAGAGTGCAGTTAAATGTTAATAGATCATGAAAAAAATGCTTTATTAGCATCAGAAAAAGTTAGTGAATCTTC
Organism: Eutrigla gurnardus; assembly: GCF_963514095.1. Lineage (NCBI taxonomy): Eukaryota > Metazoa > Chordata > Actinopteri > Perciformes > Triglidae > Eutrigla > Eutrigla gurnardus. The sequence continues at coordinate 21,032,117 of NC_139927.1, forward strand.
TGTGGTTATACATGTTCATGAGTCACTTATTCCTACAATAATGCAGGCAGTCATTGATAAACGAATTCAGGTACAGATGTTCTGTTCCAGAAGGTCAAAGGTCAATTGGTCCATTGTGGGGTCCTCATGGTGTAGGGCTAATCATAAATAAATGAATTGTTAAACATTAATTAAACATTTATTTACGTGAACCCTTTTGAATGCTGACTGTCATAGAAAGTAGTACCCGTATCACCTTAATTAAAAAGGCCTGGCCCATTGGCTGGTAAGATAAGAACAAACAAACAGCAACATAGTATAATAATAATAATAATAATAATAATAATAATAATAATAATAATAATAATAATAATACAATATAATATGAAAATATAATATAATATAATGAATAATGTTTACAAAACGTCTCAAAAACATCATGTAACCTTGCACAGACAGTAGGCTACGTATTAGTTAAGTTTGAGAAACTACAAGTCCCAGAAACCTTTGCCTGCGTGTAACCCATACCAGCCTTTGATTGGACAGACCCAGTAAAGCTCCGTGTGATTGGCCGACGGCGGCCATGTTTGCTGTCCAGCTGCCTAGATGTAGGCTAGCTAACCGGTTAGCTGTTTGAGGTACATTTGCCTCTTTATTCGGGGTAAAATTAACGAACAGCCCTTCGGCCCCCGTTACCACCGGCTTATCTGGAAGTCGCAATGCCGGTTCACTCCCGGGAGAAGAAAGAAAGCAACCACGAAGAAATGGAGGTGGATTCTCCCGAGCATGACGGCAGCAGTACAGACGAGGAGGACACTGTTAGCTCGTCCGTGTCTGAAGATGGAGACAGCTCGGGTAGGAAAACAGGCCTTAAATATCAACCACAGCGGCATTAGTCAGATATGCTCGTCTGTCAGGATGTATTCACCACGGTATACCAGTGCTGTTGGAAGTTAGCTGACATTTCGACCAGCGTGCTGGTTTGTGATGGCGGATGAAAGGAGTTGGTGTGGAGATGATGTCCGACCTGTCATGTCTTTGTGTGAACAGAGATGGATGATGAGGACTGTGAGAGGAGGAGGATGGAGTGCCTGGACGAGATGACCACCCTGGAGAAACAGTTCACTGACTTGAAGGAGCAGTAAGTTCCCTCCCAACAGATCAAGCCTCCATCTCCTGCTGTCTGCTCTCAGCCAACAGTGTGCTGCACACTGGAGCTGGACTTCCCTCTGACTCTGGGCTGCTCGTCAGTTCACCTGGTGATGCTCGGCGATATAACCTCAAAGTCTTGCCTTATACAATATTTCCTATCAGCAATGTGTACAAACTGACCATCTTAATGAGTGGAAATTCTGTTTTGAAAATTACTTATTAATATGTCAAACTATGTCAAAAGATCGATCAGCCATTCTGGCCGGTACTAGGCAAGAAGATTCACAAGTGTGGAAATATAGTTAAAACACATGGGTATCACTTTACATTTTGTTAAGAAACTAATATGTTTGATAAGATGCACATTTTTTTCTCTTTTTTTATTGAAAAAAAATTTCATAATCTTAATTAAGATGATCATAAATAAAGAGGTCTCCCTGCATAAATAAAGGATACATTAATTAAGAAATGTATTTTTTAAGATCAGGCTCTATTATATATACAATATAATATATCATATTGTGTCCCGCCCCTGGCAGGTACATACATTAAATGCACTGCTGCCTGCTGTGGAGAGACGAGGGTCCAGGCCCAGTGTCCCCTGTCAGACCTCGAGCTCTGAACCTTCAGGGACTTACCTGACGTTACCTGGTAAAGGGTTGAGGGTGGAGGGTTAAAGTTAAAGTTAGTCAGCTCCATATCATGTTACTTTGATGACACAAAAACTTGTTATCTACAGTTGTGGGCTTTTATTTTAGGTTTTTCCACTTCCTGATTTGAACGTCTTCCAGGCTCTTGTTTTACCAGACGACAGGTAACTGTCAAATAACCTTTAACCTCTGCTTTCATTCCTCTGATGTGTTTTATGTCCCACCATGAATCTTCAGTGTTAAAGTCGTGTGTAAATGTAATATACCAGGATGAACACCTATGTGCCATCCTCGTTGTTTACCTTTTTAAAGCCTTGTTTCTTGTGACGCTGTGTTTAACATCACAACGCTATGATTTGTGGGTAATTCCCTCAGGCAAAGTCCTCAGAGATGTGGACTTAGGGAAAGTGTGCATAAAGTGACCCAAATATCTGCGAGAGAGTCCAGAGTCGAGCACTCGATGATTTGCTAGTGGGACAGAACCAAACCCTCACAATCTTTGTGGGAACACGACTCAGAGCGTGCGTCCGTGAGTGTGCACGTTGGGATGAGCCCAAGCACTGTTTCACTATTTGGCTGCTCTGCACACCAGTGTCAGTTGGGAAATCTGATTCGTTGCAACTCTCCTTTATTCTGCTCTTCTTCATAGCCTACACTGTCGAGGTTTAATCACATTTCTTTTTCATTACCACTGTTTTGATTTGACTTACACAATATTATGATATTGTTCAGCTCTCTATAATGCTCAGTTATGTTCTTTGCCTCCTCCTGTCGTGCTGTTCAGGTTGTACAAGGAGCGTCTGAGCCAGGTGGACATCAAGCTGCAGGAGGTAATGGCTGGCTGTGCTCAAGAGTACCTGGAACCTTTAGCCAACTTGCAGGAGAACATGCAGATCAGGACCAAAGTTGCTGGTGAGTCAAAGTTAAAGTCCCAGTCAGCAAGTCCGGTGGATCGAGGGCACTCTGTCAGATTCTGAATGTTTACAACTCTCAGGCTCCTCCCCCACGACCACCGAGCTCCTCCCCCTCGACTCCGTGCCCTTTGAAACCCCTTAGATCACGCCACCTTTGAAACGCGGGTCCGATGTTGACTCTGGTTTTATCACGGGCACCGTCGCCATCTTTCTTTTTTTCCTTCTTTTCCACAAGTGTTTTCTTTTCCTTGGTTGTTTTGGACCTCCTCGTTTCGGTTTTTAACCGAGGAATTAGAAGCTTGTTGCTACTTCCCTCCGCCTCCCCCCTGTGATAGTGGTACGACCCAAGGGGGGAGGGGCTCTGTGTGTGCACGAACACAGCCCTGCGTGCTTATTGGACAGGATGATCCGGGTGCTGTTGATATTTTGCAAAACAAACAACAGGCTCTACGTGCACATAGAGGCGCGTAGAGGCGTGCTTTTTTTCTAAAACCGGATGATTTATGTTGTTCTATCGGAGCGTAGTGTTGGCTTCAGTGAATATGATCAAAAAAATGTTGGCGACTGGGACTTTAATAATACAGACGGGCTTTGCTGTGTCAGAGTAACATATTTAATTTAACTTAAAAGTGGACTCAGCAATTCTGGAGAACAATTGTTTAACTGAACAGCTCCTGCCGTCTTTCTCTTTCTTCATCCTTGGCCTAAAATATTGATGCAGCCACCTATGACCTATGTGCGTTAGGATGCGTCATGGCTCATGTATGAAACAAACATGAAACTCTTTCACCAGAATACTGGAAAAGAAGGCCAAACAGAGAAGGTTGTGGCAACCTAATATTCCTTTTTGTAGTTTATGGGCTTTATCATAACTTTGATTGAGAAAAAATGTTGATCTTTTGCTGCTGGCCGCCTCAGATTGATTAATTGTTCATGCTTGTCACAGGGATCTACAGAGAGCTGTGTTTGGAGTCAGTGAAGAACAAGTACGAGTGTGAGATCCAGGCTGCCTGCCAACACTGGGAGGTGAGAGGTCAACACATGAGTCTTACGTGGGGTTAGGTTTGGATTCTCCATGTGAAAACACACAGCGTTCAAGTAACTGACTGTTTCTACAGTGTTGGAAGTCAACTCTGAGTCTGAGGGCTTAGTTTTTGCCACATGATGGATGATGATGTCTCTGTGTCCCAGAGTGAGAAGCTGCTGCTGTTTGACACCGTGCAGAGTGAACTGGAGGAGAAGATCAGGAGACTGGAGGAAGACAGACACAGTATTGACATTACCTCAGGTACAAACTGGAGCTCACAGTCACACCCTGGCTGCTCTCCCCACAACCTACAGCATGCTCTCTTTATTGTTATGAAATGGAGAAAAGCATCCATCACTTTCACTTGCTGAAGCAGCAGTTATCTGGTATTTCTGTTTGGCAGTAAGTCAAAACAATTCATTTATCAAAATTGGAAACCCATCAATGAATTGTTTGGATTAATCAATTAATTCAAGATATAGTTGTACTATTAATGAATTCTCACAGAATAAACATTAAACAAGCATAACAAATTAAACAAGTTGGCATGGTTACCATAGTGTTTTCAGAAGTGAGAGTAATTACAGCTCAGTGTGTCTGAAATAGAGCCCGACCGATAAAGGATTTTGAATTTGAATTGATACCGATACAAATGTTTGTTGATTTAAAAATCCGATATTCCAATATATCGGCCGAATTCTTTTTAATTTTTTTTATTTCAGAAACGCGTAACAAAACATTAACAGATTTCCCTAACATTAGTTATTTGTAGTAATTTATGAGTATTCACAAAAATAATAAGGTAATGCAGTTTAAAAATAAACTTGTTTATTTTATTGTCACAACGGAGCAGAGGAACATCAAAATATATTAAAGTTCTGACAAAAAAAATGTATAAAAATACAAACTTAAGATAACTTAAAGTCCTTTGAACAAAAACACAATAACAACAACAACCAAACACAAAGTTACCAGTAAGACTTGGTAAGCTTCATAAATATAACTTCGAACAAGACTGGAGACAAATTCTGTGAAGTTCTATGAGGGTGTTTCGTATTCATTTATCGGCCATTATAAATGCCGATCAGTAATTTGGAAAAAGCCTAATATCGGCCCGCCGGCTCTAGTCTGACAATCCGTACTGCTGTATAGTCACACACAAGTGTGTTGGACTAAAGTACACATGTAAAGTATGTGATTTCAGATGCAGGAAGAGAGACTTTTCACAACCTGGTAACCCAGAAGTTGTTGATCGGATTGACTTATAATGATCGATAAACCATAAGTAAATAGTTAAAAATATTAAAAAAAAGCTATTAGTTACAACTTATAACTATTACGTTTGTTACTGCCTTGGTACTTGAGCAAAGTAAGCTGCTGGTATATCTGTACAATCCTCTTTGCTCTGCAGAGTTGTGGAACGATGGATTGCACTCACGGAAAAACAAGAAGAAGGACCCATTCTGTCCCGTCAAGAAAAAGAAGCCTGTTGTTGTTTCTGATATCCTTTTCCCGTATTCTTCCAACATTCATCTGCACCATACGTCTCTGCTACACTTCAGTGGCGTGCTGTTAGGACAGATGTTTCCTGCCACTTCCCTGTACATTGTTCCTTAATCCCTCCTTCACGGCCTTATATCGTTTACATGCTGCAAGATCTTGATATTCTGGAAGACTGGACTGCAATAAGAAAGGTATGTTGGAATCAAACACAGTAGTCGCCTGGTGGATGTGTTGTGATTTGACCTTTTTGGTTGTCTGTTTCCTCCCCGACAGGCGATGGCATCGCTGGGGCCACACAGGGTGAAGGTGGATGGTAAGAGTCTCCCCTCGTCCTTTGTTACGCTCAATATCTGGCGTGTAGTGCAGCGATCGACCCGCAGTTACTCTGGAGGCGCTCATTCAATACTTTCAGATAAAAGTCCTCAAGTTCATCGTTGAAAAGGAGACAAATGTTACTGTCTTTGTCCTTGTCCCTGTCCTCCCTTTTCTATGCGCTGAAATTATTTTAAACGTACACTGTCCCCTTTGTCCTTCCAGTCCCGGCAGTCAAACCTGACAGACATCACCATGTGGCGCGCTTCGAGGATGGCCGACTCTTCTACGACAACCAGTGGTACTGCAGGGGTCAGGCCATCTGTATCAACAGGAAGGATGAGTACCCCACGAGGTGTGTGTTTGTGTGTGTGTGTGTGTGTGTGTTGTGTGTGTGTCATAGAGGCAAAGTCCCACCCCTTCATGGGACCTTATTTCAGAATAAATATGTATTGTAGTAATAATGTTTTGATTCTGTATGCATTGTGCCACGAATTACACAGATATGACGTTTGTCAATTTAAATGAAAGAATATTTTACATGTCAAGAAAGTTTAATTTTGTCATATAGCTATAAGAAAATACATAATTCTAAAGCCTTTCCACCAACAGTGTGGTAAGTGGCGTCTCTCTCTATGTGTTGGGTACCAGGATGTAACGTTACTATAACAACAGGTCTCCTTCTTTCTCTTCCTGCTGATAAAAAGAGTCGCTGGATTATCCACATTAGCTAAGTTACATTAGTGATGGAAAGTAGCTATGTAAGCTAGCTAGCTAGCAGGCCAAGCTAACGGTAGTGTTGTAACTTTGTGTGAGAGCAGAGATAAAGTTCACTGAGAGGTTTCACACTAAACTTAATGATACCACGACAAACCTACGACACACTGAGACTTTCTGGACTTGAAGAATTATCTTTTAAATCTCCTGACGTAATATGTGTAATTCATGGTACCAAAATTATTTCTCTCTCTCCGTTAAATACATTTTTTTCCCCCGAAAATAAAGTACCAATGGGGGGACACAGGAAGGGGCGGGACTTAGCCTCTGTAATGACAGGGAGCTTTTGTTATGATGCTAAATGGTGTGTGTACTCATCTGTAAATGATGGTGTTTGTAAAACATTGTGTGGATCTGTGACACATGGTGGATTCATATATAATGGAAATGATCCTGGATGGTTTTCAACAAAGACGAGAGTATGAGGCTGAATGCTTGTGATTCCACAGTCTGTTCTTTGTGCAACAGGATCCTCAGTGAATAGTGTGCATTGATGTTTTCACAGCTCGCCACCCTCCTCAGCACCGCTGACACAAACAGCTGGCTGCTGTGAGCGGGCAGAGCTGCCATAGAGCAGAGCAAAGCAGACTGTGGACATAAACATGTAGCCAGAAATGATGTTTCCTTCTCCAGATCTCAACTCAACTGGAAGATACAATCGTCAATCACCAAAAGATAGAATATGTTTATTAATGCGGTTCATCCTTTCAGTACAGTTCCACTTCAGAGAGGCACTTACAAAGTCTCTGCTACGGTGCACCAGGGCACAAGGCATAGAAATGGCAGGTTCCATCACGTCTGAAATCACCACTAGTGCTGCTTTGTACATGTTGAAGTCCCAGATCCACCAGGAAACCAAACACCATCCTGTCTGAGTTCATGACATCATCCAGAGGTGGATTTAACCAAGCTGGATTCACTGGATGTAGCAAGACACACGTCAGCTGGTTTACTACAGCTGGACGAACCAGAATAAAGTATTTAGCTGTGATTTAATAACAATAACCAGATAACGCCGCTGGAATGCTGAAATAACTCCATAATGGGGGTGATTTGTAAAAAGTCTGAAGTCATGCTTTGTTAAGTCTGTCTGTAAGACCACAAGATAACTACTTTTAAAATGCTTGTTTTCTGATTGGAGTCTGGTTTGATGGTGCTAGGTTATGCTAACATTGTAGCTGCTCCATCAACACTCCAAATAAGGTCATCTAGACATAAATACAGCAGAGACCTTGTTGATTGGACCACAGACAGTCTCTGGTTTCTCCACATGGTCTTGTCTGGTCTCTGGACTCTGGACTACTATCATAGACCTCTGGGGGACCACAGACTCAGGAGACAACATTAGGTTCCTCCATTTAGAATTCAGCAACGTCAGGAAGACGATCTCAACACTGATAGGCTTTCATGTGAATTTCTTGCTCACACTGAAACATTTCAACTCGCGCGAATAAGCCGATTACGTGTTTTGCGTGTATTCACCTAATTTCTGCCACCTGGCACAAAAAAATCTGTTCGCCTCTTTGCATTGACTTCTGCAACAGCGTGGTGCTAAACATGAACCCACACAGCCCTTTGGAACGTATCGCCTCTGTGCTCCGTAGCCTTTGGCTGTCTGTAAAAACGTTGTTCTGCTTGGCGGTCACTTCTGCCTACTATGATGTCACATGTTGCGCTAATGTTGGCATGTGTTTGTGTCATGCAGTGCCATCATCACCACCATCAACAACGACGAGGTGTGGTTCAAACGGCTGGACGGCACCAAGTCAAAGCTCTACATCTCCCAGCTGCAGAAAGGCAAATACACCATCAAGCATTCATAAAAACACACACACACACACACACACACGGCCGACAGACCATCATCTCTGCTGCGTTTCTTTCGTCTCCTTTCCGTGTGGTATCTGTCTACATTGTTGCCATATGTACAGTCTCACACACGTGTGTAAGTAACTCTGTAAATATGTATGTATGTGGATATTATTAACAAGGTCACAAAGTGTCATTTTCTCTGGAACGGAGATCAATGCAAAGTGCTGCTAAAAAAAACTAAAGGAAAGGAAGAGTGAGGATCTGGAGCAGTGTAGAACTTTGAACTGTGGAGCTCAGGTGCGTGCCTTTCTGAGACTAAACTATGCCTGTCCTGAACTATCAGTATCAATGCAGTGAAGCCTACTCTGTGCTGTGTTGGCCCCAGGACGACTGAAGCGGGTCAGTGACCGAGTTAGTGAGAAACCCTGATCCAGGTGAGGATGGCGTCGGCAGTGTGTGCTTTGCCTCTGCGGACGCACCACATAGACTTGAATTTCATGCTTCACAGAGCAGAACAAATCTGTATTAGAATCCAGTTTGAGGAAATGTTTCATTCAGTTGGGGGAAGAAAATCAAGTGTCAATGTAGACAGAGATAGACAGTGATCAATCAATTTTGAGGAAATGATTATGTCGTGAAAGTAATGAGATAAAACGATTGGGTGTTGGGGGAAGCCACTCAATGATTTCTAGAGGTTTGCGTGTCATTTTCACGATGACGGCCTGGAACTGTCTTTGAGCATCCAGAGGTGGGAGGTGTCCTGTATATAGAGATGACTGTATGTCTGGTCTTTACTTCACTGTGATTCTGTCCCTCTCATGTTGCCATGCATCTCATAGTACCTACTTTGGACTTTTGAAGGCTTAAAGAGTAACTAAACCCCCAAACCACTTTGCTTTCTGCTTCAAACACATGGATCTGGTATTAAGTAGTGTTGTTGCTTGATTCACGTCCACATCTTCACATTTTAATGCAACGTTTTTGAATTCTACATATTGTTTTAAATATACATGTATAATAGACTGCCCTCTACTGGTTGAACGAACATCCACACCTATGAAACCTTACCCTGACCCTTTTAGCTAGCGTCTGAATCGCTTATTCTAATTGCAAAATTGCTGAGTTCAAACTGTATTTTGTCGATATAACATTGTAGCATTCACAATTAGCATTAATTAGCGACTCACATTATGATTAGTGTGAGATAATTGAACGGGTAACAGCTGTCGTAACGGTAATTTAAAAACGGTGAAGTCCAGCTCCGTGTTAAAGCCTGAGTCCAGCAGTTCAGGGTGCTTTTTAGCTAGCTAGCCAACTAGCTACGCCCTAAATGAGTAAAACTGAACAACTTAACGCTTCATCCGCACACTCTAGCCTCAGTGTAGGAAAGGAACATTTCTATTAGAGGATGATTAGTTGATAACACTGATTCTCCAGGCGATGTAATGCTAACGTTTCCTTTCAAGTCCCCGGCAGAGAGAGAAAAGTGATCGTAATGTGATTGTTATGATCCACTGGTTATGGAAAGAGGTGACTGGCATGTCTCTCCACACCTGCACATGTTTATCCTTTATTTTTCAGCTTTAGATGCTTTTTTTGTTTACTGGCTAGTTTAGTTACTCTTTAAGTTGCTCTACTTCATCTTCGTCTGTGGCGGTGGGCTCAAACAGCCTCAACTTTTGTCAATAATAGTTCCATTTTTTTATTCAACCCATATCATGTGTGCTGTGTTCAAGTTAATCGGTTCAAAGTGCAAATGGTACACCTGAAATCAAAGTATCTCACATTCTCCCTCCTGTCTTCTTGTCTGTGTTCCTTCCTCTCAATTTCAAATTCTCTTTCCTGGTTGTCTTCGTCCATGCTGTCAGTGAAAATGTTCCTCAACATTACAATGACAAAGATTAAGGGATTTGCTTTGTGTGTACAATCCGTCCTATCGAGCCTTCTGGGTTGTGTAAATAATGCTCCATCCGGTGAAGGGGATTTTACTTTTTGTTGTTTTTACAGTGCTTTATATTTTCAGCATTGCATCCATATTTCAAAGTGTTACCTGCCAGCAGTATTGTAAAGAGAGGTAACATTACATCATGAACATAAACGTAAACAAAGTGTGTGTGAAGCCCGATGCGGCGTTCACGAGAAGAAGAAGAACTTTTCTTCATTTCTTTCTGCTTTGTTTTTATCCTTTTGGTTCCTTTTGAGGTAAAAAAGAAAACAAATATGTGTCATTGTGCCAATGCATGTACAGCTGATTAAAGATATTGTTTGTATCATTTGAAGAGTCAAACCTGCACATAAATAATTGTTTATCCTTTTTATATGCAACAATAGAATTGAGAGTCTCTGGGGTTTCTGCATTGTTAGCAAAAATGATTGTTTATGCTTTTATGTGATTACAGTCTCAACATTCACTCTGCTTAGCTTGAGTCACGTTCATTCCCTTTTCTTATACTTAAGTGCTTTGCATTGAAAAGGAATCGGAGCTTTGAGTAGAGCTTGAATATGCGTTTTCATTTGGCCGAGCATGCACAAAAATGCCAGATACGATCTTCTCTAATACTCCAGTGTACAAAGTCCCTGACGGTGCTCAACCCAAAGTCACCCCTGAGGTCTGCCGAACCCTGGCTGCACCCCTCAAACAAAAAAGGAGCTTATTTGGAAGAAACATGCTGAGCTGGTCCTATTTGATAATGGCTCTTTGGTCTGCTGTGCTGTTCAACCTTTCAGTCACATATTTCTGCCAGAGGGACACTCACTAGATTAACTTCACATACTGCCCCCTACCCCCCCCCCCCCCCCCCCCCATTAGGGCTCTCCATGCAAACACCTCAATCAGAACTATTGCAACCTTTTGATTGATCTATTGGAATATTGATCTGATACACCAGTGCAGCCAGAAATTCAAAGGAACCAATTAAAAGAATTTCCAATTAATGTTGAGCTGAAATATCAGGATAGACAGGCGGGGCATAACATTGGAAGGAATTTGATTGGATGGTTGAAAAGATGAGCTCAGGACTAGGCATGGGATGATCTAAAAAAATTCATGTCACAATTATCAAGGAAAAAATAATTTATGATATTATCGTGATAATCATCAAAATATGCTTAAAACTCTTAAAATGGCAGCAAAATATACTGGAATCACTTTACCTCACATTTTGTTAAGAAACACTTTCTTTTGTTGCATCACAGAACACATCACAACACAGATTTAAAAAAAAGTATAAGTTTTATAAATGAGCAACATTGAGTGAGTCTTGTCTTGCTGGTAATTCCTGGAGGCCTTTTTAAAAAAGCTGGCTCTACTTTTCACCTCCACCGTGATAGTGAGCTAGACAGCTTCATCAAGTCACTCGTGACAATATTCTGGATTATCCTGATAATGGAAGTGTTTTTAGAGCGATCCACAATAAAATCTTATAACGTCGGTCATTCTAGCTCTGCGATGCCAAAGGTTGCAGATTGATTGATGGATGTCATGTTATTGGTTGAAATTAGTCGGTACTAGCTGACATAAGCACATGTCAAATTTCTTTTCAAGGATGAAAAAGATATTGGATTTTGATATTAAAAACAAAAGAGAAATGTATTTTTTTCAGCGTATATTTTTAAAAAGGGGCACAATATGAATGGCGATGTCATCTAAGAGGGTCAAAAGGGCATTTTTCTTTTCAGCTTGATGGATATGAGATGAAGATGCAGCTTTCTAACCACAACTGCTGTTTTAAATTAATATTATTTGATCACACTACATCGACACTGACGTTCAATAAAGAGAATGTGTCTTTAAGTGCCACATTTCAAACCCTCAGATATAGGCACTTCTCTGTTGCATGACGTTCTGCTGGTCAGAAGGTGTCAGTAGTGCTCCACAGTTTGGAGGAATCAGCCTCTGCACCAGATGGGAGGAGGGAGATGGTCTGTGAATCTGGGGCACCCTGCTGCTGAAGCCCTCCAGCTGATGAGAGAGAGAGGAGGGATGAAGGCACAGTTTGATCACAGCTCGCTGGCCACGTCTGCCACCGCAACCGAGAGCGAGGAAGAGGAAAATCCCCATCATCGCGTCAAAGGCAGCAGCAAGCAGCAGGGCTATCTGTGTCTCTGCACGCCATGCAGCATCTCTCTGGAGCGTTCTACTGCACACACCGCTGTCAACGAGTACATGCACCACCCAACTCTGTGCTCCTGAGTACGTGAGAATACGGGTTTTCCTCGCCCTGAGGTTCTGGCCGTCTTCAGCCCCATCAATACTTAATGAGTAACGAGAACTGGAGGGTCATTGGGACGTGTTTACTGCAACACTGGGGCTAATTAGACCGTGAAAGTGTCACACTGTGCTAAATTACTTATATACCTGCGCCGCTGTGTGATGTATGTGCGTGTGCATCGCCGCAAGGTTCAAGAGAGTGAGACTGTGTATGTACGGGTCTCTTTGTGCATGCATGCATGTGCTATGGGCCGGCATGTGCGTGGGCTTGCACCTTTGATGCTGATTGTGTAAGAGAATGCATACATCCGTAAGTTAACATCAAAGGGATGAGGCAAGCTGCTCATCAGCAGGGTTTACGAGGAGAGGAGAGCGAGGTGGATTCAAGCAGACGCTGCTGCAGCCTGCAACACGTTCTATACGAGCCTGGTGGACTACGATTCCACATTACAACCGTTTCTACATCTTGTACAGCCAATGCTGACTCTTGTTGCATCGAGGTCAGGGCTACATTACATACAACATTAAGGATTGCCAGGAAGTAAAATGCCACATCAGGCTGGTCAATCTAGCTACTCACCTGCCTGATTGGGCAACTAGAAGGCTTTGTGTATCCACAGAGCAGATGATGGAAGAAGGTTAGGGTTGAGCCATATGTGCGAAAGGTTGATTTAAATCAAGACTTAACATGATGATTAACTTTGGTCTCTGTTATTTCATAACTACTAATTAATGAAACAATATTTATAATTGCGTGGTGTAGGTAGCACTGTCGCCTCAGGCTAATTGATGACTCTAAATTGCCCGTAGGTGTGAATGTGAGTGTGAATGGTTGTTTGTCTCTACATGTCGGCCCTGTGATAGAATGGGGTCCTGTCCAGGTGAACCCTGCCTTCGCCCAATGATAGCTGGGATCTGTAGTAAGGGCATATAGTTATTAGGAGCAGTTCACAGGACCTCTGGGCTCATGACACCACCTCTAATCCTGGTTCGCCTGCTCTCCAGCACGTCTGTCACTGCACTCCCTGAATAAATGTTACATCATTAAAAAAAAAAAAAAAAAATTAAGAGAGAAGCAGACAGAAGTGTCCAAATATGTGTGTGAAGAACATAACTATATCAAACTTCAAGATTCATCAGTGAAAACAGGTTCAAAAGATAAAGATAGAAGCTAAAATGTAAAAGTGAACCACCACATCATCTGGTGATCCAGACAGAAGATAACGAAATAATTTACTATTACAATCATTAAAAAGCAAAAGCAGCATGTGCATACATTCAGTATAGCTCCAGTAGCTAGCGTAGCATAGATGTGCTAACGCTAGTTACTGATGCGCTAACCTCAGTTCCACAGGTTTTTATGTAGAAACGTAAAGTTATAGAACCTGGGTATCACTATTACGCAGTGTTTGACCATCACTAGCTCTATATCCAAAGAACCAGCCTGGAAAATCTGAAACCATTGCATTAGAGACATCTGACTCTGGTCAGAGATGGTTGATGCTATGCTATGATTGGCCAGTCTGCCACATAATGCAGCCACCTCAGTTAAATTCAGTGGTGGTTAAAAATAAACTATCTAAACCCTAAGTGACAGGAAGAGATCACTGATGCACCCCCTTAGTGCAACAGATGCAATCGTAGAATGTGACAGACATGAAAGAGAGAACAGATCAGATTGGGTAGCTCTCTCTGGATGTTTCTACACCACTGCCAGAGTCTATCCTAGATACACCCTTGAGAGGCTGCCCCATAATTGAGCAGAGTGCCAGTCATACCATTCACCTGTGACAAAACTCCCCAGTAGTGGGGATTTGAGTTTGCAGTAGTTAAAATACCTCAGCATATCATAATACTGTTGCTCAGTCCAATAAATTGACAGGTTGTTCCTCCTGTCTGAATCTCAGCTAAAGAATGAGACCCAAAATATTCTGCAGGCTGCAGTCAATTCCTGTGAGAAAACAAGGGACAAGGTAGATGGTGTTGAGTGGTTAGGGACATGGTGTTCTTAGGTTAAGCAGCGGTTTCTGAACGGGTTCTGTTGCCAAAACAACTGTTGTTTGAGACCCCAAAACCTGCAGAGTTGTTGTTGCAATGCAATCTTTGACTTGACCACAAGGGATATATTTTTAGATGATATCCTATCTTCTTGTCTTTGTTCTCCTTGGAGAAGGGTCATTTTCAGACACAGGTGAGAGGTCAGGGGTACGTAGCAGATCCTAAGACACTGTGGCAATGCACTATTAAGTGCATGGACGCTAGGGTACAGTATGTCAGTGCAATGGTTGTCAAGTAATCTGATAATAGAATGTATGAGAAGTGGAAGTATCATCGTGACATCACTCATTGGTTTGTGGACTACAGTTTTGAAGCATGAAGTTCGACATCTATGTGTTAAAGTCATCTTAGTAGCTAACTGCATTGGTATCATGGTAGCGGTGGTAGTGACGCCTTGATCTGTCAATCACAAGGTAGCCCCACCCCTAAAGCATCCCCTGCTTTCTGGTCTATTTGGACCATCATTGACTAAATAAACATCATGTTGGATTGAAGAAGACTTGAAACAAGAGATTGGGACCATAAACTCATGTTTCCAATGTTTACTGAGATAATAAATCAAGTCTCATAGACTTCAGTACCATCAGACACCTCCTGATGGTCAGGAGAGAGAATGCAGGATTAAGACACTTTAGGATTGGCTTCACTTTTCAGCACCAGAGGCTGCAGCCTGACTGTGGGCTCCGGGGTAGCTCTCACAAATTGATAGAGAACCTGCGCGGGGTGAGGCGGGGCTTAGCGAAGGCTCATTGCCAGTTTATACCCACTGGGTAGTTGCCTATAAAGCTGTCGATCGACACAGTTGTGTTCCCTTTCATACCACCAAACTGCATGCTTAGTAGAGAAGAGCTACCTTCAGACAGAAACATCCCTTTCAGCCAATGAATAATAAAGTGTGTTTAGGTAGGCTTAGTGCCTGAGATTTGTTTTACTCTTGATCCAATAGGAAACAGAGAAATTAAAAATTGCATCTTCTTTTCTCTGTGTTAGTTTTGGCATGTTATGCACTTTGCTGCATTTGTTCTACTCTGCTGACAGTGTTGAGAAAAAAGCCTCTAAGGTTCATGTATTTGCTGTGAAAGGATATCTTGGTTGGAAGCCATTGGCTGTAAGTAAGTAAAATGTATTTGCACAATACATAGCGAATAACACAATAATTGCATTAATTGAGACAGGCCCGGTAAATTCATTACCCAAATGCCTGTCTAAAGAGGTATGTCTTCAGCTGATTTTATAAAGAGTCTACAGAGTCAACGGACCGTAGGGGTGCAGGCAGAGCATTCCAGAGTTAAGATGCAATGGATTCGAACACTCCACGGGTCTTAAAGGAAAACACCACCGCATTTCCATACTGAACTATGTTCTGCTCTGATCTTAGACGAGGTGATACATACCTCCCTCTCCTCTGTGCGTGCACTCAATGGCTCTTGCGCGCACTCCGCGCAGCGCTAATTTGCTAGCATGTAGCTTGTCCCAGTATATTCCTTAGGATCCAAAGGGGGGTGAAGTTAGAAGCGACCAAGCACTTCCACGTTGTCCCTATTTAAATACGGTTACGTGAGTAGTTACACAACCCAAGTTTGGTTACACAAAATGAAACATGCCAATTTTTCTAAGCGGATAACAAGGATAACTATATAGTATGGCGGAATAACAACTGGAAGCACTTCGACGTCGGTGCAGTAATATCATCACTCCCCTCCCCCTCTTACTTCCGTCAATAGAACCTACGTGACCTGCACGCCGTCGCCTGCACTACCTGTAGTAGTTTGCGCACAGTTGAGGAAGCATCAGGTTGTAGTAAGATAGTTTGTGAACAATCAAACATCATGGTTATAACGTGCATCGTACAGGGTTGTGAAAACAAGCAGAAGGTATATAGTCCCGTCATGTTTTGAGTGATGATATTACTGCGCCGACGTCGAAGTGCTTCCAGTTGTTATTCCGCCATACTATATAGTTATCCTTGTTATCCGCTTAGAAAAATTGGCATGTTTCATTTTGTTGTGTTTAAGATCAGGGCAGAACATAGTTCAGTATGGAAATGCGGTGGTGTTTTCCTTTAAGACGGGTGAGTGGGACAGACAGGAAATGTTTGACCTGAGATTGCGGGCAGATGAATAAGGGTGAAGTAGATCAGCCACTTATGCAGGTATCTGACCATGTAATGCTCTGGAAGTGAGAGTGAGAACTTTGAAGTGGATTCTATATGCTACAGGGAGCCAGTGAAGAGATTTGAGTATGAGGATAGTGTGAGACTAGAGAGTAGTCTGGTAGCAGCATATGGATAGCCTGTAAACTATTGAGAGCAGATAAGCTAAGTGATGAAAACAGTGTATTACAGTTAGTCAATGTGAGGGGAGATAAGGGCATGTATGAGCATCGTTAGTTCAGAGTGTTTAAGTCATATCAGCTAACTGCATTTGTAGCGTGGAAAAGACATGTCAATCACAAGGTAGAAAGCATCCCCTGCTTTCTGGTCTGTTTGACTCTAAATGGACCATAATGTACAAAATGAACATCATGCTGAATATTTACTGAGGTAATAAATCAAGAGAGATGTAGGAAGATTTTCTCAGACTTCTATGCAACCTTTTTGCAAGGAGTCGGAGAATGCAACTTTAAGGCTCCACCACCTCCTGCAGCAAAGACAAATGAGGTGTACCATTTAAATGACTGCTCAATAAACAGACAGCAGATGCAGCCTTGGTTGTTTTCTGGCTACTTTCCTTTGCAAATTTGAAATGCAGAGATCTATGTTAACACGTGGCCAAACTGTTGGAGGGATGGTGCTCATATAGCAAGTGTTATAATGTGTACCCATTCCTAATTTAAAAGTGCAATAAACTGTATAGCAGCAGATGCTGATGACATTTGAACAGATGTTCGTGTTGTATTAGAACTCGTACTATTGCCTAAAACTTCAAATCAATGCCCTTTAGAGATAGAGATCAAAACACTACTAGAGCTGTGATTTCTGAAATTATAACTCTTTTTGACTTGATAGCTTGGAACTTAGGCACTCCAACAGGCTAGCAGGCCTGTATGTGTCAGGTTCATTTTGCTGAGCAGACAAGGTGGCAGTATCACCCTCCATCTCCACACCCACTGTCCTCAGACACTGTACAGTATCTCCTCATTATGTCAGGTCGGATATGCAAAGTAGCCCCGGGAACCACTGTAGCATGGCAGAGCCAGACACAGGCAGTGTGTGTGTGTGTGTGTGTGTGTGTGTGTGTGTTTATGCCCTTCTCTCTGTATTTGTGTGTCTGGATCATAGTCTGGATGGGATCTCCAACCAGTAGCAGCAGCTCTGATTTTACATAGAGAGGGTAGGGAGTTTAGCATCATTCCCCCCAAACAGATAAACACACACCTTATCCGCCTCTTGCAGGCTCAGCCTCAAGTGCTCAGAGCAGGCTCAATATGGAAATGTAGTCAAATGGCCAACTGGCATCAGAGACAGGATAAGAGTCTGCAGAGACAGGCTTCCTTGCATTCGGGATGCAGGTTTGTTTACTGTACAGAAATGTGTGCAATCCAGATGGCAACCTCCTGTTCTGAAAAGTGAAACCAATGCAGAAGTGCATTTAAGTCTATGAGAAAATTACCTCTCTTTTGATTTATCATCTCAGTAAACAATTGCTAATAGTTTCCAGTTTCAAGTCTTCTTTAATGCAGCATGACGTTCATTTAGTAAACGATGGTCCATTTAAAGGCAAACTGACCATATAGGGTGATTGATAGGTTGCTAGCACGGCCTCGCTACGGTTGCTACAGTTGCTACCAATGCAGTTATCTACTAAGATGACTTTAACACTGAGCTGTAAAGTTGACCTTGAATCATGAAGCTAACTTTGTTAGCAGCTTCACAAGAGAATCCACATGGATCCAGATCCAGTAAGGGTGCTGCTCTGCTACTTGTGTTCATCACATCCACCTGTCGCTCCTCCACAGTCCAAATATGGTCACTTCCTTCACTGGTTGAAAAATAATATAAGAAGGCCGAACAAGAGGCTTCAAAACCATGGTCCACAAACCAACATGTGACGTTACCATGACGACATCCTCCTATAGACAGTCAAATATATAAGTTTCATTTGAAGGTATGGTTGAATGTGTGCCGACTTTGTTTTCTGCATGTGTGTGTGTATGCGTGTGTGTGTGTGTGTGTGTGTGTGTGTGTGTGTGTGTGTGTGTGTGTGTGTGTGTGTGTGTGTGTGTGTGTGTGTGTGTGTGTGTGTGCGTGCGTGTGTCTGCGTGTGTGTGTGTGTGTGTTTGTGCTGGACAGAATCAGTGGAGTGAGAAACAGAAAGCTCACCCAGCCAGTTGGCTGCAGTCCTAATTGGCTGTGTGCTGTCGACAGGATGCTGACAGAGCACATCGCACAGACAGGTACTCTGTTTCTCTTCGTTTCATCTTCTGGGTTTGTGAAACTACTTCCTCTGAGGAATTCCGTGCTCTACTCATTTTCAGGGAAATAAAAAACCTCAAGTGGCACCCTTTGACAAGTGAAAAAGCGTGTTGTTTTTCTAGTGTTTGGATATAGAAAAAAGGAAATGAGGAGGCTGGAGATAGGCCAGCCTTAATGAGGTCGTTTTCTGCCTCTTAACTGGCGTGGATGGTTTACTCTTCAGTGACCTGTGTGTGTGTGTGTGTGTGTGTGTGTGTGTGTGTGTGTGTGTGTGTGTGTGTGTGTGCGTGTGCGCGTGTGTACGTGTGCATTTTACTACTGAATTTCCTTTTATGTATCACACAAGCATGCTAATTAACTTCCCACTTAAAAGGTAGACAAACCAAAACGTCCTGAGTTCAGATGATCAGAAGTACCACTCCACATAATGGCATACTTGACTCACACGCACCCGCTCACACAGCAAAGACCACTGGGATGCTAGTAAAAGAGGGGGAGGGGACGCTAGCAACATCTGAAACGAACCATGTCTAAAGATGGAAGAGATTGCCGCCTCAGGGTGCTTTTACTCGACACTTCACCCCGATGGGTCACAATGATGTCGCTTAATGCACTTCCATCCATCCATTTTCTACCGCTTATCCTGTATTTTAGGGTCACGGGGGGGCTGGAGCTGATCCCAGCTGTCAGTGGGCGAAGGCAGGGTACACCCTGGACAGGACACCAGTCTATCACAGGGCCGACATGTAGAGACAGACAACCATTCACTCTCACATTCACACCTACGGGCAATTTAGAGTCATCAATTAACCTATCCCCATGCATGTCTTTGGACTGTGGGAGGAAGCCGGAGAACCCGGAGAGAACCCACGCTTACACGGGGAGAACATGCAAACTCCACACAGAAGGACCCCGGGCTGACCCGGGAATCGAATCCAGGATTCTCTTGCTGTGAGGCGAAAGTGCTACCCACTACACCACCGTGCAACCCCGCTTAATGCACTTCTTTCTCATAATTTATAAATACATTTGCTGAATCTGAGATCCCTTCAGGTGACTTTTCACATACACTTTGTGTGAAGTTATGTCATACACTGAATCATCACGTCCGTCAGTCTAGACTCGAGGATAAAGAGGATGTTTTGTTTTCACCATTCAAGCTTGTGGTTGTTCGAGGAAGCTATGTTAACTGAATCAATGCACTTTCAGGTTTCTTCCCCTATTCTCGCACGTTTTACAGATTGTGATTTGACTTAAAGCTGTCATTAGACATGTTGAGTAATTCCCTTATTTGCTTATGTGCAGCGAGTTACATGATAAGATGATGACACACTTGAGAGTAGTCAGCAGCCGGTTAGCTTGGCTTACCATGAAGACTGCAAATAGGGTGAAACAGCTCGCCTGGCACTACACAAAGGTCACCGGAGTCTCCTCTGGTTGCCTTGCAGTACTACTCCACTTCTTCAGCCCTGAAATAGGTCCGTAGCCTACTTATGCTGCATTCACGCAATGTCTGCGTACCAGGAAGAACGGGGATAACCCCCATTATTACGACTCAGGTTAACCCCTTATTCAAAGACGGTTAGCCCCGACTGCTAGCCTTGTAGCAGCTAATTAGCAAGTAAAACCAAACACAAACAAACAAGCTAAATTAGCTCAATCAATTATACAAGTATTAAAGCAGGATTTTATTTCAATGGAACTGATGGCAGCTTTGCACAGTTTGACAGCAGTTTGTTGATACATCCTATTATCTTCGATTATTAAGTACAACGAAGAGGCCGATGCTAATAGGGAACTTTTCATTGAAAAACATGAGAAAACAAAAGCAATAGTGCATTCCTCTACTGCACGTTTAAAAAACTATTTTGCATCAAAAGGAATGTAAAGAGCAACAACAAAAACAGTTCTCTGGACAGATAACATGGCTGCATTCATACTGTTAATGTCCAACCCCTCTCGACCCACCGTAGTCCTGACCCTGTGGTCCGCCAGTCAACATCAGCTTGATCATGATGAATCCATGATGGATCCAGGTCTCTGTAAAGATGTGGACACAGCCAGTGGTTGCGGACTCTTTTCATTTTATTTTATTAATATGACATTAATGTGGTAGTATGGTGCACAGTGGTTAGCACTGTTGCCTCACAGCAAGAAGGTCCCTGGTTCAAACCCTGGTCCATCCCAGGTCCTTCCTGTGATGAGATGGCATCTTCTCTCCGTGCTTGTGTGGGTTTCCTCCGGGTGCTCCGGTTTCCTCCCATCAGAAAAAATGTGTGTAACAAATCGGGTCAGGCTGCTAATTATTTTTCTTGATTCATCACAAATCAATCTCAGAAATTTGTGAAAAATGTCTATCGCAATATACTGAAGGCCAAGATGATGTCATTTCATGACATGTTTAGTCCAACCGTCAGCCCAAACAACAACATTTTCAATACAGTAAGAAGAAGAAACACAGCTCAACATTCCACTAGCCTCAGCTGTACTTTGTATTTTGTGCTAAATTGCCAATGTTAGCACGCTTACATAATAAAATAATGGCAAATATGGTATGAATTATACCTGCTAAACATCAGTATGTTGGCAATGTCATAGTGAGCATGTTAGGGATAGCATGTTACTAATGCACAGCTGTGCCTATGTACACCCTCACAAACTACTCTTTCTGATTAATGGCTACGGATTAATCAACTGATTGTTTCAGCTCTACTTGTTTCAGCAGCAAATTGTTTAGAGCAGCAGCTGAAAGAGTGATAGGAAATACATGTATTCATTTCAGGCAGCAACCTCCGGTTCTGAAAAGTGAAGTCAAAGCTGAAGTGCTTGTATTAAATATAAAACTTGTATTATCTCTACTGACCAGCAGGGGGCGACTCCTCTGGTTGCAGTCTGATTGCATGGAAGTCAATGAAAGAATGACCCCACTTCTCACTTGATTTATTATCTTAGTAAACATTGTAAACATGAGTTTATGGTCTCAATCTCTAGTTTCAAGTCTTCTTCAATCCAGCATGATGTTCATTTAGTACATTATGGTCCATTTAGAGTCAAACAGACCAGAAAGCAGGGGATGCTTTAGGGGCGGGGCTACCTGGTGATTGGCAGGTTGCTACCACACTACCATTGCTACCAGTACTAAGATGACTTTAACACTTAAATGTAAAAGTTGATCTTGATTTATGACGCAGCTTAACAGCTTTACACCAGAATCCAGATGGATCCAAATCCAGCAAGGTTGCTGCTTGTGTTTATCAGATCCACCCGTCGCTCCTCCACAGTCGAAATATGGTCACTTCTGTTCACTTCTGTTCGCTTGTTCACTAATAAAAATTTCAAGATGGCATTGGTCAAAATGCTGAACCAAACCGTAGTCTACAAACCAATGAGTGACGTTACCATGACTACGTCCACTACATACACTCTATGATTTACTTTCATCTCCAGTAAATGTGTTGGATGTGTCCTCTGAGCCATGGTATCATGAGTATATTTTAGAATAACCAATTAGTGTAATGGAAGGCTACACACAGCACATCATTTATTTCCACCATTGACTTTGACTTCTGCCTGTGTCACCCACATTTCACTCAAAGCCCACATCAAATGTGCGGCTGTGAGCTGAGCAGTGCTGCCAGGGGATCACAGTCCAGCAGTAATACCAGGGTGCTTGTCACTGTCTGGGCCCATAGGCTCAGCCTCGTCACAATTCTCCAACGCTGACATCAGATCTCCTGTCTTCTCCATTTATTATCAAGACTCTCCGCCTACTGTTGCAACTCCCAAACCGTGAAGCTGAAAGGCAGGTGTTGAACACGTGGTGCGGAGCCATCCGAGGACATGACGAGAAGCACCAGCTCATGAGCACAAGTGAGAATACGGTGTGAATATGTCCGAGTGCCGTGATGATGTCTTTCCAAATCAATTAATTAGGCAGTGCGGAGGTCAAGATCGTGGTGATTCGAGCATGTGTGTGCTTGATGGGTCGATCATGTGAAAGAGAAGCAGCTGCCCAGTTAATGGCGTCATCACAATTAATTCACTTATATCATCCAACTCATACACAGGGCCTTATTATGCTGTATTATGACGTACAAATTGTCCTGATGAGTGAAGGAAAAGTGACGATGTGGAGTTTACACCAGCCAGACTGCGTAAACATAAAAGCATGTAGGTGGATTCAAGTCCGTGCATGCGTACGTGCATGTGCTTTGACATTTGCATGTGTGTGGGCGGGCGGGATGGCAGAGAAGCAGAGAGAGAGAGAGACGCACCACCACGCATGCATACTGTACTGCACGGGTGTACTTGTGTGTTTTCGCACGATGGGTATTTCTCAGCGCTGATCTCAGCGAATACTGTTGCCTTTCCAGCAGTGTTGGCGACATGAATATTCATGAGGTCCTCTTGTCTCTGGTAAAAGCCTCGTGTTGTTCCTCAGGAGCTGCTGGAGGGTTTGTGAATCAATGTTTCATTGCAGGTCCACCTTTTGGGAGTCGGAGGGAGCCGGGGGAGGTCATGTCAATCAAGCTTTTGCATATATGTGTGTGTTCTGTGTCTGTCTGCATGAGTTTGTACGACACTGAGAAGACATGGATACTATTAACTATGTGATCTGCATTTCACCTGTTCCCGGATTTATTCCACACGTCCATGTGTGTGAAAATTTCTCCTTTACATTTTTTTAAAAGCACACACACACACACACACACACACACCATGTGAATGTGTTGAAAAGCAGCCCTGGAGCTCTCTATTTATGAATAAGTAAATAGAAGTTCCTGTCCAGCAGTGGCTCCATTTGCCTCAGCCCAGCCCTTCTAGCTGTGTTTTTTTTCCTCACATGGTCCTCTCTAACATCCACACACACAACACACACGCACACACACACACACACACGCACACACACACACACAAACAATCCCCCCTTTGGCTTAACAGGCCTACTTTCACCTCCGGCTGCAGCAGCAGCACCGGTATGCCTGCATCTTCCATTCTTATGTAACCCTCAGAAGGAGGGCAAGCAGAGCAGCAGGCTCGCTCTGTCTTTATGTGCTGGATTCATTCAGCCTCAGTGACGCCCAGGGGTGCGTGTTAAGCCCTGCAGACTGCGCACAGGAACATACATAAAGACAGCGCCTTCAGAGCAAAGCGTAGCCCCTTCTACCTGACCCATCCATCCACATACATGTTTAAAGGGGAAATGAATAGGTTGAAGTGTCTGGAACGTTCTGTTCCCTTTTATCTGTCAGCGAGCTAATGCAGGGGAAGGAGAAAAAGGGCTTTTATTGTGAAATGGATGAATCCTTTAATGGGTAAGAGAGGGAGGGAAAGAGAGAGACGACGTGAGCCGAAGATGCAGAGAAAAGAGAGGAGGCACTAATGGAATTCACTATCATCCAACCATTTTCACGTACAAATAATTCCAATAGGCTTTTTATAGCAACTTGCTCTGCTTCCGAGGCGATTATTACTGTACACACTGTGTAACTACGCCTTATTATGGCATAATAATATTATGAGAGATGTACTACCAAAAGGTTGAGAGCCAGATTTTCGAGTGAGGGTATTAAGAGAACACCTGCCTCTCATTAATGCATCAGGAAATTGTGGTCTTCAACACCGTGAAATATACCCACGCTGATATCAGCGCTGGTTGAAAACTAGTCATGTTAGGTTTGGGTACAGGTTTGCCTCGTGGCAACGAGGTCCAGGGTTCAAACCTCGCTGGAGCCTTTCAGTGTGGAACGCCAGCATTCTCCCTGTGATCACGTGGGTCTCCTCCGGGTCTCACTGCAACAATACAGAGGCATGCAGTCATCAGGCGGGTGAGCTGAATCAGGAACTACATTTCAAGGTGTTAGTCGATGATGTTCATGCAGTGCTGAGAATCCTCAGTTATTGGCAGAAAAGGAACCGATTTAATAACCAAAATGATTTTGTAAATATTCTATCAATCAAAAATGTTGCTGGTGTCAGCTTCTCAAATATGAGAATTTACAGATTTTGTTTGGGGGCGGGGCTTACCTGCTTATTGACAGGTCGCTACCACAGTACCAATGCTAGTTACTAAGATGAATTTAACACTTAGCTGTAAAGTTGACCTTGAATTATGAAGCTAACTTTGTTAGCAGCTTCACACCAGAATCCACATGGATCCAGATCCAGTAAGGGTGCCACTCTGCTGCTTGTGTTCCTCAGATCCACCCGTCGCTCCTCCACAGTCCAAATATGGCCACTTCCTTCACTGGTTACAATAAATCCAAGATGGCCATGGCCAAAATTTCAAAGTCGAGGCTTCAAAACCGTAGTCCACAAACCAACGGGTGATGTCACCAGGTCTATGTGCATTTCTGATGTACAGTCTATGCTTGGTACTTTCTTGAAGATTTGGTACTTTTATCAAAATGAATAGGAATATAAAAGCATTGCTTATTCTCTTGTCCATGTAAATGGATCATAAACATGTTTTCTTTTAGAAAACTACTTTTTTTTTTTTTATGTTATTTTTAATTGATCTATCAAAACTTAAATACAACAATGAAGAGACATTTCATTCTGGCTTTTTGTATGTGACAGTATATCAGGGTGTTTGGTGCTATGAGCACTTTTCCATCACTTCCAAGAAGTATCGAGCTTCAATGCCTAAACTACTGCTGTCATCTCCTGGTTTGTTGCTCACTTTACTGTTGGGTCTCATTATCCCCTTGTCAGTGACCTGGTCCTGGCCCAGGCTCTGATTGTTGGCCTTAGTTTGGCCCTCTCACTCGATGCCCCTCTCCTGAGGGTGAGTGAGCCTCTAAATGTTGGCCTGTCACAGCCCTGAGCTGAGCTCCCACCACACAGTCCGGTGAGTTCACCTCCCCTCGCCAGGCTACAGCCACTCCATTATTTATCGTCCGTCTCAGGTGACCTCTCATAAACATTCTGTTATCATTTAGGATCCGATGTCTCATTAGCAGTCATTTAGTTTCCTCAAATATTGTTTTGGGGACTTGGACCGACCGCCACCCGCTGCCCTCACCTGACCGATTGATCCGTCTGTCGTTCACCAGCCGGCGCCGCCGAGCCGTTGTGATGGGCTCTCATCGGAGCAGCTGCCTCCAGTACTAGAAACTGAAGATGCCTCTGTTGGTGGTGGCGAGTTTCAGCGGGCCACTGCCGTCGTCTCAGGTTTTCATCTTCAAAGTCCCCCGTGGGTCTCCTCGGTAAACCGTTAATGAAGTGCACTTCTTTCATTCAACGCCCCCCCCCAGCCACTCAGTGAACGGTCATGCTGGGGAGGGACTGAAGTGGATGTGTATATACAATGCAACTCTTTATTAACCTGGAGGAATGTAGGATATAAGTATATTTTTAGTTCAACAAGCTGTGCCTCTGTGTGTTTAGCCTATGACCCTCCATTAGCACTGAACTGGCTTAGATTGGGCTCTCCACACTACACACAGCAGCTCCATTACCGTCCAGCTGGCCTTGAGCACTTTAATAAAGTATGCTTTTGAAATATGCTGTGTGTGTGTGTGTAGGAAGAATACATTACATTATGCACAGCTAGTCAAATCGCAGTTTGCAGGTCCAAAATGTCATCACTTCATCATCTCATCCTATTAGACGTTGATGTGATTTTTGCTGTATGTTTTGATGACATTTGTTGATGTATGAGCTCATTTGATAACCTGGAACTAGGAGTTTACCCCATTTACTTTGTCTCTCCTTTTTCAACCCCCTACAATCCTGTGCAGACCACTGAGCTCCTGTACAGACTATACAATAAATGCCAAACCATTTGCTGATTTCTCTCAAACATTTTGATGTCTGATGAGAAGGCCTTTATTTTTTAGAGAGATGAATGCACATCGGGCAGGTGCTAGGCTATCAGTACCATCACAGAGGGATTCATCGTAGTTGATTGATTGATTGATTGATTGATTGATTTATTGATTGATTGATTGATTGATTGATTGATTGATTATATTATGGATTTAAGGGATAGAAACATAATCCAACGGAGAATATGTTAAAGTGATGACTCTTATTTCCAACATGATCCTTGGTGTCAACATATAAGACACAAAGACACAAGAACGCTGACCCTGACATCAAACACAAATCCAAAAGAAACCAAAGTTACTGAAAGTTTAAAAGTGAAAAAAATACAGTTTTTGAGCTAGTGTTGATCCTAGTTGATGTAATTTAGGATATTTTTCTGATCTAGCTTGAATTGTGGTGATAAAAATGACCTGTATGTTATCTTGAGATGGAGTGTGTGTGTGTGTGTGTGTGTGTGTGTGTGTGTGTGTGTGTGTGTGTGTGTGTGTGTGTGTGTGTGTGTGTGTGTGTGTGTGTGTGTGTGTGTGTGTGTATTACTATTTTTAAATACTTCAATGTCATTTTCTATGTCCTCTATTGAAGTGTTTGTGGTGTTTTTGATGAACCACGACTGTCTCTTCCGTTTGTTTAAACCTTGTGACCTGACGAAGATACAAGCAGCATGAACGTTATCAATGAATAAATTGTGGTGTTGAGTAGTGTGCAGGCCGTTATTACATGTAGCTGCAGTCTCTGCCACCGTGTTTTCAAAAAGCCAGCCCGATAGGCTGCTAATTAAGGGCCAGGCTGCTGTTTGTATTTAATGAAAGAATCCTCCTCATTAATCTGCCAGGCAGTAATTATAGCGAAATGGGAGAGAGAGACATGGGGGTGAAGAAGTGTGAATCCCCTCAGCAAGACACATCAGTGAAGGTTGTATGACTAGAAGATGTGTAATTTTGGATAAATTATTATGATTATTATTATTATAATTTTTATCTTTTGACAATGATATTAATTGAACATTAAATAACAACAAAACAAACAAGACGGTGTGTAACATTTTAAATAATTAATTAGCTAAAATCAATATCTTCATTCATAGATAGGTACTCATAAGTGTATAATTGGCGCTGCACGGTGGTGTAGTGGGAAGAACTGTCGCCTCCTCCCACAGTCTGTCTGTCTCTACATGTCAGCCCTGTGATAGACTGGTTACCTGTCTGT
The DNA here is from genome assembly GCF_963514095.1 of Eutrigla gurnardus. Taxonomy (NCBI): domain Eukaryota; kingdom Metazoa; phylum Chordata; class Actinopteri; order Perciformes; family Triglidae; genus Eutrigla; species Eutrigla gurnardus. The sequence continues at coordinate 21,059,961 of NC_139927.1, forward strand.
CTCTACATGTCAGCCCTGTGATAGACTGATTACCTGTCTGTCTCTACATGTCAGCCCTGTGATAGACTGGTTACCTGTCTGTCTCTACATGTCAGCCCTGTGATAGTCTGGTTACCTGTCTGTCTCTACATGTCAGCCCTGTGATAGACTGATTACCTGTCTGTCTCTACATGTCAGCCCTGTGATAGACTGATTACCTGTCTGTCTCTACATGTCAGCCCTGTGATAGACTGGTTACCTGTCTGTCTCTACATGTCAGCCCTGTGATAGACTGGTTACCTGTCTGTCTCTACATGTCAGCCCTGTGATAGACTGATTACCTGTCTGTCTCTACATGTCAGCCCTGTGATAGACTGGTTACCTGTCTGTCTCTACATGTCAGCCCTGTGATAGACTGGTTACCTGTCTGTCTCTACATGTCAGCCCTGTGATAGACTGGTTACCTGTCTGTCTCTACATGTCAGCCCTGTGATAGACTGGTTACCTGTCTGTCTCTACATGTCGGCCCTGTGATGGACTGATTACCTGTCTGTCTCTACATGTCTCCCTGTGATAGACTGGTTACCTGTCTGTCTCTACATGTCAGCCCTGTGATAGACTGGTTACCCGTCTGTCTCTACATGTCAGCCCTGTGATAGACTGGTTACCTGTCTGTCTCTACATGTCAGCCCTGTGATAGACTGGTTACCTGTCTGTCTCTACATGTCAGCCCTGTGATAGACTGGTTACCTGTCTGTCTCTACATGTCGGCCCTGTGATAGACTACCTGTCTGTCTCTACATGTCTCCCTGTGATAGACTGGTTACCTGTCTGTCTCTACATGTCAGCCCTGTGATAGACTGGTTACCCGTCTGTCTCTACATGTCAGCCCTGTGATAGACTGGTTACCTGTCTGTCTCTACATGTCAGCCCTGTGATAGACCCATGTATAAGTGTATAATCACCTCTGCCAATAATCTGATTTAAGCAAAAAAATTCGTATTTATTTTTACATTGGACGGGTAAGTCCTCAGGAGGCTTCCATGTGGAGGAGGGACATGACGCCTAATCGCGATGTCGTTCAGAGCAAGCGTGAAAGAAAGGAGATCACATTAGCGAGAGGCGCTTTAGTCACATTGTTTGTGTTTGTTGTGTGTCTAGTTGTTAGCTGATGCTATAGGCTACGACATAGTAATGGAAGGCTACCAAATATAAGTATAGGTACTTCTACATGCCCACACCTGTTTGAAATATCAACCTCATCACCTGAAAGAATACTGGTGAAGTGGTGTTGGTGTTCTTGGTACATAACAGCTACTGTAGTAGTGCAACAAAGTGATGCGCTAGAGAGCACTATTCATCTGAATGCAAAATACTATTTCACCACTAGATGGGAGTAATTCCTACACACTGTTAGACAAGCGATTGGAAGACATGATTTGATTAAAGAGGTTTCCTTTTGTCTAAACGGTCGATCAGATGGACAAGGACAGTCCTAAACAGCACATCATGATGTATTTTTAAATTATTAATAATTATCCGACCGATCTGTCTCTCTGAAGCTATGATGCCTGTGTGTTTCGTACATAGACTGTAAGAAGTGGATGTCGTCATAGTGACGTCAGCCATTGGTTTGTGGACTACAGTTTTGAAGCCTCAAGTTTCGCAATTTTGGCTATCGCCATCTTGGAATTTCTGCACCCAGTGAAGGAAGTGACCATATTTGGATTGTGGAGTAGCGACGAGGAAGGGACTTAACCTCTCTATATGGACAAGAAGGCCTTTGTCGTGTACAGCCCTCATTAATGCTTTTGAAGCCCCACCTATGGCAAATGTTTAATATGATGTGAACCACGAAGGGAGGTTTTTAATGCTGCCTTGTGTGATTGTTTTAACTGCCTCAACTTCCCTTTCAACGTTAACCTTGCTTGAGCGATGTTAGAATTAGCCATGGGCTGACAGCTCATGATGACTCACATATATTTCTCGAAATTCTTTACCAGCGCTTTACATCCTTGACGACGGCTCATCAAAGGAGGATGATGCTAACTATTTATATCAGGGTAATTCTCTGCTCTGAATCAGCCTGTTCATCATTGCAGCAGGGTACTGGGTATCTGTGTGGGGGAGATGAGGAGATGGAAATCGTCTTCTTTTGGCCGGGGAAACCGTACTCTCATGGTTTCCAGCGGACAGGCGGCCTCAGCTGGCCAATGAGAGTGGACTGCCAGCCGCCCACCTGGTGACTAGGCCTCTGTGTGGGCGGACACGGCGGAGAGGACGCTGCAGCTTCGCAGCCCGTCTCTGTGGTTGCATGTAGACACACATCCTTCAGATGCATAATTATACGATTCTGTGCCATTCAAAGCAAAGAACTGTGTTATACAGGCGTTGTCTCCTGAGTCCATCAGAGCTCTACGATAATGTTTTTTATGTTTTTACTACATTACTTTTTCAACAACATACTATAGTATGACTATGACTAATATTTTGATGACATGCTGTACTATGACGTTTCATTTTTATGAGTTGAATGATTTTTATTATATACTTTATTATGGCGTAATTTCATATTTGAATGGTACTATACGATGGCATTCATATTTTAATTAAACTATGATAGGATCTTTTATGACATCATTTACTATAATTTTTTTTACATTCTATACATTTTAACATAACAACATAAATTAATGTGAATTTTTTTGACATACAATGTATTTACTTATTTTTAACTATATAATGATGTTTCAAAGGCATTTTTATGACATTCTACACAATGATTTTTTTATATTGTAATGATGAATGAAGCGACCAAACTTTTCCAGGTCAGAATGTCGGGTATTGGCCAATACCGAATACCAATCCAATACCAATGTTTAATGTTTAATAAAGTATGACTTTTTGACATTTTAATGATAATGATACATTTGTATTAGCTCAAAGCCCCAGCCAGCATGTCTGTAGCCTCTCAGAATGAAGAGAAACTGAACAATAAAAGGATTCACAAAAATGGGATTCAATATTTATTATCATTTAAATGTTAATTTAGTCGATTCCAGAACATTGTGCAGCTGTAATTTTAAACTTTGAACTGCAACTTCAACCATTCACGATGTCAATACTGACTGACAATGAAAGTAAAATAACTACAAATGATCCTCCTCTTTGTGATGTTGATTATATTTTTGGATCCATAAACAATACGTTCTACTAATTATTTAGACTGTCTTTGGATTGAGTTCTGTACAGGGTCATCTGAGATCTGCAAACACCTACCTCACATTGCTGCTGCAGGCCTGACGTTTCATATGAGTTCCTGCAGGGCGATGCTATTGTGCATAAAAGTCTTGGTGTGGTTTTGAGAGCAAGGCGTCCTCGCTTGCTGACAGTTGGTCCCCTGTCAGTCAGCCCGGCTCTGGATTAGTGTGCACTGACGGCAGGCTGGCCGACCCATCCTGGGAACAAATGCTCTGCCCTTCCCACACTGTGGCCTGTCAGCACCTTTCACATACAATATTATACAAATGCAGAGTCTCGTCACATTTCTCGCTGCTGTCTCTTCCAACTAGCCCTTGACAGCAGCCTTTTTTTTCTCTCTCTTTTTTTTTACCCCCACAGCAGAAAATGTGGCCCATGGCTCGTCACAGCAGAGAACAAGTCTGAGTAGTTGCCTCAGCTTTCTTAATAATATACTGTCCAAGCAGGGTGAAGCGACAGAAACATCGAAGACAGAGAGGTGATTGGAACTGAGGGGTTCTACAAACACAACAAACAAATACGGGATCTAAGCACAAACCAGGCTGTCACAACAGATTGTCTGGTTAATTGAATTGTTCCTGGCAGCCTTGAGAGAACACAGACCCTTTTAAGTTTAGCTTTATTGAATTATTAAATCAGAAAAGGAGGACGTTAACATTTAAGAGAACATTCTCCAGACTTGTTCGCCGAGGGAGGAGGGAATGATGTTATGACTCTCTGGCATACGCTGTCTAACAAGACTTGAAACAAGATTACTTCTAAAAATTGTATTACTCCCAACTGCGTCATCAAAGATGGCCTCGTCTGCATTACCTTAACCCCAGCTTATCTGCAGCAATGGCTTCTTTTGTGTGGAGGTACATTTGAGCCGTTTGTGTTTTGTTCAGATGGTGCGTATACTGGTAATGAATAATTGAACAGTGAGGCATGTGTGTGCATGAGTTGATGAACGTTTGTATGACGTGAGGGAGGGGTAGACGTTGGTGTTGGATGCCATGTCAAACAAATCTGACGTGTAGGGCTGCAGGACGAGCTCCGGCCATTCTCACTTTCATGTGCAGCTACTGTTGCACATTTCCATTGCGTACTAAAATGTAATTCATAGCCTACACGTCCATCAAGGTCAGCGGTGCATTTCAAGCATGATCTCTCAAGCCCAGGGGGGCTTGGAGTAACAGCCTTCCCTTGGACGTCCTTGCCCCGGCTCATCTGCAGTGCCTCCCCCAGCACCACCGCATTATGTTATTTGCATCGTATTGCCTCCGCATTGCCTCTGCAAGACTATCCCCCTTCCTTCTCTTGCCCTCCTATGTCTCCTTCCCTTTTCCCCTTTTCCCCCTCGTCATTCCTCTCTCCAGTGTCATGTTGGTGCCAGTCTGCAGGGGTTTGGCAGTGAGCCGTTGTGCAGATGGGGCAGGATGGCTCAGTCATTCTGCAGCAGCAGCAGCAGCAGTAGTGCTGTTTGAAGTGAAGGTAATGGCGTGCAGCACTTGGCAAGGTATTGGCAAGGAATATGATATGAACCCAGGAAAGATTACGTTGCGGTGAAAAATAAGATGGGGGGGGGGAATACATCAGAGAGAGGAAATCCCAAGCAGGAGGATCCCAGCTCAGCGCTTTCTCTCTGACAACCCCCCCCCCCCCCCCCCCCCCCTCCTCCTTCCATCCCTCTGCTTGGTCTTATTCCCTCCCCTTTTCCTCATTCTGCATCTCTTTGATGTCTCTTTACATCGGCCCCTCGGCATTGATCTTTTTTTGCTATTTATCTCTTTTTCTTCCCAGTTGTTGTTTTTTATCCCCAACGGAACCGCTGCTGATGCAATTCACTGCCACTACCCCCCCCCCCCCCCCCCCCCCACACACACACACACACACACACACACACATCAAGCCTGCACATGCAGTGGGCTTGTGCATACATGTGAATGAGTGTAGGCCTATTGGTTTTTTGCATGTGTATGCATTTGTCATGTGTGCATCAGAAGGTGAAGGATATCTGCAGGGACAATAAAAGCTTTTATGTTTCCCTCACCATCGCTTGGACAATATATATTTCAAAGAAAGGTTTCCACGACTGGATTTGAACTCCCATGCCTTACAATGCTGATAATGGTGGCTGGTATGTAGATAAGCCCTGTGGGGCCCTTGCAGTAGACAGGTACATGGGTGCCGGGGTCAAACGCTGCTTTGCTGCCTCTGACCACAACCAGCTGACTGGACTCCTGAAGCTCAATAGTGAGCAGGCTTCTCTGCCAGGCCATTATTAAAGGGCTGTTTGTATAGTCTCTTGTTTTTTTCATTAGCAGGAATCTTATATCATCGCCTCTGAATATTGCATGAGGTTCAGGGAGGCTTGGTTGTCGTGACACAGCCGTAATATTTCAAACAATCAAAGATGGATGAGCCCATTCTTCTAGGTAAATAGAGGGAGGCCTGGCGCCGGCGAGGAAAAGCCCAAAGACAGCACGGTGACACTGACACACCGTAAAGGGAACTGGATGAAGAAGAATTAAACGAAGAAGGGGGAAAAACAGAAGAGTGATTGGAGTCCATAAAAACGAAAAAAAGACTGTAAGACAAATGGAGCAAGCGGAGACGAGAGAGCAGGGTAAATGAGGGAGAAAGAGAGAGGAAGAGGATGAGGGAGGGAAACGGAGCGAGAAATCAAGACGGTGAGAATGACAGAGTGAGGAGGATAAAAAAGCGAGAGATGGGCCTATTAGAGGTTGAGAGAGAGTTAGGGGCAGACCCACGCTGCTCCCAGTAATTGAAAAGGCACCGGGACTGATTTAGAGCTGGGTTTGTTGGGATGGCGATGGTGGTGGTGGGTGGGTGGGGGTGACACTGCATTGCAGATTACAAGGAGCAAGAAGAGCCAAACCCCCTGCAGTGCTTTACTCCACCACCTCTACAGTCGTTATTAGCACAACACGGTGAAGACGACCCTCCAAGGCCCATAATAAGCAGTGAGGCTGCAAAAGCATGATGGTTAAATCCATGCAGGATAATTACTGTAGGTGTCTCTGCTTTTAAGCATGAATAAAACTGTGAAATATAGAAGAGGAAAGGACGGCTTTAAAGGAAAAAGATAAAGTACAGCGATCAAGTGGCAGCTCCCACTGTGTTGCCCCAGGTGAGGTCTATGCTTGCAGAAAATACAGAGCTTCACTATATTACCAAAAGTATTCAGTCACCCATCTAAATGATTGAAATCAGGTGTTCCAATCACTTCCATGGCCACAGGTGTATAAAAGCAAGAACCTAGGCATGCAGACTGTTTCTACAAACATGTGTGAAAGAATGGGTCGCTTTCAGGAGTTCAGTGAATTCCAGCGTGGTACTGTGATAGGATGCCACCTGTGAAACAAGTCCAGTCGTGAAATGTCCTCACTCCTAAATATTCCACAGTCAACTGTCAGTGGGATTAGAACAAAGTGGAAGTGATTGGGAACGACAGCAACTCAGACAAGAAGTAGTAGACCACGTAAAATGATGGAGCGGGGTCAGCGGATGCTGAGGCACAAAGTGCACAGAGGTCACCAACTTTCTGCAGTCATCGCTACAGACCTCCAAACTTCATGTGACCTTCAGATTAGCTCAAGAACAGTGCAGAGAGCTTCATGGAATGGGTTTCCGTGGCGATCAGCTGCAACCAATCAAGCTTCTCCATCTGGTAATCTGATGGACGAGTCTGGGTTTTACCAGAAGCTACCTTTGTTAGCAGCTTCACAAGAGAATCCAGATGGATCCAGATCCAGTAAGGTTGTTGCTCTACTTCTTGTGTTCATCACATCCACCTGTCGCTCCGCCACAGTCCAAATATGATCACTTCCTTCACAGGTAACCAGTATCACAGGGCTGACATGTAGAGACAGACAGGTAACCAGTATCACAGGGCTGACATGTAGAGACAGACAGGTAACCAGTCTATCACAGGGCTGACATGTAGAGACAGACAGGTCCTGGGACCCTCTCGCTGTGAGGCGACAGTTCTACCCACTACACCACTGTGCCTCCCTTTGTTGTAATATGATCTATTGAATTTAATTGAATCCGTTAAAAGTCAAAACCACTAAACCCAGTGAGAAACTTCTGGAAGCCTCGTTCTGACTCACACTGGAGGAAGAGAGAGGGAGAAGCGGGTGATAGATTAGGTGACGAAGGATAATAATCCAGGGGGGAACATCCGTATTGGATTCCAAAACTTTATACTGGATTTGATATATCAGTAGCAGTAAAGCGGAGCTGCTTAGCAGTTCAGTGAACTCTACAGTTTCATTTTTTTTTTTACTTTTTTGATCCACGCAGATGTACTGGAGGTGATGGGGAATTTACTTTTGCATTATTTCCACACACACACACACACACACACACACTTTCCAGGGGCGCTGATACATGATACCTCTGCCCAGTCAATCCTTCTCGCATTACTGCCTCCACAGTGTACTGCTTCATTTACACATGAAATATTGATGTTCTTAATTTAACCCCCAGTGTGCTCAAGTGTCCCCCCCCCCCACCCTCTGAAAAAGGGGAGGCTTCCCTGAAAAAGGCCTCCCCTTTCACCTCAACCTAACAACACACTGTCTCTCTTGGGATTGGTTGGGATTGGTCTCTTTGGCTTGTCCTCATTGGTTGGTTGGTGCGTAGAGTGGTATCCTAGTGGTTCGTCCTGTGTTTGATGGCCCACCTGTTCTCTCTGTGTGTCTCTTGTGTGGTGGATATGTACTTCTACTGTTGCCTGTCAGAGCTGTATACTGTGAGTGAGTTAAAGCTGTAGTTGTGGGGAGTAAAACTGGCATCTGCAAGGTTACCGTCATCTATTAGTCAAGCCAACTTCATTTCTGTTTTACAAAAGAATAATGAACCCAATGTTAAGTGAGACATCATTAAATAAATAATCGATTTAATATAGAGAAACTAACATGTTTACATATTTTAATGACATTTTATAATTATTTTCATAGATGTCAATTAATTTATAGACTTTTGTATTTCATGTTACCTTTCACAGTATGCAAAAAGTATGCTGTTACAAAGGCATATCAATAATTGCATGTTATGTAATTAAAATATAATTTAAAAGAATACTCCTCCCTCCTCCAAACAAAATTGCCACACAAAATTACCTTTGAATGTGGTTAAAGTAGGAATGTCAATTAAATCAGCTGCTTTGAACTGTATGAAAAGACAGTTCAAAGCAGCTCTTCCAGTTCATGAAATTCCTGCAGCATGTGAAGGCAGCAGGAGCTGGAGCGCAGCTTTGCTTTGCTTTCACTGTGTGCAGCTTCATTAAAACCACACCAGGCTGCTAGTATAATCATACAGACATCCACAAACCTCGACACGCACAACACTGGGTGGATAGAACCTGATATTCTGCTCTTTTGTCAAGGAGATGACCATTACCTTTCCATTACGTTTACATTTAGGGTGTTTACCAGACGCTTTTGTCCAAAGCAACTTACAATAAGTATGTTTGTCGAAAGAAGAAACCACAACTTATCATTGCCGATCAAGTAAGAGCTAAAACATAGAAACAAGTGTTCCTCCCACAGTCCAAAGACATGCAGGACCTGTCTGTCTCTACATGTCAGCCCTGTGATAGACTGGTTACCTGTCTGTCTCTACATGCCAGCCCTGTGCTAGACTGGTTACCTGTCTGTCTCTACATGTCAGCCCTGTGATAGACTGGTTACCTGTCTGTCTCTACATGTCAGCCCTGTGAAAGACTGGTTACTTGTCTGTCTCTACATGTCATGACAGACAGGTAACCAGTCTATCACAGGGCTGACATGTAGAGACAGACAGGTAACCAGTCTATCACAGGGCTGACATGTAGAGACAGACAGGTAACCAGTCTATCACAGGGCTGACATGTAGAGACAGACAGGTAACCAGTCTATCACATGGCTGACATGTAGAGACAGACAGGTAACCAGTCTATCACAGGGCTGACATGTAGAGACAGACAGGTAACCAGTCTAGCACAGGGCTGGCATGTAGAGACAGACAGGTAACCAGTCTAGCACAGGGCTGGCATGTAGAGACAGACAGGTAACCAGTCTATCACAGGGCTGACATGTAGAGACAGACAGACCCTCTCGCTGTGAGGTGACAGTTCTACCCACTACACCACTGTGCCTCCCTTTGTTGTAATATGATACGTTTTATTGAATTTAATTGAATCCGTTAAAAGTCAAAACCACTAAACCCAGTGAGAAAGGTCTGGAAGCCTCGTTCTGACTCACACTGGAGGAAGAGAGAGGGAGAAGCGGGTGATAGATTAGGTGACGAAGGATAATAATCCAGGGGGGAACATATATCAGTAGCAGTAAAGCGGAGCTGCTTAGCAGTTCAGTGAACTCTACAGTTTCATTTTCTAACTTTTTTGATCCACTCAGATGTACTGTGATAGACTGGTTACCTGTCCAGGGTGTACCTCACCTTCACCCAATGTCAGCTGGGATCGCGACCCTGAATACAGGATAAGCGGTAGACGATGGATGGCATTACCTGCAGTAGATGGTGGTATGCCAACAGTTTGGAGAAATAACCAAGAGTACCTGCATGGGATTAAAACAATGCGCTGCTCTGGAGGTAGGCAGCAGCAAAATGTAGTTTTGTGTCACCTAAAAGAAAGGCCCACCTAAAAAAAATCAAATAGTGTTTAAAACATTTTCACTGCTTTATCTTGCTGTCAGCCCTTGTGACGCGGAACAGAACTGAAAGTGAAACTTATCTGCGTTCTTCAAAACCAGGAGACTCCTTTGACAAAGTAGAGCTTTGTTTCATTTTCAGTTCAGTTGAAAATATTTAAAATATAGTGTAGACTTGAAACTGAATTTTTTGGTGGGCCTGGGCTAAAATAAGTGTCGCTGCTGACCACGTTAACAGCGGTACAGTTAGTCTCCAAACTGAGGACGAAGAAGCCAATTTTTGCCTCGCATTAGTTTCTCGTGTTTGACCGCCAATTTGTGTTCATCCGTAGGATCGTTTGTTGGCATGTGTATGTGTGTGTGTGTGTGTGTGTGTGTGTGTGTGTGTGTGTGTGTGTGATTAGAAAAATGGTGTGTGGCCACTTTAAGGGTCTTTTGATAAATGTAAGCTGCAATTAGCTGAGATGAATACAGATCAAAACAAAAGGGAATCCAGCCTGGGATTTCCACTCCATGAAAGAATGCATGAGAAAGCCGTGGCCTATCAGCATCGTGGTGTGTGCATGAATGAGGGGAGCTGCAAGTGGGGATTGGATGAACTCAGACAGTTGATTATGCACTGTGCTAACGTGTGTGTCATCTGCCTTGTTGGAAGCTGTCCTGCAGATGAGAGTCATTCAGCAACATGCTGGAAGGAGTGATGGATGGACTGAACTCCAAGGTAAAAATCCCTTGAGGAGACATAAAGGTTGGCTGTAAGGAAACAAACAGTGCAGTTAATGATGTTGGCAGCTGCTGTAGGGGACAGAGCCTGCATCCGTTCGCAAGGAGTCAACAGAGTTTTTAGCTCAGGTTACACTTCAGGCTCGCCCACAAACAAACAGCATCCCAGAACCGCCCATGTACCAGCAACAGATGAGCCCTCAACAAGCATCACCACACATACTTTCTCAGAGAGCAAACATGCAGCAGCAGGGCCTAGTCACTCAGGAAAGAATATAAATGTCCCCTTGCTGGTGAGGAGGTCTTCTCAAAAGTTCTTGAAGAGATATTTACAGACAAGCATTACAGATACAGAAAATGATGGTAAACGTGACCCAGAGAGTCATATTTCAGTAGCTTACTATGCAGGAAAAGATGGTTTAATCAGAGAAGACAAAGAATAACCTAAAGCTATAGGGACTACACTAGTGTTCAAACCTTGGACTCCATCTGAGGTCAGGGACATGACCAGGAAACCTCTGAACCCAGAGTGTGTGCAGGAAGGAGACAAGTCTTTACCTTCCTTCATTTAGTGCTTCACAAAAGTATGGGACAGCAGTGCACTGATCTCAATAATATTTTCATACAAAATGTCAAGCCCGATGTTCATCCAAACAAAGAGGATGATCATCATTCAAATTACCATAACAACCAACCGAAAAAGCGGAACTGTTCCAACTGTTGCAAATTTGAGCATTGGGTCAGCAAATGTAGAGCTCTGCAAAAATACAACAAAATCTACATCCTCATGGAGATTATGCAGCCCCCGAACACCAGCGTGATCAAAGGCTACTAAATGCACAACTAGGCCTGCTCTTGAGGCCCCACCAGGGTCTTCTAATCAATGAAGGAAACTGACGAGAGCAACATATTTTAATACAAGCAGCTACGAACCTGTTGAAGTTACTACTGTTGACATTCTAGTAGAAAGCTACCATACAAATAAAATCGGAGTGGAAGGGACATTCTTGTTCAAATCAAGTAGCAGGATGTTCACAGTGGTGGCCATTTGTATTTGCACCATTGCCATAGACTGTTTTATTGGGCCACAATCAGCAGATACATTCCTAAACACACAAGAGTGGCTAAGAGTTGAGCAAATGAATACTGAATTCTGACATGATTCAGAACTTGCTATGCAGTAGTGAATGACTGGGAAGTGTTAGAAACTCGAGCACTACCTAATGGTACACAAGCGAACATGTTTACTGTAACTGGACAAAGACAAAATTGCAGCAATCTATCTTGATTCCAGATATGCATTTGGAGTAACTTGTGATTTTGGCCAACCATGGAAGATGAAAGGATTTTAACATCCTCTGGAAAACCAATCCAGCATCACGATGTGATTACCGAACAGCAGAGGGTATTTTACTCTGTTATCTACTTGCTATTGTTAAATTTGCTGCTCCTACTAATAGAAAATGCAGAAATTCTCTGGCTGACTCAGAAGCCAAACAAAATGCCATTTCCACTTCCTCCATGGTTCCACAATGTTCCATTTGTCCATGTTCCTTAAATGATGTCATGGAAAAGCAAAAGCATGCTGATGCTGATGCTAATAGAGACAATGCAAGTTTAAGGCAGTTCAGCGTTGGTCCTACTTGTCAGAACTGGAGGTTGCTGCGTGGTTCGAATACAGGGTCCAGATCGCTGTAGCCCAGACTTATTGTCCAAATCCTCCTGATGACCAGCACATAGCCACCAGCTCTATGCTACAACTGTTTTGGCTGATGCTGTGGTTCATAGCTAGCCTAGTTTGATTCATAGATCCATACATTTTGTTAAAGTAAACCTGATCAGCTCCAACCCTATTGGAACCTGATCAGAGGCCTATGTGACTGTTCAGTCTACTTGGGATCCAGTTCCTGTACATGAAAAATGTCTCCGGTGTGACTGAGGAGTAGAGAACGAACAGCAGAAAGATTTACTTCGGAGTATCTGGTTCAGTTGTAGATATGATTCTAAAGCAGCCTCCAGTCTCCACTACCAGAAAGAGGACATCTATGTCATGTTATGTTTGTGGAGATAAAGCTTACAGTTATGAGGGATCACGTGATGTGTTTAGCCTATCTAATCCGGCTAATCAGAGAAGTAGAATCCAAACAGATATCTGCACTCTAGCCCTCAGGTTGTGTTCATTTCATGTTAAACAATTCTGTGTTCCCCTAAAATCACCGTTCTATTAAGGCTCATCATAAAAAGCTGTAATAATACATATATTATCACTACTTGTTAGATTTTTTATTTTTTTAACATTACAAGTTCAGCTTCTATTTGTTATTTATGGCCTGTATGCCTCGTTGATCTGAGTTTATACATCTTCAATTCAAATTCTAAAATCCTAATTTCTGGATTTCTGGATTTTCTGGATTCTGGACATTTGTTTTGAAACCATTTAACATTTGTATTCATTAGTAATACCTGTTGTGTTCCTGGTAAAAGTGACCGGGAAGATTTTATTTGTGTACAAAGGAAATTATCCCAAAACTACACATGCCAATTTCACAATATTCCAAGATCATCATTTTAATACATTAAAGAACAACTAACGAGAACAATAACAACCTCCTTCCTTGTCTTTGTAAATCTGTTTCCCCTCCAAGCTGGTCATGTTAACCACTATGGCTTCGGTGGACTCAGTCAGGAACAGTTCAAAGCAGGATTTGATGTCATCAATCCCTTTGAAACGGCATATTTTGTAGGTCCTGGGATCATCCATCAGCTGAAAGTGTATTTGATTCTCAGGTGGGGATGAAGACCAGGATAAATTCCCATTCTTTGACTTAAATGTGACAGCCATCATCTTCATCACTGGATCCTTCCCATCACTTATTTCTTGGTCTGGATTATAGTCTGTGTTGTCTTCAGCTTCTGACACTTCCTCCTCTAATCCATCCTCACTCTGGTTTCCTGGCCTCTCTCCTCCTCACCATTATACAGTGTATATAAATATAGAATCAAGAGCCTCACTTACGGTATATCGATCCACCATGGTGCTGCCACACAATGAACTGTGAGCAAGTAAGTATTATATACCAAAGCTACGGGAAGAGTTCAATATTATTGAAACTATGTTGCAAATGTCTGTGAGAAATGCCAATCCCCTGGGAGAGAGACAAAGGTGTGTCTGTGTGTGTGTGTGTGTGTGTGTGTGTGTGTGTGTGTGTGTGTGTGTGTGTGTGTGTGTGTGTGTGTGTGTGTGTATGTGTGTGCGCTTGTCCAACTGACAAATGAGGATGTACCTGAGGTCAGTTTTCTACCCTTATTGTAGTCTCCCCCATTCATTTCTAATGGCCGCGAACACCAAGAGTGTACAAAAATTGAATAAAACACAAAATTGTATGCAAATGAATACAAATAATGCTGTGTGTTGAAATCCTTTTTGTGGACAAAGTCATGGAATCTTAGGTCAGTCTGATCAAATTAACTACATTTTTCAGAAATAAAACCTTTAAATGGGTCACATTTGACTGGAAAACAACATGAGAACTAAAAGAACAATCTCACAGGAACTGCAGGTGTTTCTTCCCTCATGGTATGATTTTGATGGTTTCTCTGGGATGTTGAGTTCATGGGGCTCAGGACTCATTAGATCTCTGACTGCTCTTGTAGCAACATTGTTTGTAATACATCATGTCTGCTGACATTTTCATTTGTAAGATTGCTGTTCTGGCTCCTCAGAGAGTGCTTATGATACTGATAATACACGGGTTATGATCTGTGATCGTCAAGCTGATGATAAATGGGTTCCACCAGGTAATCCCTATGAGGACTAAAACAAATATATGGGGGCATCCTTATTCTCTGGAATATAGGAGAAATCACTGATCATGTGATGCTGAAATATAAGCATACTGTTCTAGATTGTTGTCATCAACAATATGCTAATAATCTAAATGATATGCTAATTGGTAACCCTCTTATTGAACATGAAATGAGAATTCATTATTTTTGTTTTGCACATGTAATTGATTCATTTAATTTTAATCCTGAGTGGCTTTTCACATTGAATGCAGGGGATATGAGGATCGTATTTTGTTATAATAATATATGTTTGTCGTGTTTATGATTTGGGAGTGAATATTTGGGTTGAAGATGTCCTGACTGTGAGGGTAAAAGCTCCAGGTCACAACAGATTCATTACACTTAATTATAATAATTATTATATTCTGTAAAAAAAAAAAAAAAACATACGCTTTAATTTAGTTCTATTTCAGATGCACTATACTCATATCAATATTACTGAATGATGAGACAAATAAGAGAAAACATAAACAGGTTGTGGTTTTGATGTGCTGTATATCTGTCCTTGTTTTCTTGTATTCACCTTTGTTGAAGGTTTTAATCACAAGTTATTACCTTGAACGGTAGCTGGATTTGTTGTTTACCTGTAGAATGTTTTACATATATACTTCATGTAATTAATGCGTATACATCAGTATAGTATCCTGTTGGCTATTTCTGTGGATATCATCATGGATGATGAAAGACATGAGCACTCAATCCTTTTTGTATGTGATTGCTGTTGGTTTATGTATATAATGGTGGTGGGATACCTGTGTAACAGGGGGGTGGGCTGGCAGGATTTCATTGGGTTGTATCTGTAGTTATTATGTCTGTTTGTTCTTTTTATTTTGTGTTGTTATTCGGGCTCATTTCCTTGTAAGGTTATCTTCCTGACAGATTTGCTCGGCAGTTGATCGGCCGACCATTCAGTCTATGAAGTGTGAAAATTGCTAAAATGCTTATTGCGTGCTCTCAGGGCCTGAGGAGATGTGTTCGGTCTGCCTCTTCTGTTAGTCTGAAACCAGAGGTTCATTTGGTTATCATAGACATCACAGAGAGGCAGCCGGTTGTTGTTGCATTGTGGGAAGCTGCAGCTATAGCAGATTTTAATGTTCTTGCATGAGAAATTACTGAGCTGATCAAGTGATTATCAAAATGACTGGCCATTAATCTTTTACTCTCTGATCAGTTAGTCAACTCTTCGTTACAGCGATGGAGGGAGGGGGAAAATAAAATCAACTTTTCTTATATGTTTGCCTTGCTTTGCCCAGTGGGACTTTTGTGACTGTGATGTTGCCTCCCCTACAAATAACTAATTGAATGATCACAAAATAAAGGAGTGTGTTTGTGTCTAACCAGTGACCGGACCAGCTAGGGGCGTGGCTTAGGAGAGGACTGCTTGTTCTGTGGCGACTCCTGATGAGGTAGCATAGATGCTGCACTAGTACAAGTATTTCTTCCTTGAAAGAAGGGCACCGAAAGGCACTGAAGGGTTTTCTTGATGGAAAATGTTTTTACTCTTCTCCCAACTCACTGTAAGAGTTTAAATTGGCAAATGGTTCATCCAATCACTGCCAAGTATTATTCGTAAGTGCCAACCCTTTTCCAAACAGTTTCCAAAATTGTAAGGCGTAGGTTGGTCGATAAACATGGCTCTGATTTATGTGTTTGAGTGGTACTTAATGTGCTTCTAAAGTGTCATGTAATTGATTTATCATTTCCTGTGGGTGTCACATTGCTTCTGAAGAGTGCCACTAATTAGAGGAGTTGTAATCTCATCATCAGACAGGGAGGATCTGTTGGAGAATTATTCCTTCTACTCGTATAGTCACCTATTGACCCTAATGGTAGGAATCCAAGGAGGTCAGTGTTAGTCGGGACTACAGTGGCTGTTAGTCATGACTCTGGGCATCTGATAATTCAGTGAGTCAGGTCTTGACCTCCATAGGATAGTGTGAGTTATATAACTCACTGACTCTGACTGTAGATGGATGGTAATGCCTCATCTTCCTTCCTTCCTTCCTTCCTTCCTTCCTTCTTTCCTTCCTTTTTGGACTGCCCTAAAATCATTGACATTCAATCTGTAGTTTCAAGTCTTCTTCAATCCAGCATTTAGTACATTATGGTCCATTTAGAGTCCAACAGACCAGAAAGCAGGGGATGCTTTAGGGGGCGGGGCTATCTGCTGATTGACAGGTCGCTACCACGCTACCAATGCTAGTTAGCTACTAAGATGACTTCAACACTTAGCTGTCAAGTTGACCTTGAATTATGAAGCTAACTTTGTTAGCAGCTTCACACCAGAATCCACATGGATCCAGATCCAGTAGGGTGCTGCTCGGGGCCGCTCTGATGCTTGTGTTAATCAGATCCACCCGTCGCTCCTCCACAGTCCAAATATGGTCACTTCCTTCACTGGTTGCAAAAAATCCCAAATGGCGGTGGCCAAAACCGTAGTCCACAAACCAACGGGTGATGTCACTACATGCATATACACCATCAATGTTGCTAGCGTTACTTTTACTGGAAAAAATACATTCAGTAACCCTAGTTTCAATATTGAACTGAATGAATTGAATGTATTGGTTCATGTCTAGTTTTTTTACTTCATCCATTCATATTCTGTTAATTCCATGTGTGGCACGTTATTCACTGTTTACATGTTAACACAATGATAGGAGAGAAGCAGAGCTCGTCGTTCCATCCCCAATGTAAACCTGAAGCTTCAGTCCCAGCTGTGACTCAACAGTTCCTATTGGCTCAGCTGGTGCTGCAGGGAGGGCCGGAGAATGCCGAGAGTATTACTTTGCCTGCTTTTCTTCAAGAATAAGACATAATGGCTGTAATAAGGGGATGATAGACATATTTCCCAGTTCTTGGCAGCAGTGACTGTTTTCTGTTACCGACCCTTCCCTTCACTGACCCGATTTATCTGATTAATGCCATGATCTAATCATCCAGTGCTGTCTCATTTGAAGCAGCTCTACAGAGGCAGAGTGTGAGGGACGCTCTGAAAGCACAACCCCGACCCATCTGAGTAAAAGGAAGGTGTGTGTGCCTACGTACGGGGCTGTGATTAAGGGAAGCGCTCGCTTCTTGCTGTAGGTGGGTGGAGAGCTGTCTCAGTCCATCTTTGCTCCTTTCCAAACATGGTCAAATTACAGTCCAAATATAGTAAACCAATGCAGCTCTTACTTTTGAGGCATTTAGGTGTTGGAGGCCTGGTAGAGACTCTCCTGTCCTGTTCTCTGTGTGTGTTATTTAAAAAGTGCACACGGCAGTAGCATCGTGGCCTGGTTTGCCTTACTAGGACAAGCCAACATGCAGTCATCAGCGAAGCAGGAGGGTTTATTCAAACTCCCACTTGCCTTAAAAAAAAAAGAAAAACCTAACATCCCAGTTACAGCATGTTCCTGTTGCCTAGCAACCAGCTGGGTCTTGAGAGAGGAGAGGCATCATAGATGTGTGTGCACATGGACTGCTGCTTCCCCATCCCCCCTGAGAAGCTCACAACCTCACAGCCATGTAACAGAGTATCACACACAGCGAGTCCCGTCGCTGCTGAACATCAGAGACGCCGCACACAAGGAACGGAGCGTACCATTATTTATTACTGGACACATATGGCAACATATGATTTGTTGTTATAGATCATTTACACACACAAGCACGATGAAAAATGACATTAGACGTGATAAAGTTCATGGTCTTTTATTTGAAAAAAAAAATAAAGACTAGCATGTACAACTTGGAATGAATGTAAACTGAACTCAGACGAACAGTTGCGAGGACCGGTGTGCTGACACTCCTAACAGCATGCGCCGCGAACACAGTACACCTCTCACTATGCCCTCGTCTGAGTCGAGAAACAGAAGAAGAAAAAAGAAAAGTGAAGGCCAGTGATTCTCTCTTGCAAGAAAAGAGGACAGAAACTCCATCTCAGCGAGTAAAGAAAAAGAAAAAAATAGAAAGCTCACCGTAAGACTCTTTAAGTCCTCCCTCCTTTAAAAGGGCAGGACGCACAACTACTAAGATGGCCGTCCAAATAACATAACAAAAACAAAAGAACATGCCAAACATTTGAAAATGTATTTTTTGTACATTGTTTTTTTCTCTTTTTATCTAGCATACAATTAAGTCCCATTCCACTTTAACGCTTGAGTTAGAACCTGGTATACTCTCTCATCTTAACAGTACAGGGTTCCTCTTCAAATACAAAAAAACTGTACCAAACCAACAAGAGGACAGCTTATAGTGGAATCAGCACGCTCTGGTAGCCCGGAGGAGGGATGGGGAGGCGCGGGGTTAGTGCTCCGGTCTCAAGCTGCATGCATGAAGAACAGAAAACAGACAGAAAGAAGAGATGGCCAGCCCAGACATTTACCACCAGCAAATGGAACTGGAAGGAGTTCGCCAAATGCCGTCGCTTGAGTCTGAAGGTAGTAGTTACAGGGTTTGTTGTTATTATTATTTTTACTCGTTAAGTACTGATGCTAAACTGATCTCCGGGGGGAGGGGACAGGATCACTAACCATCATTTTCATGCAGATATTTTTTGTATATTTTTATATTTTTCCTGTGTGGACAGAAGGATATTTTATTTCAACATTCAATTATTTTCTATACAGAAACAGTATGAATAAATGAACATTTTTTCCCAAGAGGTAAGTAAAACATTTTGATTTTTTTTTTTCCTTTTTTTTCTTCTAAGAGGGGGACAGGACGGGTGGGCGAGCTTCACTTTGCAGTCATCATCTGTACAAACTCTGCAGAGGGACGAAGAGAGAGGACAAAAGACAATAAGGACATGGGGTTTGAGTAGGAGCAGTCACCTGCGTAATTGTTAAATGCTTTATTCATTTTTTTTTAATCAACTTGAGCAGGTTCAGAACACACAACCTAATTAGTGTCCCCTTTCAGAACAGCCACCACATTCATCTCATTAAGCCTATTTGATTAAAAAGCTCTTGCATTGTTCTTTTGTTTGTGCACGGCGATATGCACACGCACATACAATGAAAAGTAAAAAATAAATAAGAGAAAGCTTTCATGTGCCGAGTACATATTCTGTCTGTGGGACAATGGGAGTATAGAAGTAGGACACTTTCAGCCAGGACTTATGGACTGTTCATAATATATCAACAGCCTTCTAGAAAATGAGCGCAGTCTCTCGTGTGATGTGCCAAGAGAGCGACAGTAGGGGGAAGGGAGCGGGAGGACGCAAGGAAGAGAGTGTAAAGCTCCTGGCACACTGATGATGATGATTCAGAAGGATACCTTTCTCCCATCTCTGTTTCAGCAGGCTCCTTCTAATAACTAATATTATGTGTGGCTGGCTTGTCTTGCAGTCACCCTCAGAGAAATACACAGCTTGGAAAATGAAGTGCTCCGGTCCCTGTTTAATAAAAACCTACACCATGGCCTAGAAACCAAAGCTGTGCACCGGGACGTCTTTATTTTACCTTCGTAGTTGACCTGTCCGTCTCCGTCAATGTCTGCTTCTCTGATCATCTCGTCCACCTCCTCGTCCGTTAGCTTCTCTCCCAGGTTCGTCATGACGTGACGGAGCTCTGCAGCGCTGATGTAGCCGTTACCGTCCTGGAAAACATTCAGCACACGATCAAACGTGAAACCGAACCAAAAATCCCACAGGCTAACAACTCACAGTGGAAGAATTCCCAGGAGAACTATAAACGAGGAGCTGTGCCATCAGGTGGGCAGGAAGTTGGAAACTCATTTTATTAACTTATTTCCCCATCAGGTAAAACTCTATTTACCACGAGCCTGGCCTGCCTTCAACCTCATAATGCTCATTTCAAAAGATTCTGATGAAAATGAAGCTAAAATGTTTCCCAAGCATACAAACCGTTGCATCTCCTTATACTGTAACAACCTTTATTTACCTTGTCAAATACCCGGAAGGCCTCGCGGATCTCCTCCTCACTGTCTGTGTCCTTCATTTTTCTGGCCATCATGGTCAGAAACTCCGGGAAGTCGATGGTTCCATTACCTGGAATGGGTGATCAATAAGGCACATTTAATCAGCAAAAATTGCAGATTAAACTTAAAAGCAAACTCAGATAAGTAGATAATATAATCCAGCATTTAGCTGATGAAATTCAGAGAGGACTGGAGGACTTAATATTCATTTAGTCGTCTTGTTTTGCCCGTGTGTGTGACACTAGCGTTTACATTATCCTATGGGGCATAACTTCTCTCTAGAGGCCAACCTGGCAGAGAGGGGAGCAGTCCTTAAGTATTTGAGTATAAGCCTCCTTCCTGTGATTAACACAGCTACCACAGGCTGAGAGGAGGAGGGATGTATGTGGGCTTCCTCCTCAGGGAAGCCCTGTGGAGATGGTGCATACGTTATACACAGCAGGAAAGCAGGGGAACCCGGGCCCAGTCATCCATACTGGAGACGTATAGTATAGCATGCAGATTGGCCTTCAAGGAGCCTGGCTGGATAAATCACCTTTCCTGCTCCCCTGTCACAAACCCTAGCTAGAGCTGAAGGAGGGGAAGGGAGAAGACCAATAAGGGTTGGAGAGCAGTAATCCATCCTCCATGTCCGCTTTTATCCACCCATAAGTCCTTTTTTGTCCCTTCCCCTGCTATACTGGTGCCACATGTATGTGTGCGGTCGGATCAATATACATGTTAGTGTTGTCAGACAGGATTACCAGAGGATCAGACCCTCTTGACAGAGGAAGGATCTATGAGGGACTCAGCAGCTCACCATCTGCAACCACAGGAGGGCGGATGAGAAGGCTGGCAGGGGAATCGAATGGTGCTAAAGTCTGCTTTTATGAAGAGCTCGAGATGTTGGGAGGAAATGTGGCGGTGCTTCAAAATTAAAAACGGACCAAAAACATGTCAGGGGATTGAAGAGAAGGTCAGGGACACCGAGGGCAAAGTACCCAGGAGGATTAGCCAAGGGGTGGGACGGATGGGGTGGAGGGATTGTATGCAGATTAACCAATGATAGAGCACGCCTCAGAGAGCGAGGGAGAGAATGGATGTGTGTGTGTGTGTGTGTGTGTGTGTGTGTGTGTGTGTGTGTGTGTGTGTGTGTGTGTGTGTGTGTGTGTGTGTAACGAAAAGGGATGCAGTAATGTGATGGGGCAGATGGTGATCTCATAGCCCGGGGTAACAATCTAAGGACCTGTTATCTAACACACAGAGACAGCCAGCAGCACCAAGGGAACACATTCTGCCACGGGGGGCTGGGAGGGAGGCTGAGGGGGGGCGTCCCAGTCTAGAAGGGCAGGAACTGGAAAACCATCATCTGAGGGGGACAATGACTAGAGAAGCCCTCCAGCAATATCTGCTCAAATGCACCTCGAGCCAGCTGCTGCTGCCGTGGAGGAGGGAGGGATGGACTCAAGGAGGGATGAAGATAGGGAGGAAGGCGGGAAAGAGAGAAAATGGTGGGAGGGAAACAGAGAGAGGGAGGGAGGGAGTGGGCGGTAGAGAGGGAGATGGAGCTGAGGGAGCTGTGAGGAGAATATAAGGAGTGAACCGAGTGGGAGATGGTGCGATTACACATAAGAGGTGCTGACGCAAACTACGGAAGGCTGAGGCGTCTCAGCGCTCGTATGTGTGGTCATCGCTTTTCCTGTATCATGAAGCCAACTTCCATCCCTGAGAGAGGAATGAAGCGCAGCGTTGTGTAACGATGACGAGTGAGGTGCTCTGACTAAAGTTCATATTCTGGTCATACGGTTAATTGATCCCATTTCATCTTTTACATATCTGAGCTGAGCATGGTCGGTTAACCAGCCCGTCTATGCGTTCAGGAAGGCATGGCTGTTTCCACATCTGTGTGGCTGGAAGATAAACAGCTGCCGTTCCATTTCATACTGTAACTCACACTGGTCATGAATCGTGGCTTGGCTTTTACAATCAAATAGCCAAGAGACTATTTCTTTTAACAGCTCTCTGTCCATCAGAAGCCTCCTGTCCTCTCTTCCATTCAGTGACACTTTGCCGTAGCCTCCTTGTTTGGTAAATAAAGCTGATTTTCAATGGACCGGCTGACATCCCATGGCTGCCGATGTGGGTACTGGATGTGCGGAGCGCAGAGAGGCCTTATGTAACCACTTTTATTTTCCATTACTAGCTTCATTGCTGTCTGACCTAGATTGCATCAGCCAAGGGAGGCAGAGGCAGAACAAGGGGATGTTAGTGATGGTGTGTGTGTGTGTGTGTGTGTGTGTGTGTGTGTGTGTGTGCGTGTGTGTGTGTGTGTGTGTGTGTTCCTGGTGTAATGAGGGGGAGGGTGCTGGCGATGGTGGGAGGATGTTTCAATAAAGGGGCAGTGAAGCTGCGGTGGAATTGATTTCTCCTAATCGATGCGGTCCCATATAGGAAACCCTGTAAGCCGTCAGAGCAGCGGCGGGGTGAAGCCCTCTGACAGCTAACATCCTCCACTCTGATGCCCAAGGACGGTCGGTTTGGGAGCTACCAGCCACCTTCTCACACTCCTTTCTCTCACTCTCTTTTTTCTGTCTCTTGTTCGCTCTATCACGCTCTTTCATTCACGGCACCTTTGGGAGACACTGCGATGGAGGATCCAGACTCGGTGAACCTCCGTTCATACAAGAATCGGCCTGAATTAAGGCCCTCAGCATTAGGCATGGGACATGAATATTATACATATTATATATATATATTTTAATTCCAGGACGTGGAATAATGCCAAAATAATTTCAATTAATGATATTATTCCAATAAACATGAAAATATGCTTAAAACTCTTAAATGGCACCAAAACATGCTGGAACCACTTTACATTTAGTTAACAAACTAATATTTTTATTGCGCCAATACCTTTTTATTTATATTAACATATATTTTAGGGAAAAACAATCAAACACATAGATGATCATAAATGATAAGGTTACATCGATAAAATACAAATAAATAAAACTAATTTTTAAAAAGGCATTATTTTTCACGTCTCCACCATGAGAGTGAGTTAGACAGCGTCTTCAAGTCACTCGTGACGATAGTCTCGATTTTTCTGCTAACGGATGTTCAAACAACCCACTGTGAGTGTTTTCATCGTGGTCTGGAGCAACAACTACAGTCTTCTGACACTTAGCCTGCTCTACTCACCACCATATCCCTGACATGAGTCCACGATGATGGAGCTGAACACACAGTGACTAAACTGCTGACAGGGCGACGCGTCATGTGAAAGTAAAGCTGGCCGGACAGTTGGCCTGGACAGTTGGTTGACAGTTGGTAGAAAAGGGAAGGGGGGGCATTAACAGCAGCGATGTGTTTGGAGATGGGCAGTAAATGGATGCTTTATTTAATCCATCAGTAACAGAGGTTTCACCACTGAAAGCATGCAACCAAACTGCAGTGTGGAATTATGGTTCCATTCCTCTAAAATGGCTGAAATGAATGCATAAATCTCCTAAACAACTGTAGCACCTGGCGTTGAGCGAAACTAAATTTACTGTGAGTCATTTCACTAATTAGAAACGGGGGCGTGAGCAGGAAAGGATCAGTTAAACTGCTGATGGGAACAGAATGGCATCACCTTATTAACCTAAATATCAAAACCCTTCCTACTCGCTTATGATAAATCCGAGTACAATTACCAATTAAGCTCCTTTTTTAATACATTTTGCCAGTAAATGAAGACAGACGTGTGCACTCAGTATTTATCCAGCGACACATTTTCACCTGCCTGGATAGAAAACCAGAAAACCACAAAATAGATGTACATCACTGCTTCTGTGTAAAGCCAGACACTTCTAGCAACCTACGATGGTTTAGTCCACACTTGTGATCAGCAGAAATGATAAGTGTTCAGGTTTTCTGATCCTAAACCTCTTTAAACATTGTCATTTTGGTCCAATCAGAGAATCTACTGGCTCTACGTCCTTATTTGAAGGCAGCAGGGATCTTACTTCCTACTGTGCACCTACCCATTAGTTGTTTTTCAATTTGTCCATTAATCTAACAACTCATTTATTGATTCTTCTAAAGATTATTTTTTAGATTCCAGATTCATATAACAATACATTTTCAAGATTTAAAATTAATATTATGATTTAATATCATAAACATCAGGTTAATGTTTTATTTAATCATCTTCTCTTATAAATAAAGAAATGTAAAAAGATAATAAAGCCATAAAGTCGTCAGTGTTTTACTTATTTGACTTAAAATGTAAAATAGTTATGACGTGGATTGATTTCCTCACTGGAGTAATATAAAGTTGAGATGATCAAATGTATTTTTGCATCAGTGTGGGGAAATAAGATTAATACGATTTACAGTATGTAACGTTGGTTTAAGACATTTTCTCACTCACTCAAAGTCAACAGAAAATCCATCCATCCATCCATTTTCTACCGCTTATCCTGTATTTAGGGTCACGGGGGGGCTGGAGCCAATCCCAGCTGTCATTGGGCGAAGGCAGGGTTCACCCTGGACAGGTCGCCAGTCTATCACAGGGCTGACATGTAGAGACAAACAACCATTCACGCTCACATTCACACCTACGGGCAATTTAGAGTCACCAATTAACCTATCTCCATCTTGCATGTCTTTGGACTGTGGGAGGAAGCCGGAGAAGCCGGAGAGAACCCACGCTCACACGGGGAGAACATACAAACTCAACAGAAAATATAAAATACAAATATATGGGTTGTAAGGTTGTGTAACCATAACAACAGACGTGCAGAAAATCATTTTGAAGTGACTACTGCTAGTCGAAACATGCTTGTTGATCTTTTTCTGGGATCAAAGAGTAAACAGTCCTGCTGTGATGAGCCACTTCCTGTGTGGAGAGCTGATAGAGCAGGACGTCGTTGGGTCTTGTCTAAAATACCACACTTCAGAGGGTTTTTAACTGGGAATATCGTTCCTGTAATCGATGCTGTTGATTACTGTTGATAAAGTCAAGTAAGCATACTGACCGTCAGCGTCCACCTCATTGATCATGTCCTGCAGCTCCGCCTCTGTGGGGTTCTGTCCCAGCGACCTCATGACGGTGCCGAGCTCTTTGGTGGTGATGGTGCCGTCACCGTCCTTGTCGAATAAGGAGAAAGCCTCCTTGAACTCTGGCGGGTGGAGGGAGGAGTGAGAGGTTAGACTACAGTTAGCAGAGCGGGTTATGTCAGGTGGGAAAGGTTCACCCGTCCCTTGTTACTAAAGAGGCTGTGTTAACTAACAACATACTGGTCTGTAAATTGGCCCACATGATCAAGGACAGAAGTTGTGAATGTGCCGAGCTCTGAAAGTGGCCTCATGTCATACACAGCGACCTTATCTCTCACTGTGAAAAAAACCCCCCACACATTTCAAGCTGAAAACCAGATTTTTTTTCAATATGTGCAGCAGCTTGTAGGAGCAGACCTCTAAACTCCGGGCTGTAAAAAGCACCCAGAGAAGTGGCGGAAACCGGGAGCATTAGCCTTGGAGCCTTAGCACAAGCTAATTAGCCACTGAGGGGGTTTAACCGAGAAGAAACTGCACGGCCTCTAGTTTTAGTACGAATTTATCAAGAATATCAATGTGCCTCAATGATTGAAACTACTCATAAGCTCGCCTAGAAAACTGTCTATCATCGTGGTTTAATGGGTTTTACTCCCGACATGCTGTAAATGCTTCTTCTTCTTCTTCTTTCCTGTTCATTTTGAAAAGCTAATGATCAACCAAGGGAGTGGCAATGTTTCTTTTGAATGCTCTCCCATAAGTGATGTGGAGGCAACCAGAGCAGCTAATGAGGCCAACATGACAGAGTAGATCTGTGAAGAAAGGCTATGAGGGAGAGGGAAGGAGAAAACAGATGTTCCTACCTGCGATCTGCTCCTCTGTTAGTTGGTCAGCCTGTGGTTGGAAAAAAAAAAGATGGGGGTTACAAACTAACATTTCTCGACAAGGCAGCTATTACAAATCCCAAACTGCTGCGTCATCACATTCCTCATCGTCCTCACCAGCCAACCACTCGGCTGACAACCTCCACCGTGTCCAGAGGCCTCAGATGGAATCTGCTCTGGTTTACTAATGATATGTTTGGACCTGCAGATTTCTTAACTAAATGGTATTTTCTTCTCCAAGCAGAGCTAAAGCGGACATGTTGCTGTAGTCTTTAATGCCAACTGGACTCCACCTTCACTCTAATCTAATTTGATTGAGAATCGGTTCATCAGACTTGGCTCTAGCTGAGACGTTATCAAGATGTCTTTTAAAGGTTGCGTTTGGTTGACGGGCAGCTGGAAGGCTGCCACATAGTGAGTGAGAGCGTTCATGTCCAGCCGATGTGTGACAGTAGGGGGGGCCGCCTGGCCAACGTGATGCGAGATTCAAACGGATGAAGTGGCGTCTCCAGACCGAATGTTAGGCGGGTTGTTTCAGGACAGTTTCCATGGTCATCCAAAGAGACAAAGGGCCTGCTGGGTAGGCGTACACTGACTCCCTGCACTAGCTGGGGCTCTGATGTGATAGTGACTCATGCTTTAAATGGTTTTCAGTGGTCATCCAGTGCCAGGCCTTCTACAAACAGGGATCCAGCTCCTTGCTGAAGGAGCTACTGTTTTTTAGCAAATGCCCTCAGCAGCAAAGTGGGAATACAACACTTTCCAACCAAATAACTCCCACAGGTAGTCATGAGATTATGAACATTACATGTCACCATTATCCTGCCAAAATAATATTATCCTGAGAATCATCAAGCTTACACTCTTAACATGGCACTGAAACATACTGGGATCACTTTACATTAGTTAACATCTCAGAGAAGATGTTTGAATGAATATCCCTTGTAGTGAAAAACAATCTGAAATAAGATCATAAATCAAGTCTCCCCGTATAAATAAACAATAAATAATAATGCATTATTACTATTTTTCACTTCTCTACCATCATAGCAGGTTAGACAGCTTTATTGTGACTATATTTGCCATGGTTTATTTATTGCGAGTGCTTTTCATCCACAATAAAATCATACATCACCCCGTCCCTGCCCACCGGGACCCTCCCATCCTGCTTCATGAAAAGAGGAGTTTCTTAAATAATTCTTGCAAATAAACCACGCCGACATGCTTGTGCTGGCAGTCAACATGAGTCCCTCTTAATGACATCCTTCCTTCCCATGTTTCCTGTTAATTAGTCAGAGCTCTTCCTCCAGCCTATCACCATGTTCATGGGTTTGTTCAAGCAATCCGGCCACAAAGCCATCCTTAAATCCACGTTTGGAGATGAGGATATTTTATTATGCAAGTCAAGCCAGTACATTGAATTCGACTGGGTTAGACTGGATACGATCTAGCAGATGACACACTGCGAGCTGACATTTAACTTTTAAAAACAAGAGACCCCCCATGACTGGAGTGGAGCAGCCAGAGGCTGGATTGATCCAGCCAGCGAGGGCTTTCATGGATAACATCAGCAGCGCTCATACAATTAGCTCAGACATGATTCATTGCTTTTCTTCTCCCTCCCTACACCTTCTTCCTGTCTCCACTTTCATCAATGACTATCGGAAATGTCAAGAGACGCAACGACTCTGCTGAGGCAACATACCACCCAGCTTGACCAACATTCTCTGTCACATCGGTGTAGTTTCTGGGAGCCACGGGACGATAGGAACATTCATGATAGAAGCATTTATCAGGGGTAAAACATGTCTTTAAAAGAACACTATTATACTATAATTTCCATCACCAGTATAATCGTAAAAATGTCCATCGCGTGACTTGAAAAAGCTATCTAGATTGTTATCATGGTAGAAGTAAAAAAACAATGTAAATCGATACAAAGTCAATGTAAATCAGGCTCTATTTTTCACTTTTATGATTATCCTGACGATGTAAATTTACCATCACCTAA
Organism: Eutrigla gurnardus; assembly: GCF_963514095.1. Taxonomy (NCBI): domain Eukaryota; kingdom Metazoa; phylum Chordata; class Actinopteri; order Perciformes; family Triglidae; genus Eutrigla; species Eutrigla gurnardus. The sequence goes on from NC_139927.1 coordinate 21,088,265, forward strand.
TTGCAAATGTATATTCTACATAATAAAATTGTGATATTGTCCCAGCCCTAGTTCTAGTGTACCTTCCTCCATGTGTTCATTTCTCTCTCTTCTCTGTTGGCTCCCTTACTTTCTTTAGTCAGCCTCTTTGTCACACTGTGTGGCTCCTGCCATATCTTTGCCATCTCCTTCTGTCCCCTGCTGTCTCCCTAAGTGGACTGGGTGTTGGGTTTGGTGACTCAGTGCTATGGATCCTCCCCTGGCTTCGGCCCAAGCTGCTGGAGCCTCACTGTGCTGCTGCACCACCAGGTCCACCCCTTCCCTCTCTCCCTTTTCCTTCTTCTTTCTGTGGCACTCGGGAGTAAGCATGGGACAATTTCATTTCAAATTTTTATTTTTTATTTTACGTTAAATGTATTTAGCATTTATTATGCAGAGACCGTATGATTTATGATCACCTAATTTAAGATTGTTCAATTGTTTTGCACTAAAAAGGCAGTTCACTGTGTGTTAATAAATAATAAAATAGAACAATTTGTTTTTTAACTAAATGTAATGCCATTTTTAAGCATTTTAATCATACTTTTATGAATATCGGGAGGATGTCGTGAATCTCAATTATTTTGGCCAGGATAATGGTGACATGACATTTTCCTATTGTCCATGCCTATCACGGAGAGTGCTCATCCATTTTAGTGAAAAGCAAATATTCAAACCATTTTAAATAAGGTAATAATAAATGTTAATGTCTTGCTGCATAAATAAAATAAATGGGTGGGTCTATTTATTACAGGCTACTTCCTGTATTTTTCAACCAGACTCTATTTTTCACTTCTCCACCATAATAGTGAAGACATACATGACGTTACTTATGATTATACCATTATTCACCATAATCAACTTATTGTCAGGATGTTTTATCCCAAAGTGCGATACAGATTTCACATCGCCCCATTCCTAGTTTGGATTTACCAACTCCTCCTCCAGTCCTCTCCCCTCTGTGTGTCCCCTCTGTCTCTCTATACACTATATATAAATTAATTAATTAATGCATGTTCAGAGGAAACTCCCTGTGATTCACCAGCCACAGTGCTCTATGGACAGGGTTGTTCCCTGCCAGGCGTATAACAGCTTGTGGAGGACTAGGACTGTGAGAGGTTGGTGATCGGGGCTCTGCTGGCAGCAGTTCGCTGCCACGAGTGGGTCAACCACTCCCTCTGTTGCCTGGGCAGCTGCCCCAGCAATGCGCTCCAAACAGGACCGTGGGAGGCAGGAGGCAGTTCACCGGGCCAGCGAGAAATATCTTGTGCTCTCAGTTGATGTTACACACCGTGCAAACCACACGGCACTGTTCACTGTTCACACTAGGTTCAACTAGATAGGGGAGGGGTGTAAGGGAACGGCAACGATTATCTGCATCAACGCTGTGGACACTTTTCAAATTGCTGATCTGTCACTGGGAGGTGCTCAAACAATCCCTGAAGTTCTCCTCTCTAGTCCCCAAGTGAAAGGCGCACAACCAGCTGTCAGTCTGACAGATGGGTGTGACACACACACACACACACACACACACACACACCCATTCATCCCAACACAAGCACTAACACAAAGAGTCAGTGTGGCACACACACTTCCTTTCTATAGCGGCACAGAGCGCTGAACAAGGCTGGACAAAGGACAGTGAGACCTCGGGGCTGGGCTGTGTCTGGGGGGGGGGTTGAGAGAGGATGGGTGTAAAAACACCACCCTCCCCACACCCTGCGGACACGGCCGGTCCACCATATGGCCGGGTGGTGGCAGGTGGAGGGGTACTTCTCTGCGCCGCTCCTAGACACTGGGAACATTGGACATGGCTAGGTGTTGCCGCCAAGCATATCAATTATTCACTGCAGTGGATCCGATGTCCTTCCAGTTACTAAACATGCATCAGCAAACAAGAGCGTAGCAGGAACAGGAGAGGGCCTGAGCGTTGTCCCACTACTTATTCGATACTTCCACCTCTATGGGGGTTGGTGGTTTCCACTTCAGCGGCGGTATTGATGCAGACAAGGGGCTTACGCCGGTGTTGAACTTTTCAGAGATGCCGATACGCAGGCTAACTTCCTTACAATTCAACGTTACACTCCAATTACTGCACCGCGTTGCAACATGAAACTACATTGCAGCTCGATACCATATATGGGATATTTGATGACAGCAGGGGGTGGGGGTCTCCAGCTCCTTGTCTCCCTCCCATGAATGATCTATCAGGCTTGATAATCAATGGACGAGTCTGAAGGCCTCTATACCACAGCCAGATCATTTCCACTTGGTAACGTGTGTGACATAACCAACGGAGGGGCTCCGTTTCATCAGCCCGATGCAGATGTCAGTGTGAAGTGTTTCTCCAACATCTGGTCAAACTGGTCAGAATGGTGCAGCAACGTGCCTCTTAATGCCCACCCAAACATATATATATATATATATATATATATATATATATATATATATATATATATATATATATATATATATATATTTTCACAGTAGCTGATGTGGATAGAGTAGACTCCGGAGCTGTGGGTGTTCTGCAGGACCACATAGAGCTTCACCAGTAGCACATTTGCATGACATCGAACATTTGCAAAGAGGCAACCAAATCAGCCGACATGAGAGAAACAGATAAGCCAGCCTGAGATAAACCCTCCGAGAAGCGCAGCCGCGTCTCCCGCGGTTCTACGAGCCTTTATGGCCCGCGGTGCTTATAACATTGTAATTACAGAATATGGTCCGTTTCCGTTGCGGAACACTGACGAGTTAAACAGCGCCATTCCCCCATCACGGCACGGCTCGGCTTTGAGCACAGCGATGGTGCAACAGAGAAAAGGGGAAGCAGCCAGCCCGTTGCCCGTTGAGAGGAGCGTCGTGTGCCGCGGTCGGACCCCGGGAATAACACCCGGACAGGGAGGTCTGTCCGGGAACACGGTGGCGCCGACAGGACCCGGTCCGCGGACGGACGAGGCTCGGATAACGTTGCCAACACGCCTGCGCTCTGAAGGCGGATTGTAAAATGCGCCCGAATGCGTTTATGGCTGCAGAATTATGCTGTAACGACCCAGAATAGCTTGCTCGTTATTCCGATACACTCGATCCAGTCCAAGAATTAACTCGATCCGCAGCACGCAGCCACGGAACCGCCACCGACCCGATATAGACGAACGCATAATAATGCTGCATGAATTGCGCAGTTATGAGGAAAAGTGGTCCCGTCCCAACCGAAGGTGAACGTGGTATTTCAGGGAAGAATCCGCAAACGCAGTCCAGCGCCAGGCTTCACGTTATCCCGGGGAACCAGCAAAGACAGCCGATATGCAGTTTGCGGGCGTTTTCACGCATCGCTCACAGCGGAATCAATGAGTGATAGCAAATCTACAGCCCGCGGAAACGGAAAAGGCATTTAGCTCCAGTGGCTTAACACTGACAATAAAACAAGCTTTCAAACAGTTAAAGCGCTTTTCTGACCGCAAAGAATGAATGGCGATACATACCATGTCGGATGGGTTGTGTGCTTGCTGGTCTGTGGAGGCAGACTAGGAGTGTGCTCGTTCCTTAGATGGAGTTCCACTGGCGGGTTATGAGTGTGTATATTGGCCGTGGCCAGAATGGGGATTGCCTGTGTATCCCTCCGCCAGACGAGCACTGATCACTCACTTCCTTATTACAATTCAGGGTTGCTGCAGCGGCGCAGGCCTCCAGCAGCAGAGCTGCCAATCACCGGGGTCAAAACGCCCGCAGTGCATCCTCGCGCTCATCTCACGTGACATGGCCGGGGATGTCTACTTCGTTGTCGCTAAACTCACCTTTGTAGGAAGCAAGACTCATTGACATGGTTACCTATATGACATGGGTAGATATGCAAACCACACAGAAGCTCCACAGGGGATCCAGCACATGTTGTGGTCATGCCTACTTTGTCATTGGCGTTGAAAGGCGTCTTGGGAGCTTTGAGGCCAAGTAGCAATGAAGCTGCACGGCCAAATAGTTATTGGTGTGTTATATTTGACACAAACACCAGAATAAACTTTGAGTGTGCAAAAAAAACTAGAGATGAACTGAGCCACCAGCCACCCTTATCATCCCATATGCAAATAAACAGGGTACACTAATGATATTTATCTAGAAAACTTGGCTAGTCTGTGAATTTCTTCCCAGTTTCCACTGCCTGAAGTCCTTGTAATATAAGGTCCCCATCATAGAAACACTCAACCAAATGTCACTGATGTGGATGATGGTGGGTATTTGGCAAAATGACTACAATCATTATTATAATGTATCAGTTAATTAGAAAACAATATAGCCACGTGTAGACGTTTTGAATACCACAACCAAACATGTAGGCTTGAAAAAAGGCAGACTGTGCCTTTAAAGTGGATCATGTCATTGTTAACAACTTCACAGAATAGATTTAAATAACTTCACGTTAAAAATCAAATCTCGAATGGCGCATTAGCTCCCATCCAATCCATCTCGTCTTCTAATTCCAGAGAGAGAGAGTTATATTCTTCAAACACACAGCACTAGTTTTCAGGCGCGGAAGGATACCTCGAGTGTAGGAAGCAGCCTGGTTGACACTGGAGAATTCGCTGTGCCGGTGTGTGATGGCGTTTCTGATTGGCCGCTGCAGACCTGCAATATTATACTCCATGTGTCGGCCGCTTCGATTGGCTACACGGGACCTGCATTGCACCAGGCAGTGGCACTTGATGGAAATATAAGACATAGAAATACAGGAAACGTAAAATAGCGACGCACCTCCCAGCGCCGCGTTTCTAACCATTAATCGGCGTCTGCCATTGTTTTTGATTCGTTTGCTTGGTAGGTTTTCATTGGTGCGGGGTGAATGTTTGACAGGCTCGATAGGGGAAGTGCGCAGACTTACTATTGGCTACTACAAAGTGTGGTAGGCCTACGTGGAATAAACAATGACGCATGGCAGGGCTGATGCTTCCTCATTTTACTGCATTTACTAAAGCTACCACGTCTGCCTCAGTGAAACGCAATACACGGTCGGAGGTAGAATGACGATGCACAATTTGGCAACGCTGACAGCACCGCGGTGTTGTCACTATCCGCACGCGCACACACGGGCTAAACCCTGCAGCCCGTCATGGTGAGGTGTACCTGCCACAAGCGCCCCCCAGTGGACACAGCGGAGAGGTGCTCCCGGTGGTTGGCAGCAGTGAGGGATGCCACAGATATGAGGCCTGTATGCAGAACATGGATCTGTGTAGAAATTAGATTCACGTCACAAAGCTGCTCAGCATCCTAGAAGGAAAGGATGACGCAATACCACGTCACATTATTAACGTTTGCATCCTGCTTGGATCTCCGTCAGGTCAGAAAGGAAAACACCTTTATTTATACATGATGCACCAATGAGTGAACAAGCTCCATGGCAGTCGTGGCTCATCAAAAACACAGCAAACACTTCAATAAAGTACATGCGAAAAAGTACCTAAAAACAGCAATACACACACTCCACCTCCAGATACCAAACATTATGTCATGTTTATCTTCACATCATAAAAAAGGCTATGAAAAATAGCCTGAATGACATCAACCATAATCAAACAGGTTTATTCAGTTATTATTCTGAGAGAAAATGTTTGTATGCTTCTGATTCAAAGTGTGAAGAGTGAAAAAATAACGTCTTCTTTGTTGTAAAACAGTATGTTTCCCTTCTACGCGAGGGAAATCACTGAGTCACATTTAACTAGCTGAAGAGATTTCTAATGAGCCAGTGTTTATTATTATGAAGCATGGCGAAATAATGAATTATTATGGATAGAATATAGAAATAATTGTTTTGTTATGGGCTCATGGTAATAGGGTACTGCATAATTCAATGTTACTTTAAAATACATAGGATTATAAGAATGGTTGTGTTAAGATTTCTGTTAAAATGTAGCAATTATTATTTGCAGTGAACATGTATAAATTGTGAAATATGGTACTGGTGTGGGGTCATAACTTGACAGTGAAGACTATTGTTCTTTCTTATGGATTATTATGTTGTCTGTTTTATGTTCACATGTATGTGATGATCATATGGATATTGTCCCTGCAGACCCCCAGAAGAGAGGCTGTTGCAGCTCACAGATAAAGAAATGTATTAATCTGACACATTATGTGTTTTCATTTTGGCGCTATGGAGTAAAATCTGTGCGGTTCAGTCAGGCCGTTTGCAGACCTTTCATGAGGTCAACTTACTCCAATTCAAGCTGAGCAATTTCATTTGTTATTCTACTGGAAATAATTAGGACTTCGTTGTGAATTTGTTCAGTGTTTTGCACTGTTGAACAGGAGAAATGAGATATTGCAAAAGCAGATGTACATTTTTCTTGCTCCTTTGCATCTCCCAATCCCTTCCTCACACACACTTTTCTTGTTTTATTGAAAAGTAAAGCCGGGTTAATGTGCCTTAAACGTGCCACTCCTGTGGTTGCAAAAAGAAGCAACGTGATGATCATTTCTTAAATCATGGTCCACGTAAAGGCCAATAGACCATAATGCAGGGGATGCATTAGGGCGGGGCTACCTGGTGATTGACAGCTCGCTAACGCAGCCTCACTACAACTTAACCAATGCAACTAGATGACTCAACTTTGATGTAAAGTTGACCTTGAATTATGAAGCTAACTTTATCAACAGCTTCACATCCAGATGGATCCAGATCCAGTAAGGGTGCTGCTGAGTGGCTTGTGTTCATCAGATCCACCCGGGGTCACGCGGTAGTCCACAAACCAATCAGTGACATCACCATGACTACACCTCTTACAGTGTATGGGTGCCACTCAGTGCACATGTGGGGTTTGCAGTGTGTATCTATCCCTTTCATAGAGGCTACATTAAACTGGGATCTCTCATTAGGAATACTCCCATGTACGACTTGAAACATTCATAGTTTAAAATGTACAATTTGAGGATTTGATCTTCACCATATTTCCATCCTACATATTGTAAACATATCTAAACATATATCACATTGAGTTTTCAGTTTTTTCTTCTGAAGTTCTTCATCCTTTCATGTGTTACGATCTTGAAGCACATTTTATTTATTTTAAGCAGAGCACAATCTGTACACATCATGAATGAACAAGAATGTGGATGTGACATTTAAGAGAATGCCAACGCCGTGTTCAGCCCCGCTCCCCCGTCCTCCATGAGTATCTGTGGGCGGGTTACAAACAGCCAGCCCACAGTTTGCCCGGAGCTGACGGGGCAAATGCCTCATTAGAACGCACACCCCTCTTCTTGTAACCCTCCCAGACTCTCTGGCCCAACACGCCACGCTTGATTTAAAGGCTTTTTCCCCCTTCCATTTGCTGAATGTGCTGTGATGTATGAGCTGCAGCTGAAACGCGTGACTGATTTAAGAAGCAGAGCGTTTGGGAGGAGGGGGCTGCAGCAGCCGCTCTGTTCTCACTTGAGCCCAGAGACAGCCCTGCCAAGTGGTTGGACGCTTGCTGCATGGGGGGCCACTTTCTGCTGAGCACTGAGTTACACATGGCTCCACATCAAGAGGAATTAAATCAACGCTGCTGTTCGCCGCATGTCAAGACTGCAGAAAGGGCAGCGGAGCTGGATCGACTTAACCGTGCTGGAATAACGGAATGGCCCATTTGAATTGAAGACAGCAAAATCAAATCACAGACTGCACATTTCCCCTACAGCAGATATACGAGCACGTGCATGAAGCAATTCACTTTTATCTTTCTCTCTATTGCTCAGACACAATCCCTTGAAACATTTAAGAGTGACACATTAGTGCAAGGACAGTGTGCTGCTTCTGGAGGCAGTGTCCAAGTAGAATGCTTAAGTCAGGGTGTTTTATCTCAGCCTGTAACTCGAATAACATGTGTATACGTGTGTGGGAATCGTATAGAATACTTGTGTAAAATGTATCTTTTAAAAAGGAGGCATTTGTTTGGAGCGTTAGTTCGGTCTGGTACACATAGTCTAGCAAAGCAAAAACCATTACTTCACATTATTGATATAACTGATTCTGTGACACCAGGGGAATGGTCAACTTCATGTGATTAATTATGTCAAGGTATTACAGCACAGTGATGAGAAGCAGGCACTGTACAAACAAGATTTGCGTCAAAATGCTCCAGAAAATAAAATGGATGGATGATGACCATTTCCTTACTTTTGTCCTTTTATTCACTTAACGGTAACAGGAGAATGGTTGAAGCTAGACATGCACAAAATATATCAAAACTCTCTGTGGGGAGACAGACAACTGAACTCCTGCCTCCTCGGTTCCACACAGCGACAGATAGTGAAGGGGGAGTGGCGGGGTGAGAGAAAGAAAAGGCTCAAGGTTAGAGGTAAAGCCCCTCCGGCGTGCCCTCCTGCTTCTTGTACAGGACGTTTTCCTTGGACTTCTTGAAATCTTCATTGGTGACTTTCATACGGCGTTCCCTCAGAGCCATGAGGCCTGCTTCTGTGCAGATGGCCTGGAGGACACAGTGACAGAAGGTTCATCAAAGAGTAGGGCAGCAGATACCCATCATTTTACTAACCATGTATTCTACAGGTGACTCCATAGACTAAACAGTGTAGAAATTAGCTCAATGTAGCAACAGGAAAATATACACAAGATAAAATAAACTATAATCATTTATTTTATCTTTTGTATATTTTCCTGTTGCTACATTAAAAGCATTTCTTAACTGATCAATCTATGGATTCATCTGTAAGTAAAACATTTTCTAAAATGCAAAAAAAGTCTTATGGGCTTTAAGGGAGAAATAAATCTATGCAAAGTAACTATTACAGCATCATACAGAATACTGGAGACAACAAAAGTGTAATTCTGCCAGATCCCACATGAGGGCAGCAGACTCGAGTCAGTGAGAAGTAAAGAGTTAACTGTAAGAATGGATCTATTTGAATGGGGGACCCAATACTACAAAGTGTTGATACTTCAGTCATTTAGGAAACCAGCCCTTTCTGCTGAGTCAGAGTGAACTGGCTCACTGCCAAGGCCTGTCGAACTCACACAATCCATACATGATGTGGACACACAACCAGGTGGAGCAAATTAAGAAAACACACAAAATTCATTTCCAGTGCGACATCAGGTGTTTTTCCACAGAGATTCCTCCATAATAATTATTATTTTATAATAACAACAACAACGACAGCCCTGCGTAACGCTGCAACGGCGTCTCCTTTTATACAAGCATCCGGCGTGAGTCTCGCTCTTACCTTAATGTCTGCTCCTGATAGGTCATCCTTAGCCAGGATGAGGTCATCAAGGGTGACATCATCTGCTACGGTCATGCGGCTGGTGTGGATCTGGAAGATCCTCCTTTTGGTCTTCTCATCCGGCAGAGGAAACTCAATCTTACGGTCGATTCTCCCTGAAGAGGAGGACAGAAGAAAAATATGTCACAAAGTGCTGCAGTAAACACCTTTGAGCTGTCTACCTGACAATATCTGAACATTTCAATCAGCAGATCAAACAATGTTTGGGTTGGATTATCAAATCATCATTTTACAAAGCAATTAAGGCAGCTTGTTTGCCTACGATGATTCTGCTCACGCTGTACTTTTACCCAAAGCTTTCACAGTAAAACCTTTTCATAGCAGATGTGATCAATGAATATGTGACCCAGCTGTTCAGTCTCAGTGCACAACCGGTGCAAGTCTAAATTAATCAATAAATAACTGGTGTTCAAATACATTTTTTTTTTAAATTAGCAAGATTTTCAAACTAGGTAACAAACAAAAAGACTTTTAGTGTGGATCTATGTTTTAAAGAGAAAGGGAAAAAACATTCAGTTCCAAAAGCAGAAAAAAACTCTATAAAAGACATAGTTCTACTTCGTACCGTGACTCAGAAGAATAAAACCATTTGCTAACGTCAGTACAAGCAGACAGACAGTCAGGGACACATTCATGTAGAACTAGACACGGGAACTCCCACTGACCGGGTCTGATGAGGGCTGGATCCAGTGTTTCTATCCGGTTGGTGGCCATGATAACTTTCACGTCTCCCCGAGAGTCAAAGCCATCCAACTGGTTGAGCAGCTCCAGCATGGTCCTTTGGATCTCCCTCTCACCACCAGAGTTAGAGTCATATCTACACCACAGACAGCAAATACATACATTTAACTGCACCGTTGGCTGCCTTTTCCATGTCAGGTAGAGCCTAACTACATCTACAGGCTAATTATTCACATTAACATCCAACCAGGCTCAGTTATGCAAGTCAGCCAATATACTACTGAACAACATTACTGTCTTTTTACACTTTGTTGCCAACAAGGATGAAAAACTAAGAAATAAAGCTGCTTTTATATTTTCTAATAATAATATTAATATATTCAAAGATGCAAATACAAAAATAAAGAAACAACATACATTTCTGCATCTGTCACCTGTACTAATGTTTTTTCCCCAGTGTAAGAGAGTAGAAGAGCTACAGCTGGTGTATTACATCTTAAACGTATCACTGCTCTGATGCTCAGTCTTTATTAATAGATTCATGAGACCATGTACCTTGGTGATTTTGCACTTTAAATAACAAATTTATTGATTGATGATAAACACTACTGTATTGTGTACCTCTTAGTGCCAATGGCATCAATCTCATCGATGAAGACAATGGAGGGCGCATGCTCCTCTGCCACCCTGAAGAGCTCCCGGACCAGCTTGGGCCCGTCTCCCAAGTACTTCTGGATCAACTCTGAGCCAACAACACGCAAGAAGGTGGCTGATGTCTGATTGGCTACGGCCTTGGCTAGCAGCGTCTTTCCTGGTAGGGTCATAAAAAGATGGCAACATTGAAGTAACTCGAGCGAATCATTTCTGCATATTTGCATCTTTGCAGTGACTTTACATGCAATGTGCATCGTGTTTGGAAACGGTCTCTCAAGATGGAATTTGCTAGTGACATCAATCTGGGGTAAACACACATTTACCTATAAATCTCACTGGAAAAAGACATTGTGTCAATGTTAGGCTATACATGTTGTACGTACATATAAAGGGTACCAAATAGTGGTGACTCATGATGATCAGTGCCACATAAAGACTAATGGGGGTATAAAACCAACTGTCAAATGAGCCAGCGTTGGTAACATGAAAGCACTCACCTGTGCCAGGTGGTCCATATAGGATGACACCTTTGGGAGGCTTTATGCCCATCTCCTCATAATACTCTGGATGTGTGAGAGGCAGCTCCACTGACTCCTATTAAAACAAACAGAAAACTGCACAGTCAAACTTAATGCCCATGTAAAATAAGTCTCATACATAAACAATTCAATTAGTTGGTCGTTAAGCAAATTCAGTTGCAAGTGCTGTAAACAGGTCACTGTGAAAGCTACAAAATGCCTTTTAGTCAATATTTGTTTGGGAAATAAGGAAGAAGGATGACGAGCAGAAAACTGATTAATGCAGCAAAAGCCTTGAACTAAATAAGCAGCTCCAAGTTTCCATCTGCCCACATTTAAGTGTAGACGTTCCTCTTTGATAACAGTTAGACGGGGCTTGCTCAGGCTAACCATGAGCCAGCCCTTAGTTAAGCTGCTATAGACTAGACTTTCAGGGGACTCCTCTCTCCTCCTCTCCATCCGGATCATTCATGTCCTATTTAGGTTGTCACTAACTTGACTTCTTCCCCAGAGTCTCTGTGTTTTATCTCCTCTCCGTGGTTGTGCCTGCTGCCGTGGCCCTGCTTTTCCTACTTGTTAAAAAGGTTTTTAGGGGGTTATACCTTACCCAATGTGGGGGTCTTAGGGCGGAGAATGTCGTATGTTGGACAGATTGTAAAGCCCTCTAAGGCAAATTTTAGATTTTACGACTGCATAAATTGAAAAAGTGGCTGGACTAAACGTGTTAGGAGATCTCCCAGCAAGTTTAAATGGTGAGATTTTGGGTGTGGTAAAACTTTAAAAATAAGACTATGCAACTTTTGCTTTGCAGTGGCCAACTCAGGGCCCGGGCTCAGCTTAACACTGCAGGTTGACGTGCATGTGTATACTGCACCTTGATCTCCTGGATCTGATTGTCCAGTCCTCCGATGTCAGCGTAGGTTTCTTGTGGGGCCTTCTCCACCTTCATCACCGTCACCAAGGGATCAGTGTCGTCCATCAGCACACCGATAACAGCATGAACCTACAAGTGACAAGATCATTGTGAATTGTTTTACAGTTAAAGCAGGCGGCAGAAATTTTTAAAAACGTTCTTAAAAGTGTTTGAGATTTGTCAGATACTTGCTGAGCTTAGATTGGTGCAATGTCATAGTTGAGTGAGTAGTAGTACTCATTAACTGTAATCAATTCTGTGTTACTGCCTCAAATCATAGTTTATGAAACAAAAGGTAAAATATTAATAAAAAAAAGGTAACTCTAAGATAAGGATTCCCAATTAATATTACCTTGTGATTGAGCAGGACAGAGCAGCCGGGCTCCAGCAAATCCTTATCCACAAAAGACAGGATGCTGACGTAGTGCTCTGATCCCACTGAGGTGGAAACAATGGCATGGTTGTCATCGATGATTTCCTCCAGAGTGCCCACAGACATGGGGGTTCCCCGCAGGTCATCTACCTTTGACCTCTCCTCCTGTAAAGAAGAGAAGACCAGGATTATTTTAATAGAAAAACAAGTGGAGAAATTGGGATTTGGTCTGTTCTATGATGTCCTGTCATTTGACAAGAGTTGAGTAAATTATATAAAAAAAAAACATCAGGATTATTGTTCTTACATTTTACCAACATATATAGCAAAAAAGAAAGCGAGGCAAATGTGTAACAAGGACTGACCTCCTGTTTCTCTTCCAGAGGCTTCATCTGCTCCTGGTTTCTGATGAACTCCTCCTCCATCAATAGGTAGTCTTTGATCCGCTCCTGCTTCAGCAGCTTCAGACGGCATTGAGTGTGAGGGGTGACTAAAAGACAAACACAGGCCAACATATGTAAAGGATACATAAAAAAGGTTAGATAAACCCCCAATATGATTCCAACACAAACGCATTGCTTCAACGATTGCTGTCAGTATCATCCTTTCGCCCCATCATCATTGACATCAGATTGCGTATTTTGTGGTCTTGTTTTATTCAGTAGTGACAAATAAGGAGTTGTAATACCTTTGCAATCTCTCTACCCGGGATTACTGCCAAAATGTATCTCTAGTCATTCAACTAGAGCTAGGTAGGACACCTAAGAATCGAATGCTTTGAATAAAATAACAAAATTCCAGATGAAACACTGCCTTTAAATTCCATACCTAATGGTAGTTTACTGGCTGCATCTGGTCCCTTGGTCTTCTTCTTTCTCTTGCCAACTCTGGTGGGAATTGGAGGCTCATACTTCTTTTTCTTATCCTTAAATTGGTACAAAATGAGAAGACACATCAGGTAGAAACACATCCACTGTAGTGTTTAAATACTTGCTTGTTACCTTGGCATAAGCAACCCTGTATGATATCTGCCAACCCATATTTCAAAATCTGTTTTACTCTTCACATTTAGGTTTTGAATAAAGCCTGTCCTTGACCGGTGTTAAACAAACAGATGGCTGGTCAGACAGTAAGAACATTTCTTTTAATACTGTATAGAATTAGGCTTATAGTGCATCGCATCTTGCAGAAGTAACTGTCATTTAAAACCATCCTAAAGACAAACAAAAAAACATGAGACTACAGAAACAACAAGTTCGGACAGTAGCTAACAGAAGCTGTGTCATTCTCACCTTGTCATCCTTCTTGCCTCCCCCCGGACCGTGGCCTCCACTTTGGCTTTGACCCTAAAAGAACAAGACATTACTGAATAAAGCTGAGAATAAACGCAGCCGTTAGCAGATTCTAGCCGTTACGGATACACTTCCCTTCATAAACAGCTCAGTAGCTACGCTGTTTACAGTTAAGTTAGCTTCGGTCGCCGGCAACTAACGTTATAACCTTACCTGCCAGGATAGCGTAGTTAAATACGGTAGCTTATATCAGAATAGACTAACTTAAACATTATCATCCACGATACAACTTCACAAACTTGGTCAAAATTGGGAAAAGCTACCTTACCATTTTAAATGACTATGCTACAGCCATCATAACGACTGCTGCCAAACGAGAAAAAAGCTAATGCAGCTAGCCTTCGGCTAGCAGGCGCTTACATACTTTTAATTCTGTTGTTAATTCACAATTAAGACACACAGCCACTTGAAAACGTTATAACAACAGCCTTGTTAACGTTCCAAGTACTATGGGTAATACTGTTTTGTCGGTTAAAGCGTATTAGTAAAATAAATATACGAGCCACGGAGAAAACTGCTTGCTCACTTACCATTGTTACTTGTCGCTCTGAAGTGACGTCAGAGGATATGAAAACACTAAGGGACCGGTGTTGCCAGATCAGATCCACAGTTTCAGCAATTTACAAATCATATTGGCAGACACCCGTGTCAAACCATTATCCGCCTAATAGAAAACCTAGAAAGCATATCTCCATCAAATAACCAACGATACATGTTTATAAATAGGCTATCTCAGTGCAGTCAGATAAACACAAATGTCTATGCAGTGATGACGACATCAAAGCAAGTTATCCCTTCCAACGATTGAATATGACTCACTCACTTCACTCACTTATCACTATTTCGAATACTTAAAATTAGAGTATTAAATTAGTCAATACAATGAAAGCTTGTGTAGGCCCATCTTAATGAAAGGCAGCCCTAATTGGACCCAAATAATCCAATCTGGCAACAGTGTGAAGGAAAAAAGGGGAAACATTAAATAAATTGCCACCCGTGGCTACTAGTGATGGTGAGATGAAGCCTCATGAAACATCAGAGCCTCTCAGCCAGATGAACCACCAAAGTGGTTCGACCCGAAAGCTTCAAATATGTACGCTAGGGACACCTAGTGGTGAATGAAATTATGAAGAAAATAAAAGAGTTTCCAGTCAACCTAACATGAGATGTTTACTATATGTGCCGATCCAACATCAAATCATTTGAGAATTAAAGTCTTCTTGGTGATACATGTATGAGTGTGCCTTTAATAAATAGTTCTGAACTCAAGATAGAAAATAAGTCATTTGGTAAACCACAGACTTGGATTTGAACCTACATCACGTTGATAATGTGTCTCAGTCCGTACCCACTGCACCACGAGAATGGAGTAATACTTATAATGATATATAATGATAATCATTTGTAATATAAGTTATGGATCCATGAGGGTGGGTTATTGCAACTCCTAGATTCAAACTTGCAACACTTTGACAACAAATCCGACTTCTTAACCACTACACCACTGCCTCTTTGTAGTACAAACAGCAGTAGTAATAATTATAATAATGATTTATAATAATAATGATAAAGTGATATATTAGTCAAAGTGGTAGGCCTACACTGCAATTCCACCTTGGATTTGAACCTACAATGCTTTGATAATGTGCCCATTTTTATAACAATGATGGATAAGAATATATAAGAATAATGAATAAGAATATTGATAAACCCACGAGTTAGTATTCGTCTATGAGGCATTTTTATAGTCGTAATGTCCCGCCAAGTGTAAACCTGTATTGCGAAACAGTAGCCCGAAACGAAGCCTTGCTCGTCATACGCTACGTCATTCTGCCGAGGCATGTAGTTAGGCCTATCGTTTACTCATCCTGTCCCTACTTTACATACATACAAACACTTGAATAGTTTATATATTTTAACCTTTTCTTACATATTCTAGTGTCAAATCTGTAGTGTTTACTTATGTCTTATGCTATTGTATTGTGTATGTTATTATGCACCAATCACCACATTATGTTCCTTTTAATGAGTAATTAAGCCTGTCTGTTTCTGATCAGCAGAATGTGCTTACAACGCTGTAAAAATGACCCCGGTGAGTGTTTTACTATGATTTAATGTAATTAAAGTAATTTTTCTGCTGTCGCCAGTCACGTTCAGCAGATTTAAACTATTTTTATACAGTTGAGTAGTTCTATTTTACGTACAAAACACATGATGAACTTTTAAAACATGTTGCATAATGTTTTATATATAAAATCTGAATCATCTAAAGCTATAAGATTATTTATTTGTTTGTTTCCTCAAAGGAACTTTAAAGATGCAGAACTATTGAAAATATTAATGACCAAAATACCTTAAAAGCCTCATCTGTGTCTGTGAGAAATAAGAGGATGATATTTATTAATCAATTATATGCCAACTATTTTGATAATCAATGAGTTTGAGTATTTTCTTCAGAACATAAGTCAAAATTCTCTGATTCTTTTTAAATGTGAACACATCCCGCTTGCTTTCCTCATCCTTGGCAGGAGGCTAAGCTGAATATCTTTGAGTTGCAGACAAAGACATTTGAGGACGTCGACAATTTTCTGACATCTTTTTAAACCAAACTAGAAATCGCTTGATCCAGTATACAACGGACAGATTAATGGACAACAATATACAGTGCAACAGAGGACTTTTCCTTTCTGCCATGGTTACACCAAATGTGAAGCAAATTTTGGCCCTGCTATCATTTGAGTTTACTTGTTTCAGATGCACCAGGGGGTTTGGGGTCTACATGGAAAATCCATGTCCACATATACGCCAACAACAAGGCTCTGTGTATTTTACCAAGCTGTAGCAATACACACGTCGGATGGTTAGCCACAGCTGGATGAACCCAAAATAAACCAATTAGCTGTGATTTGATTACAGTAAACGGATTGAAAAGGATGTTGAAAAAAACAACACAGTGATGGTGATTTGTAAAAAATCTGAAGTCGTGCTTTGTTCGGTCTGTCTGCAAAACAACAAGCAAAACAACTTTTAAAATGCTTGTTTTCTGAATGGAGTCTTTTCACTCTTGGAACTGATTTTGTATCCAATCAATGCATTACTGTTAAATGTTTCAGTTTGATTGGTGGATGTATGTCATTATATAAGTGGTTGGTACTAGTTTTCTAGCACTTCATATATTGTTTTACAGGAATTAAAATTTGAATTTATTTGAATTTAAGAATGATATCTTTTGTACTCTCTTCTTTTTGCATGCATTGGTAAATAGGTGCACAATAGGGCAGGGGATGGGACTGAAAAGGGTTTTACGAGGCATTCTTTATTTGATCTCGACTGAAAGGCTGCAGGGACAGTGTGATCCTTGCAAGAGGTTCTCAAAGTCAAAAGTAGGTGTTTCATTTGGGCTGCAACTATTGATTATTTATAGTGAAATTCTATTATAGAATATCAGTGTGTGATTTTGCTGATGACAGCTGTGGGATGACAACCAAATGTGATTATTTTCTGTCTCTTTGCAGACATCTCTGTGGTCGATGCTACGACAACAACATCCTCCTCAGAGTTTGGTCACAGGAAACGTCTGTCGTTCGCCAACAGAGACACCATCGGATATAAAGAAGCAAAGATGGAGGCGACATCAGAAACCGCCACTCGAGATTACTGTGTCCAAATACAGCATGATAACATGAAGGAACTCTTTGAGGTGATGATGCAGTCGGTTACATCTCTAGCTGCGTCCTTAGCCTCTTCACACTCTTCCTCGGATCAGCTGATGCCTCCTGCACAGTCCTCGCTGGCGGCCCTGCAGCCTGATCTCCAACACCTGCAGACACAGCGCTGCCGTCCTGCACCGCCTCCAGGCTGAGCCACTTGAAGACGGAAGAGCAGGAAGCTGAGGTGGCAGGGTTGCTGGACCAAACGGACGACGACGATGAGGAGGAGGAGCGCAGCGCCGTGTCTACCAGGCCCACCCGCGCCAAGAGGAAGAGCTGCGACAGCCTACTGGAGGAGTACCTGAAGAGGATGGAGGCCAGGGACGCTCAGAGAGACCGGGACCTGGACCAGAGGGACGAGGTCACCCTGTTTTTACTGAGCTTGGCTCCGGCCATGAGGAGACTTCCTGTAGAAAAACAGTCGTGGGTCAGAACCAAGATGCAGCAGTTTCTACACGAGGCAGAGTTTGGCTCTACGAATCTTCAGTGATCCCAACAATATTTTACATTTTTATAAATACTCTATCCATCAGATATTTGTGAACTTTGACAAATCTTTAATTTACCTACAGGGTTCTTTTTTTCCTCCCTTTTTATGATACTTTATCTTCTTCTTTCCCACGTTTTTGTGCTGATTTTTAATAATAATAAAAAACCCCTCTTGGGACTAATTTATATTTTGATATATGCATTATTAATCAAAGAAGAGACACATGATTGTTGTAAAGATTAAAAGATGAAATATATACATATGAGAGATTGTCAGATCTTTGTTTGGGGAAGTTGAATGGCAGAATGATGTTTAAATGCTTCATATTGACTCTCCTCACTGATACCACGGCCTGCTACA
Organism: Eutrigla gurnardus; assembly: GCF_963514095.1. NCBI lineage: Eukaryota > Metazoa > Chordata > Actinopteri > Perciformes > Triglidae > Eutrigla > Eutrigla gurnardus. The sequence continues at coordinate 21,106,610 of NC_139927.1, forward strand.
ACATCTCTCTCTCCCTTTGTTGAGAACAAATTATATGTTTCTTGGATGAGGCGTCACCAAGCCATAAACACCACATCTGTACTCTTCACAGTCAATATACAAGAATAAAACATCCAAGCAGAACTTTGAGTAGTCATGGTTTTTCCTTTATATTGAGGCCGGATTGTCAACTAGACCTCCAGGTTCCCGCGTTCACTCTCCGTGACTTGTTCTGTGCACCACTGAAGCGACACTCATTTTAGTGTACATTTTGCTGACGTATATTTCTAAATTATGCCGGAGCACTTACTGAAGGTCATGCATAATCATTCGGACTAAACAAGTCTGGCTACTGTTAATTTTCTGAAAGCTTATAAGATCAATTATTGGAAATGTAGCCTGTAGCTGCTGTCAGTGTTCATCCTTTGTTTAAAGCTATTTAAGTGGTAATTCATTACCAATCATGTTATATCATTTGAAAAATTGTTTTACTTAATGAAGCATTTGGTCGGTCGAGGTGGCAGTGTAGATGAAAACCGATTCAAAAACAAAGCAGGAAAAAGATAACATTTTAAAAATTCACATAAAATAGTTGTTTTAATTTTCACATTGCAAACGACATAGTGGATAATTCTACATGTCGTTGTCAAATCAAGTGAAATAACTGGGGAGAGTCATCAGCCAGGACCTCGAGTGGAAGCAGAACATCAACTGCATCACCAAGAAGGCACAGCAGAGGCTGTACATCCTGTGGCTGCTGAAGAAGGTCAACCTGTCAAAGGCAATGATGGTACACTTCTACACCTCCGACATGCGTCCATCCTCACCTCCTCCATCACCATCTGGTACGCTGCTGCTACTCATATAAAATTGTAAATATTATTATGTTACAGTTTATAGCCTATATGGCTGCATATAGCTTTTTCATTTATGGTAATTAAAAAAAAAGTATCTTCTAGACTGCAGTACTTTCCTTTATTGTTTATTCATTGTGAATATCGTGCACACATTCATTGGATGTGTGGCAATAAACTCCTTTCTGATTCTGATTCTCTAGGCTTTATAACGTATATGACATTTTTTTTATTATTGTTGACAGTATGTTCTGATTTATGGAGTGATATAAAGATATCTCCAGCCCCGTGTGAACCTAAACAAAACAAGATCTGTGAACCTGGTTTCCTGTCCTGGGAATGGATGCTAATTAGCACACAGGATAGTGGCTCATTGTGTCTGAATGGAGCAGCATAGCTTCCTATAACCGAGGGCGTCGATCGCTCGATGGTTCATCAGCTGTGGCGAGTCGGTGACGCCGTTGCCAAGCAACGCGCTGCTGTTTGTGTTCGGCGGGGCTCACGTGACATCAAAGCAGTGACGTTTGATGCTCTGATGCTTAGCCTATATATATCCTGACACAACTGTAGTTTAGAGCAAGAAAGAGAAGAGAGGAAGGGAGCAGTGGAGCACGGGCAATCCAGCGATACAGGAAAAGACGCAAGACTTCAATATCGACCACGTTGACAAGGAAAAGATAGGTCAGGTTCACATGTTCTGTTCAGTTACCATTGTAACTGACATAAAGTGTAAGTTTACTCTCTTTCTTGTACGGAAAACTCAAATTATCCTTCTTCTAACCTAGAAGGATGGATGTGGTATAATTGTATGTTAGAGGCAGAATAATCCTCTCAGGTCTGAGGAATGTACAAACTGCTGGTGATTCACAAACGGCCACAAGGAGTCAAAAGCGCCTGGCGTCTTTACTATAGGCGGCGTTCACACCGAACGCGATAGACGCGAATACAATCGCGCAGACGCGTGTATCGCGCCGCTTGATCATTTTGGACTTTTTTTTAGCGTCATTCGCTTCATTCGCTTCATTCGCGTCATTCGCTTCATTCGCACATGACGCTCATTTTTGAGGGGAGCCGGCGGGTCACGTCGGCGGACCCTCCTCCTCCGCCTCGGGGTACCCGATGAAAGAGTCCGTGAGCCTCCTCCGGGAGCCACGTCCCCCGCACCTCTCCCCAGAGTCGGGGCCACATTCGACCTCAGATCAGATGAGACAACCCGCTGAATTTAAGCATATTATTAAGCGGAGGAAAATAAACTATCTAGGATTCCCTCAGTAGCGGCGAGCGAAGAGGGAAGAGCCCAGCGCCGAATCCCCGTCCGACGGGCGGGCGGACGTGGGAAATGTGGCGTACGGAAGACCGATTGCCCGGTGTCGCGCGGGGGCCTGAGTCCTTCTGATCGAGGCTCAGCCCTGACGGTGTGAGGCCGGTACGGCCCCCGTCGCGCCGGGGTCCGGTCTTCCCGAGTCGGGTTTGGTAATGCAGCCCGTCCATCTCAGCTCATCTGTCTGTCGGCTTGAACTCGTCGCTGATTGGATGTCGCGGCGCGATGCCGCCTGAAAAGTTCGATATTTTCAACTTTATTCGCGCCGCGTCAGACGCGCCATTCGCGCCGCGTCAGACGCGCCATTCGCTTCATTCGCGCCGCGTCAGACGCGCCATTCGCGCCATTCGCGCCGCGTCTCATCGCGCCAGACGCTCCATTCGCGCCGCCTCCGCCTGAATCGCGTGTCATCGCGCCATTTACATTGGTTTTCAATGTAGAGTCGCCGCTCAATTCGCGTCTATCGCGTTCGGTGTGAACGCCCCTGGCTCGATGGTTCATCAGCTGTGGCGAGTCAGTGACGCCGTTGCCGAGCAACAGACGGAACGCTGCGCTGATGTTTGTGTTCGGCGGGGCTCATGTCATGTGACATCAAAACAGTGACATCGTGACGTCACGCGTAACGTCACTGCTTTGATGCTTTGATGCTTATATATATCCTGACATAAGTGAAGTTTAGAGCAAGAAAGAGAAGAGAGGAAGGAAGCAGTGGAGCACGGGCAATCCAGCGATGCAGGAAAAGATGTTAGGCTTCAATATCGACCACGTTGACAAGGAAAGGAAAGGTCAGGTTCACATATTCTCTTCAGTTACCATTGTAACTGACATAAAGTGTAAGTTTACTCTCTTTCTTGTACGGAAAACTCAAATTATCCTTATTCTAACGGTTAAGCAGGCAGAATAATCTTCTAAGGCAGGACTACAGAGACTCCAAAATCACTACACACACCAAGGGTCTCCTACTTGTCATAATACAACAGCTGTTTTGATAAAATGTGCCTTTTTATAATTTTGGTGCATTTTTAATGGTATTAATCATTAATATCTTGCTATATTTATCAATAGCTCCACTGTTATACAGTGCAAAGACTCCAACATCACTACACACAGCAAGGGTCTCCTCCTTGTCATACTACAACAGCTGTTTTGATCAAATGTGCCTTTTTATAATTTTGGTGCATTTTTAATCATTAATATCTTCCTATATTTATCAATAGCTCCACTGTTATACAGTGCAGAGACTCCTAAATCACTACACACACAAGGGTCTCCTCCTTGTCATACTACAACAGCTGTTTTGATCAAATGTGCCTTGTTACAATTTTGGTGATTTTTTTATGGTATTAAAGTGATGGATCGGAGTAAAATGCACCCTAGGTAAATTCCACCAAGACATCCAGCCAAATACCCCCTCGGAAGCATTTTTAGCGATGGTCAGCATTGGTCAAGATAGGGCGATCCGCCGAATGGCTTAGAAATAGCGCAATGGTGCATAGTGTATATCTCGTAAATTTCCCCACTAATAATGCATGGAATGTTACCAAACTTCTGCAGTAGTACACATAGGGTCTGTACTCACAAAACGAGGCATTTTAAAGTGTGTAAGTACATTAGGAGTTTATTTAAATGAACACATGCCTGATAGCTTCTACTGCTAAAGCTACCGCTGTTGCATAGACGGCACTTCCGTGTTTACCCAGCTTCTTCTTATTCTTCGTTGGTGTTTAATGGCAGTCGGCGTTAACCCAGCTGTTTCCGTGACACGGGTTTCACGCCAGAGTATGAAAAAGTTTCGCAGATTTTTTTATAAATGCTTGTATTAACATGTCAACACTTGTCGACCTGATAATAGAAGCATTTTTTTTTTTAATTAAGTTAGAATTTTTCATGCTTGCGTGAAACTCGTCAACACAAACGAAGAAGAAGAAGAAGCTGGGTAAACACGGAAGTGCCGTCTACGCAACAGCGGTAGCTTTAGCAGTAGAAGCTATCAGGCTAGTGTTCTTTTGAATAAACTCCTGATGTACTTACAAACTTTAAAATGCCTGGTTTTGTGAGTGCAGACCCTATGTGTACTACTGCAGAAGTTTGGTAACATTCCATGCATTATTAGTGGGGAAATTTACAAGTTATATACTATGCACAATTGCGCTATTACTAAGCCATTCGGCTGATCGCCTTATCTTGACCAATGCTGACTATCGTTTAAAATGCTTCCGAGGGGATGTTTGGCTGGATGTCATGGTGGAAATTACCTAAGGTGCATTTTACTCTGAACCATCACTTTAATCATTAATACCTTGCTATATTAATCAATAACTCCACTGTTATACAGTGCAGAGACTCCAAAATCACTACATTCACCAAGGGTCTCCTCATTGTCATACTACAACAGCTGTTTCGATCAAATGTGCCTTTTTATAATTTTGGTGATTTTTTAATGGTATTAATCATTAATATGTTGCTATATTAATCAATAGCTCCACTGTTATACAGTAACGAGACTCCAAAATGATTACACACACCAAGAGTCTCCTCCTTGTCATACTACAACAGCTGTTTTGATCAAATATGCCTTTTTATAATTTTGGTGAATTTCTAATCATTAATATATTGGTATATTTATCAATAGCTCCACTGTTCTACAGTGCAGAGACTCCAAAATCACTTTACTGAACTCGAGAGCAGCGGGATTTGAACACACACCAGCATTTTTATTAGAAAGCACCGGTCCGGATCCGCTCCGGTTCCGGTTCCGCTCACACCAGAGTCTGAAAAGTGCAACAGCTTATCAAAATACAGTGTCAATTTTCCGAGTTTTCAAAGTAGAAAGCGACATTGTGGTGGGTCAACGAGGCGGACGGTCATCAGTACAACATAAAGCGCGTAGTACACGAAGAAGAACGTGGCGGGAGCGCGCGGTGAGGATTGTTGTGGCCGCGCGTCTTACGGAGCAAGTCTACCCTGTGCTGCGCGGAGATGAGAGAGGGCAGCTCATGTCGGCCACTATACGGCCATCATTTTTTAATGTTTAACTTGTCACTTATGCTATAGATGTTTGGTCAGAATTACTTTGGTGTCACTTTGCAACATATACTCACTCCCAACTCATGACATATAGACGTTTGGCCAGCGCCACATTGGCATCAATTATTAATGCAGTGCTACCCACTATTGCTCTTTTTAGTAGAGTCACACTGATAGGAACAGACTTTCAAGCTATAGAGGCAGAATAATCCTCTTAGGTCTGGGGAATCAATGGCAGTCTACCCATTGATTCTAGAAAGGGGAGATGTGATGTTGTTGTATTTTTCCAACCCCTTCTCAGTCCCAACTCGTCACATATGGGCTTCCGGCCTGCACCCCCTTGGTGTGATTTTGCAACGCACTGCTACCCACTATTGCTCCTTTTATTAGAGTCACACTGATATGAACAGACCTTCCAGCTATAGAGGCAGAATAATCCTCTTAAGTCTGGGAAATCAATGGCAGTCTACCCACTGATTCTAGAAAGGGGAGATGTGATGTTGTTGTATTTTTCCAACCCCTTCTCAGTCCCAACTCGTCACATATGGGCTTCCGGCCTGCACCCCCTTGGTGTGATTTTGCAACGCACTGCTACCCACTATTGCTCCTTTTATTAGAGTCACACTGATATGAACAGACCTTCCAGCTATAGAGGCAGAATAATCCTCTTAGGTCTGGGAAATCAATGGCAGTCTACCCATTGATTCTAGAAAGGGGAGATGTGATGTTGTTGTATTTTTCCAACCCCTTCTCAGTCCCAACTCGTCACATATGGGCTTCCGGCCTGCACCCCCTTGGTGTGATTTTGCAACGCACTGCTACCCACTATTGCTCCTTTTATTAGAGTCACACTGATATGAACAGACCTTCCAGCTATAGAGGCAGAATAATCCTCTTAGGTCTGGGAAATCAATGGCAGTCTACCCATTGATTCTAGAAAGGGGAGATGTGATGTTGTTGTATTTTTCCAACCCCTTCTCAGTCCCAACTCGTCACATATGGGGTTCCGGCCTGCACCCCCTTGGTGTGATTTTGCAATGCACTGCTACCCCCTATTGCTCCTTTTATTAGAGTCACACTGATATGAACAGACCTTCCAGCTATAGAGGCAGAATAATCCTCTTAGGTCTGGGGAATCAATGGCAGTCTACCCATTGATTCTAGAAAGGGGAGATGTGATGTTGTTGTATTTTTCCAACCCCTTCTCAGTCCCAACTCGTCACATATGGGCTTCCGGCCTGCACCCCCTCGGTGTGATTTTGCAAAGCACTGCTACCCACTATTGCTCCTTTTATTAGAGTCACACTGATATGAACAGACCTTCCAGCTATAGAGGCAGAATAATCCTCTTAGGTCTGGGGAATCAATGGCAGTCTACCCATTGATTCTAGAAAGGGTACATGGTGTGTAATTGTATTACTGCACCACATTCTTACTCTCACATTGTCACTTATGCTATAGATGTTTGATCAGCATTCCTTTGGTGTCACTTTGCAACATATTCTCACTCCTAGCTCATGACATAGAGGATTGGGCAGCACCACCTTAGCATCCATTATTAACTTACAGCTGTCCCCTATTGCTCTTTTTATTAGATACACATTGATAAAAACAGTTCTTCCAGCTATAGAGGTAGAATAATCCTCTTAGGTCTGGTGAATCAATAGTAGTCTACCCATTGATTCTAGAAAGGGGAGATGTGGTGTTATTGTATTACTGCACCACTTTCTTACTTCCAACTTGTCACTTAGGCTATTGATGATTGGACAGCGTCCGAGTCGTGTCACTTTGCAATATATTCTCACTCCCAACTCGTGACATATAGACGTTACATCCTCCTCTCTGGGGCTGCACGGTGGTGTAGTGGGTAGCACTGTCGCCTCACAGCAAGAGGGTCCCGGGTTCGTTTCCTGGATCGGGCCCGGGTTCCTTCTGTGTGGAGTTTGCATGTTCTCCCCGTGTGAGCGTGGGTTCTCTCCGGGTTCTCCGGCTTCCTCCCACAGTCCAAAGACATGCAGGATGGAGATAGGTTAATTGATGACTCTAAATTGCCCGTAGGTGTGAATGTGAGAGTGAATGGTTGTTTGTCTCTACATGTTGGCACTGCGATGGACTGGCGACCTGTCCAGGGTGTACCCTGCCTTCGCCCAATGACAGCTGGGATCGGCTCCAGCCCCCCCCCCCCCGCGACCCTGAAAACAGGATAAGCGGTAGACAATGGATGAATGGATGAATGGATCCTCCTCTCCGTGAACCATCACCTTACCGTGGTGGAGAGGTTTGTGTGTCCCTATGACCCTGAGGGCTGTGTTGTCTGGAGCTTAGTGCTCCTGTTAGGTTTTCCCAGGGCAAATTGGTCTCAGGTGAGGGGCCAGACTAAGAATGGTTCAGAAGACCCCATTGAAAATCGAGGAAGAAGAGGAGTGACCCGCCCCGGAGGAAGATCGGAGCCCCGTCTGGAACCAGGTTTTATTGTATTATAATAATACGTTATCACTCCCATGCCGTCGCATTTGGATGTCCGGCCAGCAACCCCTTGGTGCCACGTTTTAGTTAACTGCTATGCCCTGTTGTACTTATTATTGAGCCACACTGATAGGAACAGACCTTCCAGCTATAAAGGCAGATTAATCCTCCTAGGTCTGGGGAATCAATGGCAGTCTACCCATTGATTCTAGAATGGGGAGATGTGATGTTTTTGTATTTTTCCAACCCATTCTCAGTCCAAACTCGTCACATATGGGCTTCCGGCCTGCACCCCCTCGGTGTGATTTTTCAATGCACTGCTTCCCCCTATTGCTCCTTTTAGTAGAGTCACGCTGATATGAACAGACCTTACAGCTATAGAGGCAGAATAATCCTCTTAGGTCTGGGGAATCAATGGCAGTCTACCCACTGATTCTAGAAAGGGGAGATGTGATGTTGTTGTATTTTTCCAACCCCTTCTCAGTCCCAACTCGTCACATATGGGCTTCCGGCCTGCACCCCCTTGGTGTGATTTTGCAACGTACTGCTACCCCCTATTGCTCCTATTATTAGAGTCACACTGATATGAACAGACCTTACAGCTATGAAGGCAGAATAATCCTCTTAGGTCTGGGGAATCAATGGCAGTCTACCCATTGATTCTAGAAAGGGGAGATGTGATGTTGTTGTATTTTTCCCACCCCTTCTCAGTCCCAACTCGTCACATATGGGCTTCCGGCCTGCACCCCCTTGGTGTGATTTTGCAACGCACTGCTACCCCCTATTGCTCCTTTTATTAGAGTCACACTGATATGAACAGACCTTACAGCTATAGAGGCAGAATAATCCTCTTAGGTCTGGGGAATCAATGGCAGTCTACCCATTGATTCTATAAAGGGGAGATGTGATGTTGTTGTATTTTTCCAACCCCTTCTCAGTCCCAACTCGTCACATATGGGCTTCCGGCCTGCACCCCCTTGGTGTGATTTTGCAACGCACTGCTACCCCCTATTGCTCCTTTTATTAGAGTCACACTGATATGAACAGACCTTACAGCTATAAAGGCAGAATAATCCTCTTAGGTCTGGGGAACCAATGGCAGTCTACCCATTGATTCTAGAAAGGGGAGATGTGATGTTGTTGTATTTTTCCAACCCCTTCTCAGTCCCAACTCGTCACATATGGGCTTCCGGCCTGCACCCCCTTGGTGTGATTTTGCAACGCACTGCTACCCCCTATTGCTCCTTTTATTAGAGTCACACTGATATGAACAGACCTTCCAGCTATAGAGGCAGAATAATCCTCTTAGGTCTGGGGAATCAATGGCAGTCTACCCATTGATTCTAGAAAGGGTACATGGTGTGTGTTGCAGGACTGGTCGGCGGTGAAGTGGATAAGGACAGAGGCAACTTCTTTTCCACAGATAACGCTTTTTATTTTCCTTTTTTTCTAAAACTTTTCTTTTCAAAATGTGCAAATATTTACAGCGTCCCAAAATAAAGTCAAATGCAGAAAATAGCCTAAACAAAACGAAAGTTGCAACATGCAAAACAAAATGGCTTCAAGTTTGCCAGGCTAAATCCCTAGAGTGGACCCTGAACAAAACTGAACTACAGCCGACCATACCTTAGACATCCTCACTACAATCCCCGTCTGGAGCATTCTACCGGCCTTCTATACCCGCAGCTCCTCCCCCAAAGACGAGCCAAGTTGCAAACATAAATCAATTAACTAAATAACAACTTTCCACATGAAAATAAACAACTGAAAATAACAAACACAAAACACATAAACACCCAAAATAATTTTAAGTACACAAAACCCCTTCTACACATAATAAACTACATTTCCCCCAAACCTGGTAAAACACCCCCGACAAAATAGTATGCGCCGCCCAGAGCGCGCGACCCCCGCAATATCTGCACAGTGAACCAGTCCCTCGGTTTCGCCCGAGAAGAAGGAAGTGATTGGAGTTGGCAGTGAGTCTACAGGAATATCAATGTGTTTGTACGTTCGCTTCAACATTACATTGCAAAAACGACCTAGTGTGTATGAGTGGTTTGTTACTGGTACAATGTTGTGTTAACAGATGAAATGAATGTTTAGAAATATATCGCGTGTTGAAACGCGTGTGACAGTGTCTGCGGTTAGCGTAAGCGTCACGGCTCACTCCGTGACATTTCCCCCCCCTTCTGAAAATGCCCCCTGTGGCAGTCTAGACAGGAAATCAGCTGTGCAGTTCATCTTCCCTGGCCTGTACAGAACATCAAAGTCAAAAGGCTGCATGGCCAAGAACCACCTGGTGATCCTGGCATTGGTGTCCCGCATACTCCCCAACCAGGACAACGCTCTGTGGTCAGTTTCAAGTACAAATTTGCGCCCCAACAAATAGTACCTGAAAGAGTCCAGTGCCCATTTTATAGCAAGGCACTCTTTCTCTACAGTTGAATAGTTCTGCTCCCTGGGTAGCAGCTTACGGCTAATGTAAGCCACTGGCCGCAGCTGTCCTTCATCCTCCTGCAAGAGGACTGCACCCAGGCCACGCTCAGACGCATCTGTCTGCACCGTGAACTGGCGCTCGAAGTCTGGACTGAGGAGCACAGGCTCTTGACACAAAGAGTCCTTTAAGTCCCGGAATGCGCTCTCGCACTCCTCGGTCCACTCCACCTTGTTGGGTTGGTTCTTGCGGGTCAGCTCTGTCAGCACAGACGCCTTCTCCGAAAAGTTCGGTATAAAGCGCCTATACCAACCCACAAGACCCAAGAACGACCGCACCTGCTTCTTGGTGGTTGGCCGCTCTGCAGACAGGATCGCTTCCACCTTCCCCACCTGGGGACGGATAACACCTCTGCCCAGCACATAGCCCAGGTAGGAGGTCTCCTCCCTGGCCAAGGCACACTTGTCTGGGTGGATGGTGAGGCCCGCCTCCTTAACCAAGGAGAGGACCTGCTGCAGATGTTGGAGGTGCTCCTCCCAGGTGGCGCTGTAGATCACTATATCATCAAGATAGGCGGCAGCAAAGCCCTCCGCCCCCCTGAGGATTCTGTCCATCAGGCGCTGGAAACTTGCTGGTGCCCCATGCAGGCCGAAGGGTAGAACGGTGAACTGGAAGTGCCCGAATGGCGTTCTGAAGGCAGTGAGCTCTTTGCTGCCCTCTGCCAGTGGCACCTGCCAATAACCCTTGCACAGGTCCAGTGTGCTAAGGTATCTGGCCTTGCCCAGGCGTTCAACCAGGTCGTCCACCCTTGGCATGGGGTACGGGTCAAACTTTGCTTGTATGTTGACCTTGCGAAAGTCCAAGCAGAATCTCAGGCTGCCATCTTTCTTGGGAACAAGGATAACTGGGCTGCTCCATTCGCTGAAGGATGGCTCGATGACCCCCAGCTGAAGCATCATGTCCAGTTCCTCCTTCAGGACCGGCAGCAGTCGCTCTGGCACCCTGTAGCAAGGCTGCCGCACAGGATTATCGTCCTTGAGCACCACCTGGTGCTCGACCAGCTCCGTCCGCCCAGGTCGATGAGTGAAGAGGCCCCCTGGCAGGATGCTGTTGAGGTCACGCTGGCGTTCCTCTGGCAGATGGCTGATGTCCAGTTGGCTGTCCTCCTCCCGGCCTGGCAGATACTGTTCGCTGTCCTCTTCCTCCTCCTCGACCGCTCGGATGAACAGCACTGACGCCTCCTGCTGCGGCTCTGACTGCAGTTCTGGCTCTGCTCGCTCGTTCCATCGCTTCAGCATGTTGACATGGAAGACTTGATGTTTCTTTCGACGGTCTGGCATGTCGATCTCATAGGTCACTTCTCCCATCTTACGCGCCACGGTGTAGGGCCCCTGCCATTTTGCCAACAGCTTGTTGTCTGAGCTGGGCAACAACAGCAGGACCCGATCACCAGGCTGGAAGCTGCGTGTGCGGGCAGACCGGTCATACCACGCCTTCTGTCGATCTTGGGACTTGCGGAGGTTGTCCTGAGCCATGGCGGTCACAGCAGTCAGCTTCTCCCTCATCTTCAAGACGTAGGAGATGATGTCAGTCTGCTCCGCTGTCTCTCCTTCCCAGGTCTCCTTCAGTACGTCCAGTGGGCCCCTCACCTGACGTCCGTACAGCAATTCGAAAGGCGAGAACCCTGTCGACTCTTGGGGGACCTCCCTGTACGCGAACAACAGGTAGGGTAGCCACTGGTCCCACTCTTGTCCGCTGTCATCCACAAACCGTCGGAGCATGTTCAACAGGGTCTGATTGAACCGCTCGACAAGTCCATCAGTCTGTGGGTGATAGGGAGTGGTTCTGATGCGCTTTATCCCTAACAGGTCATAAACTTGTTTCAGGGTTCTGCTCATGAAGTTGGGGCCTTGGTCAGTTAGCACCTCACGGGGAATCCCTACTCTGGAAAAGAGTTGGAGTAGGCAAGATGCAACTTGCTTAGCAGTGACAACTTTAAGGGGGAAGGCCTCGGGATACCTGGTAGCGTAATCACAAATTACTAAAATGAAGCGGTTCCCTGACCTACTCTTTTCCAGGGGACCAACTACATCTACCCCTATCCTCTCAAAAGGGGTGTCAACTACAGGGAGTGGCACTAATGGGGCACGTGCAAAACCTTTCCCTCCAACTAGCTGACATCGGGGACATGACCTGCAGTAATTTTTCACCTGCACAAACATTCCAGGCCAGTAAAAGCGTTTGCTAATGCGTTGTAGTGTCTTCATGTGTGCCAGATGACCTGCCCATGGGATTGTGTGTCCTAACTCTTAACACTTGCTGTCTGTACTGCTCTGGCACAACAAGCTGCAAACCATCTTCACTCTGTCTGTACAGCATGTTATTTTGCAGGGTAAAAGATTCATTGCCAAGGGCTGGGACAAAGCAAGAACCCTCTTCTGCCTTTTTGAACAGTTTGGCTAGTGTTGGGTCAGCACGCTGCACTACAGCAACATCACCAGAAAAGCGTACATCATTATCAGACAAGCTAGGGGGATCAACATCTGACACACTCTGTAGGCCTGACTGCTCTACGATGTCTCGCACTGTCTCTCTGCGCTTATCACATCGCTCCTCTCTGGTGCAAGCTGGCTCAGCTGGAACCTCCTCACCATAAAAAGGAAACTGTCATGTCATCCGGTTTAGCCTTAGCCATAGCTCTAGTCACCACATAGCTTAAAGCAGTTTTCCCTACCAGGTCTGGCAACACAGGGAGGTCCTGGCCTAGCAAAATTGGGTATGGCAGTTCGGGGACCAGCCCCACCTTGAGCAAATACGTCTGGCCAGCTACTCTGACATACACCTCTGCTGTACTGTGTTCACTTTTATCACCATGAACACAACAGATAGTCAGCTTGTCATTTTCATTTCGAAACTCAAGGGGGACCAAATCTGCCTGAACAAATGTCTGTGTGCAGCCTGTGTCAACTAGGGCCGTGGTGGGTTTACCATTTAGCTCTACAGAAATGACGGGATCTCTGCTCTGCTGTTTCTTAACGGGTGGGCTAGGGTTGGGTACATAGCACAAATGGGACTGCTTGGGCTTTCTGAGGGGGCAAGCGGGGCTCTTGTGACCGTCCTCACCACAGTTAAAGCATGAAAAACCTTGGGGCTTAATCCTGCTATGGGGAGGGGGTGGGGTGTTCCTACTGTAGTTAGGGGGCGCACCAGAACCACGTCCACTACCAACACCATCAGACTTACCCCAGGGTTGGCGGTCCAGCACTCCAGCGTAGCGGTACCTCTTGGAGCCTTTGTGTGCGGCGACGAAGTTCTCCACCAGGGTGGCGGCATCTGCTGCTGTTTTCGGGTCACGTTCTTTGACCCAGGTCCTCACCTCTGGATAGAGAACGCGCAGGTATTGCTCCAGCACCATGGTCTCCATGAGGGCCTCTTTGCTGCAGGTGTCATACTTCACCCATTTACAAAACAGGTCTTTCAGACGTATGTAAAGTTCTTGTGGTGTTTCGTCTTGGTTGGTGTCCATTGCTCTGAATTGTGAGCGGTACGTCTCTGCATTAATTTCATATTTTTTCAAAATGGCTTCCTTCAGTTTGTCAAAGTCCATGTTGTTTCCAGGGTCCATTGCAATGAAGGCGCTCCTGGCTTTGCCTGTTAGCAGTGGTATGAGGTGGATTGCCCAGTCCTCCTTCGGCCACTCACAGGCTGCTGCCAGCTTCTCAAACGTCGTCAGATAATGGTCGATGTTGTCTGTCTCTTCAAGCTTTGGCATCTTCAGCTGGTATGGCGTCTTACCCCCTCTGGTGGTGGCTGCGGGCGGCTCAGGTGTTAAACTGCGAGAAGGAACCGGCGTGCTCCCTCTCTCTCTCCCCGCCTCCACATCCAGCTGGAGTTGGGTCACCTGGTGGGTAAGGACGGAAAACCGCTGGGCTTGCCGGCCAGACTCTTTCTCCAGCTTTTCATCTCTGGCTCGCTGCACCATCATGAAGGACTCGAACATTCTTGCCAGCCGGTCCAGTGAAGAATCAGCTGCGTTGGCGGCAGCTCTTGCTGCTGCTGCTGTCGCCTCTGCATCACCCCCAACTGCTGCGGTTGCTGCTGGTGGTGGTGGTTCTTCATTGGTTTTGTTGGTTGCCTTCCTGGTCGTCATCTTCTTCTTTGCCTCTGCCTTTGTCTTTGTCTTCGTCTCTACCACTCCAAATCCCACTTCTGACACCACATGTTGCAGGACTGGTCGGCGGTGAAGTGGATAAGGACAGAGGCAACTTCTTTTCCACAGATAACGCTTTTTATTTTCCTTTTTTTCTAAAACTTTTCTTTTCAAAATGTGCAAATATTTACAGCGTCCCAAAATAAAGTCAAATGCAGAAAATAGCCTAAACAAAACGAAAGTTGCAACATGCAAAACAAAATGGCTTCAAGTTTGCCAGGCTAAATCCCTAGAGTGGACCCTGAACAAAACTGAACTACAGCCGACCATACCTTAGACATCCTCACTACAATCCCCGTCTGGAGCATTCTACCGGCCTTCTATACCCGCAGCTCCTCCCCCAAAGACGAGCCAAGTTGCAAACATAAATCAATTAACTAAATAACAACTTTCCACATGAAAATAAACAACTGAAAATAACAAACACAAAACACATAAACACCCAAAATAATTTTAAGTACACAAAACCCCTTCTACACATAATAAACTACATTTCCCCCAAACCTGGTAAAACACCCCCGACAAAATAGTATGCGCCGCCCAGAGCGCGCGACCCCCGCAATATCTGCACAGTGAACCAGTCCCTCGGTTTCGCCCGAGAAGAAGGAAGTGATTGGAGTTGGCAGTGAGTCTACAGGAATATCAATGTGTTTGTACGTTCGCTTCAACATTACATTGCCAAAACGACCTAGTGTGTATGAGTGGTTTGTTACTGGTACAATGTTGTGTTAACAGATGAAATGAATGTTTAGAAATATATCGCGTGTTGAAACGCGTGTGACAGTGTCTGCGGTTAGCGTAAGCGTCACGGCTCACTCCGTGACAGTGTGTAATTGTATTACTGCACCACATTCTTACTCTCACATTGTCACTTATGCTATAGATGTTTGATCAGCATTCCTTTGGTGTCACTTTGCAACATATTCTCACTCCTAGCTCATGACATAGAGGATTGGGCAGCACCACCTTAGCATCCATTATTAACTTACAGCTGTCCCCTATTGCTCTTTTTATTAGATACACATTGATAAAAACAGTTCTTCCAGCTATAGAGGTAGAATAATCCTCTTAGGTCTGGTGAATCAATAGTAGTCTACCCATTGATTCTAGAAAGGGGAGATGTGGTGTTATTGTATTACTGCACCACTTTCTTACTTCCAACTTGTCACTTAGGCTATTGATGATTGGACAGCGTCCGAGTGGTGTCACTTTGCAATATATTCTCACTCCCAACTCGTGACATATAGACGTTACATCCTCCTCTCTGGGGCTGCACGGTGGTGTAGTGGGTAGCACTGTCGCCTCACAGCAAGAGGGTCCCGGGTTCGTTTCCTGGATCGGGCCCGGGTTCCTTCTGTGTGGAGTTTGCATGTTCTCCCCGTGTGAGCGTGGGTTCTCTCCGGGTTCTCCGGCTTCCTCCCACAGTCCAAAGACATGCAGGATGGAGATAGGTTAATTGATGACTCTAAATTGCCCGTAGGTGTGAATGTGAGAGTGAATGGTTGTTTGTCTCTACATGTTGGCACTGCGATGGACTGGCGACCTGTCCAGGGTGTACCCTGCCTTCGCCCAATGACAGCTGGGATCGGCTCCAGCCCCCCCCCCCCCCCCCCCCGCGACCCTGAAAACAGGATAAGCGGTAGACAATGGATGAATGGATGAATGGATGAATGGATCCTCCTCTCCGTGAACCATCACCTTACCGTGGTGGAGAGGTTTGTGTGTCCCTATGACCCTGAGGGCTGTGTTGTCTGGAGCTTAGTGCTCCTGTTAGGTTTTCCCAGGGCAAATTGGTCTCAGGTGAGGGGCCAGACTAAGAATGGTTCAGAAGACCCCATTGAAAATCGAGGAAGAAGAGGAGTGACCCGCCCCGGAGGAAGATCGGAGCCCCGTCTGGAACCAGGTTTTATTGTATTATAATAATACGTTATCACTCCCATGCCGTCGCATTTGGATGTCCGGCCAGCAACCCCTTGGTGCCACGTTTTAGTTAACTGCTATGCCCTGTTGTACTTATTATTGAGCCACACTGATAGGAACAGACCTTCCAGCTATAAAGGCAGATTAATCCTCCTAGGTCTGGGGAATCAATGGCAGTCTACCCATTGATTCTAGAAAGGGGAGATGTGATGTTTTTGTATTTTTCCAACCCATTCTCAGTCCAAACTCGTCACATATGGGCTTCCGGCCTGCACCCCCTCGGTGTGATTTTTCAATGCACTGCTTCCCCCTATTGCTCCTTTTAGTAGAGTCACGCTGATATGAACAGACCTTACAGCTATAGAGGCAGAATAATCCTCTTAGGTCTGGGGAATCAATGGCAGTCTACCCACTGATTCTAGAAAGGGGAGATGTGATGTTGTTGTATTTTTCCAACCCCTTCTCAGTCCCAACTCGTCACATATGGGCTTCCGGCCTGCACCCCCTTGGTGTGATTTTGCAACGTACTGCTACCCCCTATTGCTCCTATTATTAGAGTCACACTGATATGAACAGACCTTACAGCTATGAAGGCAGAATAATCCTCTTAGGTCTGGGGAATCAATGGCAGTCTACCCATTGATTCTAGAAAGGGGAGATGTGATGTTGTTGTATTTTTCCCACCCCTTCTCAGTCCCAACTCGTCACATATGGGCTTCCGGCCTGCACCCCCTTGGTGTGATTTTGCAACGCACTGCTACCCCCTATTGCTCCTTTTATTAGAGTCACACTGATATGAACAGACCTTACAGCTATAGAGGCAGAATAATCCTCTTAGGTCTGGGGAATCAATGGCAGTCTACCCATTGATTCTATAAAGGGGAGATGTGATGTTGTTGTATTTTTCCAACCCCTTCTCAGTCCCAACTCGTCACATATGGGCTTCCGGCCTGCACCCCCTTGGTGTGATTTTGCAACGTACTGCTACCCCCTATTGCTCCTATTATTAGAGTCACACTGATATGAACAGACCTTACAGCTATGAAGGCAGAATAATCCTCTTAGGTCTGGGGAATCAATGGCAGTCTACCCACTGATTCTAGAAAGGGGAGATGTGATGTTGTTGTATTTTTCCAACCCCTTCTCAGTCCCAACTCGTCACATATGGGCTTCCGGCCTGCACCCCCTTGGTGTGATTTTGCAACGTACTGCTACCCCCTATTGCTCCTATTATTAGAGTCACACTGATATGAACAGACCTTACAGCTATGAAGGCAGAATAATCCTCTTAGGTCTGGGGAATCAATGGCAGTCTACCCATTGATTCTAGAAAGGGGAGATGTGATGTTGTTGTATTTTTCCCACCCCTTCTCAGTCCCAACTCGTCACATATGGGCTTCCGGCCTGCACCCCCTTGGTGTGATTTTGCAACGCACTGCTACCCCCTATTGCTCCTTTTATTAGAGTCACACTGATATGAACAGACCTTACAGCTATAGAGGCAGAATAATCCTCTTAGGTCTGGGGAATCAATGGCAGTCTACCCATTGATTCTATAAAGGGGAGATGTGATGTTGTTGTATTTTTCCAACCCCTTCTCAGTCCCAACTCGTCACATATGGGCTTCCGGCCTGCACCCCCTTGGTGTGATTTTGCAACGCACTGCTACCCCCTATTGCTCCTTTTATTAGAGTCACACTGATATGAACAGACCTTACAGCTATAGAGGCAGAATAATCCGCTTAGGTCTGGGGAATCAATGGCAGTCTACCCATTGATTCTATAAAGGGGAGATGTGATGTTGTTGTATTTTTCCAACCCCTTCTCAGTCCCAACTCGTCACATATGGGCTTCCGGCCTGCACCCCCTTGGTGTGATTTTGCAACGCACTGCTACCCCCTATTGCTCCTTTTATTAGAGTCACACTGATATGAACAGACCTTACAGCTATAAAGGCAGAATAATCCTCTTAGGTCTGGGGAACCAATGGCAGTCTACCCATTGATTCTAGAAAGGGGAGATGTGATGTTGTTGTATTTTTCCAACCCCTTCTCAGTCCCAACTCGTCACATATGGGCTTCCGGCCTGCACCCCCTTGGTGTGATTTTGCAACGCACTGCTACCCCCTATTGCTCCTTTTATTAGAGTCACACTGATAGGAACAGACCTTACAGCTATAAAGGCAGAATAATCCTCCTAGGTCTGGGGAATCAATGGCAGTCTACCCATTGATTTTAGAAAGGGGAGATGTGATGTTGTTGTATTTTTCCAACCCCTTCTCAGTCCCAACTCGTCACATATGGGCTTCCGGCCTGCACCCCCTTGGTGTGATTTTGCAACGCACTGCTACCCCCTATTGCTCCTTTTATTAGAGTTACACTAATATGAACAGACCTTCCAGCTATAGAGGCAGGATAATCCTCTTAGGTCTGGGGAATCAATGGCAGTCTACCCATTGATTCTAGAAAGGGGAGATGTGATGTTGTTGTATTTTTCCAACCCCTTCTCAGTCCCAACTCGTCACATATGGGCTTCCGGCCTGCACCCCCTTGGTGTGATTTTGCAACGCACTGCTACCCACTATTGCTCCTTTTATTAGAGTCACACTGATATGAACAGACCTTCCAGCTATAGAGGCAGAATAATCCTCTTAGGTCTGGGGAATCAATGGCAGTCTACCCAATGATTCTAGAAAGGGGAGATGTGATGTTGTTGTATTTTTCCAACCCCTTCTCAGTCCCAACTCGTCACATATGGGCTTCCGGCCTGCACCCCCTTGGTGTGATTTTGCAACGCACTGCTACCCACTATTGCTCCTTTTATTAGAGTCACACTGATATGAACAGACCTTCCAGCTATAGAGGCAGAATAATCCTCTTAGGTCTGGGTAATCAATGGCAGTCTACCCATTGATTCTAGAAAGGGGAGATGTGATGTTGTTGTATTTTTCCAACCCCTTCTCAGTCCCAACTCGTCACATATGGGCTTCCGGCCTGCACCCCCTTGGTGTGATTTTGCAACGCACTGCTACCCCCTATTGCTCCTTTTATTAGAGTCACACTGATATGAACAGACCTTACAGCTATAGAGGCAGAATAATCCTCTTAGGTCTGGGGAATCAATGGCAGTCTACCCATTGATTCTATAAAGGGGAGATGTGATGTTGTTGTATTTTTCCAACCCCTTCTCAGTCCCAACTCGTCACATATGGGCTTCCGGCCTGCACCCCCTTGGTGTGATTTTGCAACGCACTGCTACCCCCTATTGCTCCTTTTATTAGAGTCACACTGATATGAACAGACCTTACAGCTATAAAGGCAGAATAATCCTCCTAGGTCTGGGGAATCAATGGCAGTCTACCCATTGATTTTAGAAAGGGGAGATGTGATGTTGTTGTATTTTTCCAACCCCTTCTCAGTCCCAACTCGTCACATATGGGCTTCCGGCCTGCACCCCCTTGGTGTGATTTTGCAACGCACTGCTACCCCCTATTGCTCCTTTTATTAGAGTTACACTAATATGAACAGACCTTCCAGCTATAGAGGCAGGATAATCCTCTTAGGTCTGGGGAATCAATGGCAGTCTACCCATTGATTCTAGAAAGGGGAGATGTGATGTTGTTGTATTTTTCCAACCCCTTCTCAGTCCCAACTCGTCACATATGGGCTTCCGGCCTGCACCCCCTTGGTGTGATTTTGCAACGCACTGCTACCCACTATTGCTCCTTTTATTAGAGTCACACTGATATGAACAGACCTTCCAGCTATAGAGGCAGAATAATCCTCTTAGGTCTGGGGAATCAATGGCAGTCTACCCAATGATTCTAGAAAGGGGAGATGTGATGTTGTTGTATTTTTCCAACCCCTTCTCAGTCCCAACTCGTCACATATGGGCTTCCGGCCTGCACCCCCTTGGTGTGATTTTGCAACGCACTGCTACCCACTATTGCTCCTTTTATTAGAGTCACACTGATATGAACAGACCTTCCAGCTATAGAGGCAGAATAATCCTCTTAGGTCTGGGTAATCAATGGCAGTCTACCCATTGATTCTAGAAAGGGGAGATGTGATGTTGTTGTATTTTTCCAACCCCTTCTCAGTCCCAACTCGTCACATATGGGCTTCCGGCCTGCACCCCCTTGGTGTGATTTTGCAACGCACTGCTACCCCCTATTGCTCCTTTTATTAGAGTCACACTGATATGAACAGACCTTACAGCTATAGAGGCAGAATAATCCTCTTAGGTCTGGGGAATCAATGGCAGTCTACCCATTGATTCTATAAAGGGGAGATGTGATGTTGTTGTATTTTTCCAACCCCTTCTCAGTCCCAACTCGTCACATATGGGCTTCCGGCCTGCACCCCCTTGGTGTGATTTTGCAACGCACTGCTACCCCCTATTGCTCCTTTTATTAGAGTCACACTGATATGAACAGACCTTACAGCTATAAAGGCAGAATAATCCTCCTAGGTCTGGGGAATCAATGGCAGTCTACCCATTGATTTTAGAAAGGGGAGATGTGATGTTGTTGTATTTTTCCAACCCCTTCTCAGTCCCAACTCGTCACATATGGGCTTCCGGCCTGCACCCCCTTGGTGTGATTTTGCAACGCACTGCTACCCCCTATTGCTCCTTTTATTAGAGTTACACTAATATGAACAGACCTTCCAGCTATAGAGGCAGGATAATCCTCTTAGGTCTGGGGAATCAATGGCAGTCTACCCATTGATTCTAGAAAGGGGAGATGTGATGTTGTTGTATTTTTCCAACCCCTTCTCAGTCCCAACTCGTCACATATGGGCTTCCGGCCTGCACCCCCTTGGTGTGATTTTGCAACGCACTGCTACCCACTATTGCTCCTTTTATTAGAGTCACACTGATATGAACAGACCTTCCAGCTATAGAGGCAGAATAATCCTCTTAGGTCTGGGGAATCAATGGCAGTCTACCCAATGATTCTAGAAAGGGGAGATGTGATGTTGTTGTATTTTTCCAACCCCTTCTCAGTCCCAACTCGTCACATATGGGCTTCCGGCCTGCACCCCCTTGGTGTGATTTTGCAACGCACTGCTACCCACTATTGCTCCTTTTATTAGAGTCACACTGATATGAACAGACCTTCCAGCTATAGAGGCAGAATAATCCTCTTAGGTCTGGGTAATCAATGGCAGTCTACCCATTGATTCTAGAAAGGGGAGATGTGATGTTGTTGTATTTTTCCAACCCCTTCTCAGTCCCAACTCGTCACATATGGGCTTCCGGCCTGCACCCCCTTGGTGTGATTTTGCAACGCACTGCTACCCCCTATTGCTCCTTTTATTAGAGTCACACTGATAGGAACAGACCTTACAGCTATAGAGGCAGAATAATCCTCTTAGGTCTGGGGAATCAATGGCAGTCTACCCATTGATTCTAGAAAGGGGAGATGTGATGTTGTTGTATTTTTCCAACCCCTTCTCAGTCCCAACTCGTCACATATGGGCTTCCGGCCTGCACCCCCTTGGTGTGATTTTGCAATGCACTGCTACCCCCTATTGCTCCTTTTATTAGAGTCACACTAATATGAACAGACCTTCCAGCTATAGAGGCAGAATAATCCTCTTAGGTCTGGGGAATCAATGGCAGTCTACCCATTGATTCTAGAAAGGGGAGATGTGATGTTGTTGTATTTTTCCAACCCCTTCTCAGTCCCAACTCGTCACATATGGGCTTCCGGCCTGCACCCCCTTGGTGTGATTTTGCAACGCACTGCTACCCCCTATTGCTCCTTTTATTAGAGTCACACTGATATGAACAGACCTTACAGCTATAGAGGCAGAATAATCCTCTTAGGTCTGGGGAATCAATGGCAGTCTACCCATTGATTCTATAAAGGGGAGATGTGATGTTGTTGTATTTTTCCAACCCCTTCTCAGTCCCAACTCGTCACATATGGGCTTCCGGCCTGCACCCCCTTGGTGTGATTTTGCAATGCACTGCTACCCCCTATTGCTCCTTTTATTAGAGTCACACTAATATGAACAGACCTTCCAGCTATAGAGGCAGAATAATCCTCTTAGGTCTGGGGAATCAATGGCAGTCTACCCATTGATTCTAGAAAGGGGAGATGTGATGTTGTTGTATTTTTCCAACCCCTTCTCAGTCCCAACTCGTCACATATGGGCTTCCGGCCTGCACCCCCTTGGTGTGATTTTGCAACGCACTGCTACCCCCTATTGCTCCTTTTATTAGAGTCACACTGATATGAACAGACCTTACAGCTATAGAGGCAGAATAATCCTCTTAGGTCTGGGGAATCAATGGCAGTCTACCCATTGATTCTATAAAGGGGAGATGTGATGTTGTTGTATTTTTCCAACCCCTTCTCAGTCCCAACTCGTCACATATGGGCTTCCGGCCTGCACCCCCTTGGTGTGATTTTGCAACGCACTGCTACCCCCTATTGCTCCTTTTATTAGAGTCACACTGATATGAACAGACCTTACAGCTATAAAGGCAGAATAATCCTCCTAGGTCTGGGGAATCAATGGCAGTCTACCCATTGATTTTAGAAAGGGGAGATGTGATGTTGTTGTATTTTTCCAACCCCTTCTCAGTCCCAACTCGTCACATATGGGCTTCCGGCCTGCACCCCCTTGGTGTGATTTTGCAACGCACTGCTACCCCCTATTGCTCCTTTTATTAGAGTTACACTAATATGAACAGACCTTCCAGCTATAGAGGCAGGATAATCCTCTTAGGTCTGGGGAATCAATGGCAGTCTACCCATTGATTCTAGAAAGGGGAGATGTGATGTTGTTGTATTTTTCCAACCCCTTCTCAGTCCCAACTCGTCACATATGGGCTTCCGGCCTGCACCCCCTTGGTGTGATTTTGCAACGCACTGCTACCCACTATTGCTCCTTTTATTAGAGTCACACTGATATGAACAGACCTTCCAGCTATAGAGGCAGAATAATCCTCTTAGGTCTGGGGAATCAATGGCAGTCTACCCAATGATTCTAGAAAGGGGAGATGTGATGTTGTTGTATTTTTCCAACCCCTTCTCAGTCCCAACACGTCACATATGGGCTTCCGGCCTGCACCCCCTTGGTGTGATTTTGCAATGCACTGCTACCCCCTATTGCTCCTTTTATTAGAGTCACACTAATATGAACAGACCTTCCAGCTATAGAGGCAGAATAATCCTCTTAGGTCTGGGGAATCAATGGCAGTCTACCCATTGATTCTAGAAAGGGGAGATGTGATGTTGTTGTATTTTTCCAACCCCTTCTCAGTCCCAACTCGTCACATATGGGCTTCCGGCCTGCACCCCCTTGGTGTGATTTTGCAACGCACTGCTACCCCCTATTGCTCCTTTTATTAGAGTCACACTGATATGAACAGACCTTACAGCTATAGAGGCAGAATAATCCTCTTAGGTCTGGGGAATCAATGGCAGTCTACCCATTGATTCTAGAAAGGGGAGATGTGATGTTGTTGTATTTTTCCAACCCCTTCTCAGTCCCAACTCGTCACATATGGGCTTCCGGCCTGCACCCCCTTGGTGTGATTTTGCAACGCACTGCTACCCCCTATTGCTCCTTTTATTAGAGTCACACTAATATGAACAGACCTTCCAGCTATAGAGGCAGGATAATCCTCTTAGGTCTGGGGAATCAATGGCAGTCTACCCATTGATTCTAGAAAGGGGAGATGTGATGTTGTTGTATTTTTCCAACCCCTTCTCAGTCCCAACTCGTCACATATGGGCTTCCGGCCTGCACCCCCTTGGTGTGATTTTGCAACGCACTGCTACCCCCTATTGCTCCTTTTATTAGAGTCACACTGATATGAACAGACCTTACAGCTATAAAGGCAGAATAATCCTCTTAGGTCTGGGGAATCAATGGCAGTCTACCCATTGATTCTAGAAAGGGGAGATGTGATGTTGTTGTATTTTTCCAACCCCTTCTCAGTCCCAACTCGTCACATATGGGCTTCCGGCCTGCACCCCCTTGGTGTGATTTTGCAACGCACTGCTACCCCCTATTGCTCCTTTTATTAGAGTCACACTGATATGAACAGACCTTACAGCTATAAAGGCAGAATAATCCTCTTAGGTCTGGGGAATCAATGGCAGTCTACCCATTGATTCTAGAAAGGGGAGATGTGATGTTGTTGTATTTTTCCAACCCCTTCTCAGTCCCAACTCGTCACATATGGGCTTCCGGCCTGCACCCCCTTGGTGTGATTTTGCAACGCACTGCTACCCCCTATTGCTCCTTTTATTAGAGTCACACTAATATGAACAGACCTTCCAGCTATAGAGGCAGGATAATCCTCTTAGGTCTGGGGAATCAATGGCAGTCTACCCATTGATTCTAGAAAGGGGAGATGTGATGTTGTTGTATTTTTCCAACCCCTTCTCAGTCCCAACTCGTCACATATGGGCTTCCGGCCTGCACCCCCTTGGTGTGATTTTGCAACGCACTGCTACCCACTATTGCTCCTTTTATTAAAGTCACACTGATATGAACAGACCTTCCAGCTATAGAGGCAGAATAATCCTCTTAGGTCTGGGGAATCAATGGCAGTCTACCCAATGATTCTAGAAAGGGGAGATGTGATGTTGTTGTATTTTTCCAACCCCTTCTCAGTCCCAACTCGTCACATATGGGCTTCCGGCCTGCACCCCCTTGGTGTGATTTTGCAACGCACTGCTACCCACTATTGCTCCTTTTATTAGAGTCACACTGATATGAACAGACCTTCCAGCTATAGAGGCAGAATAATCCTCTTAGGTCTGGGTAATCAATGGCAGTCTACCCATTGATTCTAGAAAGGGGAGATGTGATGTTGTTGTATTTTTCCAACCCCTTCTCAGTCCCAACTCGTCACATATGGGCTTCCGGCCTGCACCCCCTTGGTGTGATTTTGCAACGCACTGCTACCCACTATTGCTCCTTTTATTAGAGTCACACTGATATGAACAGACCTTCCAGCTATAGAGGCAGAATAATCCTCTTAGGTCTGGGGAATCAATGGCAGTCTACCCAATGATTCTAGAAAGGGGAGATGTGATGTTGTTGTATTTTTCCAACCCCTTCTCAGTCCCAACTCGTCACATATGGGCTTCCGGCCTGCACCCCCTTGGTGTGATTTTGCAACGCACTGCTACCCACTATTGCTCCTTTTATTAGAGTCACACTAATATGAATAGACCTTCCAGCTATAGAGGCAGACCTTACAGCTATAGAGGCAGAATAATCCTCTTAGGTCTGGGGAATCAATGGCAGTCTACCCACTGATTCTAGAAAGGGGAGATGTGATGTTGTTGTATTTTTCCAACCCCTTCTCAGTCCCAACTCGTCACATATGGGCTTCCGGCCTGCACCCCCTTGGTGTGATTTTGCAACGCACTGCTACCCACTATTGCTCCTTTTATTAGTCACACTGATATGAACAGACCTTCCAGCTATAGAGGCAGAATAATCCTCTTAGGTCTGGGTAATCAATGGCAGTCTACCCATTGATTCTAGAAAGGGGAGATGTGATGTTGTTGTATTTTTCCAACCCCTTCTCAGTCCCAACTCGTCACATATGGGCTTCCGGCCTGCACCCCCTTGGTGTGATTTTGCAACGCACTGCTACCCACTATTGCTCCTTTTATTAGAGTCACACTGATATGAACAGACCTTCCAGCTATAGAGGCAGAATAATCCTCTTAGGTCTGGGGAATCAATGGCAGTCTACGCACTGATTCTAGAAAGGGGAGATGTGATGTTGTTGTATTTTTCCAACCCCTTCTCAGTCCCAACTCGTCACATATGGGCTTCCGGCCTGCACCCCCTTGGTGTGATTTTGCAACGCACTGCTACCCCCTATTGCTCCTTTTATTAGAGTCACACTAATATGAATAGACCTTCCAGCTATAGAGGCAGACCTTACAGCTATAGAGGCAGAATAATCCTCTTAGGTCTGGGGAATCAATGGCAGTCTACCCACTGATTCTAGAAAGGGGAGATGTGATGTTGTTGTATTTTTCCAACCCCTTCTCAGTCCCAACTCGTCACATATGGGCTTCCGGCCTGCACCCCCTTGGTGTGATTTTGCAACGCACTGCTACCCACTATTGCTCCTTTTATTAGAGTCACACTGATATGAACAGACCTTCCAGCTATAGAGGCAGAATAATCCTCTTAGGTCTGGGTAATCAATGGCAGTCTACCCATTGATTCTAGAAAGGGGAGATGTGATGTTGTTGTATTTTTCCAACCCCTTCTCAGTCCCAACTCGTCACATATGGGCTTCCGGCCTGCACCCCCTTGGTGTGATTTTGCAACGCACTGCTACCCACTATTGCTCCTTTTATTAGAGTCACACTGATATGAACAGACCTTCCAGCTATAGAGGCAGAATAATCCTCTTAGGTCTGGGGAATCAATGGCAGTCTACCCACTGATTCTAGAAAGGGGAGATGTGATGTTGTTGTATTTTTCCAACCCCTTCTCATTCCCAACTCGTCACATATGGGCTTCCGGCCTGCACCCCCTTGGTGTGATTTTGCAACGCACTGCTACCCCCTATTGCTCCTTTTATTAGAGTCACACTGATATGAACAGACCTTACAGCTATAGAGGCAGAATAATCCTCTTAGGTCTGGGGAATCAATGGCAGTCTACCCATTGATTCTAGAAAGGGGAGATGTGATGTTGTTGTATTTTTCCAACCCCTTCTCAGTCCCAACTCGTCACATATGGGCTTCCGGCCTGCACCCCCTTGGTGTGATTTTGCAACGCACTGCTACCCACTATTGCTCCTTTTATTAGAGTCACACTGATATGAACAGACCTTACAGCTATAGAGGCAGAATAATCCTCTTAGGTCTGGGGAATCAATGGCAGTCTACCCATTGATTCTAGAAAGGGGAGATGTGATGTTGTTGTATTTTTCCAACCCCTTCTCAGTCCCAACTCGTCACATATGGGCTTCCGGCCTGCACCCCCTTGGTGTGATTTTGCAACGCACTGCTACCCCCTATTGCTCCTTTTATTAGAGTCACACTGATATGAACAGACCTTACAGCTATAGAGGCAGAATAATCCTCTTAGGTCTGGGGAATCAACGGCAGTCTACCCATTGATTCTAGAAAGGGGAGATGTGATGTTGTTGTATTTTTCCAACCCCTTCTCAGTCCCAACTCGTCACATATGGGCTTCCGGCCTGCACCCCCTTGGTGTGATTTTGCAACGCACTTCTACCCACTATTGCTCCTTTTATTAGAGTCACACTGATATGAACAGACCTTCCAGCTATAGAGGCAGAATAATCCTCTTAGGTCTGGGGAATCAATGGCAGTCTACCCAATGATTCTAGAAAGGGGAGATGTGATGTTGTTGTATTTTTCCAACCCCTTCTCAGTCCCAACTCGTCACATATGGGCTTCCGGCCTGCACCCCCTTGGTGTGATTTTGCAACGCACTGCTACCCACTATTGCTCCTTTTATTAGAGTCACACTGATATGAACAGACCTTCCAGCTATAGAGGCAGAATAATCCTCTTAGGTCTGGGTAATCAATGGCAGTCTACCCATTGATTCTAGAAAGGGGAGATGTGATGTTGTTGTATTTTTCCAACCCCTTCTCAGTCCCAACTCGTCACATATGGGCTTCCGGCCTGCACCCCCTTGGTGTGATTTTGCAACGCACTGCTACCCCCTATTGCTCCTTTTATTAGAGTCACACTGATATGAACAGACCTTACAGCTATAGAGGCAGAATAATCCTCTTAGGTCTGGGGAATCAATGGCAGTCTACCCATTGATTCTAGAAAGGGGAGATGTGATGTTGTTGTATTTTTCCAACCCCTTCTCAGTCCCAACTCGTCACATATGGGCTTCCGGCCTGCACCCCCTTGGTGTGATTTTGCAACGCACTGCTACCCCCTATTGCTCCTTTTATTAGAGTCACACTAATATGAACAGACCTTCCAGCTATAGAGGCAGGATAATCCTCTTAGGTCTGGGGAATCAATGGCAGTCTACCCATTGATTCTAGAAAGGGGAGATGTGATGTTGTTGTATTTTTCCAACCCCTTCTCAGTCCCAACTCGTCACATATGGGCTTCCGGCCTGCACCCCCTTGGTGTGATTTTGCAACGCACTGCTACCCCCTATTGCTCCTTTTATTAGAGTCACACTGATATGAACAGACCTTACAGCTATAAAGGCAGAATAATCCTCTTAGGTCTGGGGAATCAATGGCAGTCTACCCATTGATTCTAGAAAGGGGAGATGTGATGTTGTTGTATTTTTCCAACCCCTTCTCAGTCCCAACTCGTCACATATGGGCTTCCGGCCTGCACCCCCTTGGTGTGATTTTGCAACGCACTGCTACCCCCTATTGCTCCTTTTATTAGAGTCACACTAATATGAACAGACCTTACAGCTATAGAGGCAGAATAATCCTCTTAGGTCTGGGGAATCAACGGCAGTCTACCCATTGATTCTAGAAAGGGGAGATGTGATGTTGTTGTATTTTTCCAACCCCTTCTCAGTCCCAACTCGTCACATATGGGCTTCCGGCCTGCACCCCCTTGGTGTGATTTTGCAACGCACTTCTACCCACTATTGCTCCTTTTATTAGAGTCACACTGATATGAACAGACCTTCCAGCTATAGAGGCAGACCTTACAGCTATAGAGGCAGAATAATCCTCTTAGGTCTGGGGAATCAATGGCAGTCTACCCACTGATTCTAGAAAGGGGAGATGTGATGTTGTTGTATTTTTCCAACCCCTTCTCAGTCCCAACTCGTCACATATGGGCTTCCGGCCTGCACCCCCTTGGTGTGATTTTGCAACGCACTGCTACCCACTATTGCTCCTTTTATTAGAGTCACACTGATATGAACAGACCTTCCAGCTATAGAGGCAGAATAATCCTCTTAGGTCTGGGTAATCAATGGCAGTCTACCCATTGATTCTAGAAAGGGGAGATGTGATGTTGTTGTATTTTTCCAACCCCTTCTCAGTCCCAATTCGTCACATATGGGCTTCCGGCCTGCACCCCCTTGGTGTGATTTTGCAACGCACTGCTACCCACTATTGCTCCTTTTATTAGAGTCACACTGATATGAACAGACCTTCCAGCTATAGAGGCAGAATAATCCTCTTAGGTCTGGGGAATCAATGGCAGTCTACCCACTGATTCTAGAAAGGGGAGATGTGATGTTGTTGTATTTTTCCAACCCCTTCTCATTCCCAACTCGTCACATATGGGCTTCCGGCCTGCACCCCCTTGGTGTGATTTTGCAACGCACTGCTACCCCCTATTGCTCCTTTTATTAGAGTCACACTGATATGAACAGACCTTACAGCTATAGAGGCAGAATAATCCTCTTAGGTCTGGGGAATCAATGGCAGTCTACCCATTGATTCTAGAAAGGGGAGATGTGATGTTGTTGTATTTTTCCAACCCCTTCTCAGTCCCAACTCGTCACATATGGGCTTCCGGCCTGCACCCCCTTGGTGTGATTTTGCAACGCACTGCTACCCACTATTGCTCCTTTTATTAGAGTCACACTGATATGAACAGACCTTACAGCTATAGAGGCAGAATAATCCTCTTAGGTCTGGGGAATCAATGGCAGTCTACCCATTGATTCTAGAAAGGGGAGATGTGATGTTGTTGTATTTTTCCAACCCCTTCTCAGTCCCAACTCGTCACATATGGGCTTCCGGCCTGCACCCCCTTGGTGTGATTTTGCAACGCACTGCTACCCCCTATTGCTCCTTTTATTAGAGTCACACTGATATGAACAGACCTTACAGCTATAAAGGCAGAATAATCCTCTTAGGTCTGGGGAATCAATGGAAGTCTACCCATTGATTCTAGAAAGGGGAGATGTGATGTTGTTGTATTTTTCCAACCCCTTCTCAGTCCCAACTCGTCACATATGGGCTTCCGGCCTGCACCCCCTTGGTGTGATCTTGCAACGCACTGCTACCCACTATTGCTCCTTTTATTAGAGTCACACTGATATGAACAGACCTTCCAGCTATAGAGGCAGAATAATCCTCTTAGGTCTGGGGAATCAATGGCAGTCTACCCACTGATTCTAGAAAGGGGAGATGTGATGTTGTTGTATTTTTCCAACCCCTTCTCAGTCCCAACTCGTCACATATGGGCTTCCGGCCTGCACCCCCTTGGTGTGATTTTGCAACGCACTGCTACCCCCTATTGCTCCTTTTATTAGAGTCACACTAATATGAATAGACCTTCCAGCTATAGAGGCAGACCTTACAGCTATAGAGGCAGAATAATCCTCTTAGGTCTGGGGAATCAATGGCAGTCTACCCACTGATTCTAGAAAGGGGAGATGTGATGTTGTTGTATTTTTCCAACCCCTTCTCAGTCCCAACTCGTCACATATGGGCTTCCGGCCTGCACCCCCTTGGTGTGATTTTGCAACGCACTGCTACCCACTATTGCTCCTTTTATTAGAGTCACACTGATATGAACAGACCTTCCAGCTATAGAGGCAGAATAATCCTCTTAGGTCTGGGTAATCAATGGCAGTCTACCCATTGATTCTAGAAAGGGGAGATGTGATGTTGTTGTATTTTTCCAACCCCTTCTCAGTCCCAACTCGTCACATATGGGCTTCCGGCCTGCACCCCCTTGGTGTGATTTTGCAACGCACTGCTACCCACTATTGCTCCTTTTATTAGAGTCACACTGATATGAACAGACCTTCCAGCTATAGAGGCAGAATAATCCTCTTAGGTCTGGGGAATCAATGGCAGTCTACCCACTGATTCTAGAAAGGGGAGATGTGATGTTGTTGTATTTTTCCAACCCCTTCTCATTCCCAACTCGTCACATATGGGCTTCCGGCCTGCACCCCCTTGGTGTGATTTTGCAACGCACTGCTACCCCCTATTGCTCCTTTTATTAGAGTCACACTGATATGAACAGACCTTACAGCTATAGAGGCAGAATAATCCTCTTAGGTCTGGGGAATCAATGGCAGTCTACCCATTGATTCTAGAAAGGGGAGATGTGATGTTGTTGTATTTTTCCAACCCCTTCTCAGTCCCAACTCGTCACATATGGGCTTCCGGCCTGCACCCCCTTGGTGTGATTTTGCAACGCACTGCTACCCACTATTGCTCCTTTTATTAGAGTCACACTGATATGAACAGACCTTACAGCTATAGAGGCAGAATAATCCTCTTAGGTCTGGGGAATCAATGGCAGTCTACCCACTGATTCTAGAAAGGGGAGATGTGATGTTGTTGTATTTTTCCAACCCCTTCTCAGTCCCAACTCGTCACATATGGGCTTCCGGCCTGCACCCCCTTGGTGTGATTTTGCAACGCACTGCTACCCACTATTGCTCCTTTTATTAGAGTCACACTGATATGAACAGACCTTCCAGCTATAGAGGCAGAATAATCCTCTTAGGTCTGGGGAATCAATGGCAGTCTACCCACTGATTCTAGAAAGGGGAGATGTGATGTTGTTGTATTTTTCCAACCCCTTCTCAGTCCCAACTCGTCACATATGGGCTTCCGGCCTGCACCCCCTTGGTGTGATTTTGCAACGCACTGCTACCCCCTATTGCTCCTTTTATTAGAGTCACACTGATATGAACAGACCTTACAGCTATAGAGGCAGAATAATCCTCTTAGGTCTGGGGAATCAATGGCAGTCTACCCATTGATTCTAGAAAGGGGAGATGTGATGTTGTTGTATTTTTCCAACCCCTTCTCAGTCCCAACTCGTCACATATGGGCTTCCGGCCTGCACCCCCTTGGTGTGATTTTGCAACGCACTGCTACCCCCTATTGCTCCTTTTATTAGAGTCACACTGATATGAACAGACCTTACAGCTATAGAGGCAGAATAATCCTCTTAGGTCTGGGGAATCAATGGCAGTCTACCCATTGATTCTAGAAAGGGGAGATGTGATGTTGTTGTATTTTTCCAACCCCTTCTCAGTCCCAACTCGTCACATATGGGCTTCCGGCCTGCACCCCCTTGGTGTGATTTTGCAACGCACTGCTACCCCCTATTGCTCCTTTTATTAGAGTCACACTGATATGAACAGACCTTACAGCTATAGAGGCAGAATAATCCTCTTAGGTCTGGGGAATCAATGGCAGTCTACCCATTGATTCTAGAAAGGGGAGATGTGATGTTGTTGTATTTTTCCAACCCCTTCTCAGTCCCAACTCGTCACATATGGGCTTCCGGCCTGCACCCCCTTGGTGTGATTTTGCAACGCACTGCTACCCACTATTGCTCCTTTTATTAGAGTCACACTGATATGAACAGACCTTACAGCTATAGAGGCAGAATAATCCTCTTAGGTCTGGGGAATCAATGGCAGTCTACCCACTGATTCTAGAAAGGGGAGATGTGATGTTGTTGTATTTTTCCAACCCCTTCTCAGTCCCAACTCGTCACATATGGGCTTCCGGCCTGCACCCCCTTGGTGTGATTTTGCAACGCACTGCTACCCACTATTGCTCCTTTTATTAGAGTCACACTGATATGAACAGACCTTCCAGCTATAGAGGCAGAATAATCCTCTTAGGTCTGGGGAATCAATGGCAGTCTACCCACTGATTCTAGAAAGGGGAGATGTGATGTTGTTGTATTTTTCCAACCCCTTCTCAGTCCCAACTCGTCACATATGGGCTTCCGGCCTGCACCCCCTTGGTGTGATTTTGCAACGCACTGCTACCCCCTATTGCTCCTTTTATTAGAGTCACACTGATATGAACAGACCTTACAGCTATAGAGGCAGAATAATCCTCTTAGGTCTGGGGAATCAATGGCAGTCTACCCATTGATTCTAGAAAGGGGAGATGTGATGTTGTTGTATTTTTCCAACCCCTTCTCAGTCCCAACTCGTCACATATGGGCTTCCGGCCTGCACCCCCTTGGTGTGATTTTGCAACGCACTGCTACCCCCTATTGCTCCTTTTATTAGAGTCACACTGATATGAACAGACCTTACAGCTATAGAGGCAGAATAATCCTCTTAGGTCTGGGGAATCAATGGCAGTCTACCCACTGATTCTAGAAAGGGGAGATGGGATGTTGTTGTATTTTTCCAACCCCTTCTCAGTCCCAACTCGTCACATATGGGCTTCCGGCCTGCACCCCCTTGGTGTGATTTTGCAACGCACTGCTACCCACTATTGCTCCTTTTATTAGAGTCACACTGATATGAACAGACCTTCCAGCTATAGAGGCAGAATAATCCTCTTAGGTCTGGGGAATCAATGGCAGTCTACCCACTGATTCTAGAAAGGGGAGATGTGATGTTGTTGTATTTTTCCAACCCCTTCTCAGTCCCAACTCGTCACATATGGGCTTCCGGCCTGCACCCCCTTGGTGTGATTTTGCAACGCACTGCTACCCCCTATTG
Source organism: Eutrigla gurnardus (assembly GCF_963514095.1). Taxonomy (NCBI): domain Eukaryota; kingdom Metazoa; phylum Chordata; class Actinopteri; order Perciformes; family Triglidae; genus Eutrigla; species Eutrigla gurnardus. Next base: position 21,140,247 of record NC_139927.1, read on the forward strand.
CTCCTTTTATTAGAGTCACACTGATATGAACAGACCTTACAGCTATAGAGGCAGAATAATCCTCTTAGGTCTGGGGAATCAATGGCAGTCTACCCATTGATTCTAGAAAGGGGAGATGTGATGTTGTTGTATTTTTCCAACCCCTTCTCAGTCCCAACTCGTCACATATGGGCTTCCGGCCTGCACCCCCTTGGTGTGATTTTGCAACGCACTGCTACCCCCTATTGCTCCTTTTATTAGAGTCACACTGATATGAACAGACCTTACAGCTATAGAGGCAGAATAATCCTCTTAGGTCTGGGGAATCAATGGCAGTCTACCCATTGATTCTAGAAAGGGGAGATGTGATGTTGTTGTATTTTTCCAACCCCTTCTCAGTCCCAACTCGTCACATATGGGCTTCCGGCCTGCACCCCCTTGGTGTGATTTTGCAACGCACTGCTACCCCCTATTGCTCCTTTTATTAGAGTCACACTGATATGAACAGACCTTACAGCTATAGAGGCAGAATAATCCTCTTAGGTCTGGGGAATCAATGGCAGTCTACCCATTGATTCTAGAAAGGGGAGATGTGATGTTGTTGTATTTTTCCAACCCCTTCTCAGTCCCAACTCGTCACATATGGGCTTCCGGCCTGCACCCCCTTGGTGTGATTTTGCAACGCACTGCTACCCACTATTGCTCCTTTTATTAGAGTCACACTGATATGAACAGACCTTCCAGCTATAGAGGCAGAATAATCCTCTTAGGTCTGGGGAATCAATGGCAGTCTACCCAATGATTCTAGAAAGGGGAGATGTGATGTTGTTGTATTTTTCCAACCCCTTCTCAGTCCCAACTCGTCACATATGGGCTTCCGGCCTGCACCCCCTTGGTGTGATTTTGCAACGCACTGCTACCCACTATTGCTCCTTTTATTAGAGTCACACTAATATGAATAGACCTTCCAGCTATAGAGGCAGACCTTACAGCTATAGAGGCAGAATAATCCTCTTAGGTCTGGGGAATCAATGGCAGTCTACCCACTGATTCTAGAAAGGGGAGATGTGATGTTGTTGTATTTTTCCAACCCCTTCTCAGTCCCAACTCGTCACATATGGGCTTCCGGCCTGCACCCCCTTGGTGTGATTTTGCAACGCACTGCTACCCACTATTGCTCCTTTTATTAGTCACACTGATATGAACAGACCTTCCAGCTATAGAGGCAGAATAATCCTCTTAGGTCTGGGTAATCAATGGCAGTCTACCCATTGATTCTAGAAAGGGGAGATGTGATGTTGTTGTATTTTTCCAACCCCTTCTCAGTCCCAACTCGTCACATATGGGCTTCCGGCCTGCACCCCCTTGGTGTGATTTTGCAACGCACTGCTACCCACTATTGCTCCTTTTATTAGAGTCACACTGATATGAACAGACCTTCCAGCTATAGAGGCAGAATAATCCTCTTAGGTCTGGGGAATCAATGGCAGTCTACGCACTGATTCTAGAAAGGGGAGATGTGATGTTGTTGTATTTTTCCAACCCCTTCTCAGTCCCAACTCGTCACATATGGGCTTCCGGCCTGCACCCCCTTGGTGTGATTTTGCAACGCACTGCTACCCCCTATTGCTCCTTTTATTAGAGTCACACTAATATGAATAGACCTTCCAGCTATAGAGGCAGACCTTCCAGCTATAGAGGCAGACCTTACAGCTATAGAGGCAGAATAATCCTCTTAGGTCTGGGGAATCAATGGCAGTCTACCCACTGATTCTAGAAAGGGGAGATGTGATGTTGTTGTATTTTTCCAACCCCTTCTCAGTCCCAACTCGTCACATATGGGCTTCCGGCCTGCACCCCCTTGGTGTGATTTTGCAACGCACTGCTACCCACTATTGCTCCTTTTATTAGTCACACTGATATGAACAGACCTTCCAGCTATAGAGGCAGAATAATCCTCTTAGGTCTGGGTAATCAATGGCAGTCTACCCATTGATTCTAGAAAGGGGAGATGTGATGTTGTTGTATTTTTCCAACCCCTTCTCAGTCCCAACTCGTCACATATGGGCTTCCGGCCTGCACCCCCTTGGTGTGATTTTGCAACGCACTGCTACCCACTATTGCTCCTTTTATTAGAGTCACACTGATATGAACAGACCTTCCAGCTATAGAGGCAGAATAATCCTCTTAGGTCTGGGGAATCAATGGCAGTCTACGCACTGATTCTAGAAAGGGGAGATGTGATGTTGTTGTATTTTTCCAACCCCTTCTCAGTCCCAACTCGTCACATATGGGCTTCCGGCCTGCACCCCCTTGGTGTGATTTTGCAACGCACTGCTACCCCCTATTGCTCCTTTTATTAGAGTCACACTAATATGAATAGACCTTCCAGCTATAGAGGCAGACCTTACAGCTATAGAGGCAGAATAATCCTCTTAGGTCTGGGGAATCAATGGCAGTCTACCCACTGATTCTAGAAAGGGGAGATGTGATGTTGTTGTATTTTTCCAACCCCTTCTCAGTCCCAACTCGTCACATATGGGCTTCCGGTCTGCACCCCCTTGGTGTGATTTTGCAACGCACTGCTACCCACTATTGCTCCTTTTATTAGAGTCACACTGATATGAACAGACCTTCCAGCTATAGAGGCAGAATAATCCTCTTAGGTCTGGGTAATCAATGGCAGTCTACCCATTGATTCTAGAAAGGGGAGATGTGATGTTGTTGTATTTTTCCAACCCCTTCTCAGTCCCAACTCGTCACATATGGGCTTCCGGCCTGCACCCCCTTGGTGTGATTTTGCAACGCACTGCTACCCACTATTGCTCCTTTTATTAGAGTCACACTGATATGAACAGACCTTCCAGCTATAGAGGCAGAATAATCCTCTTAGGTCTGGGGAATCAATGGCAGTCTACCCACTGATTCTAGAAAGGGGAGATGTGATGTTGTTGTATTTTTCCAACCCCTTCTCATTCCCAACTCGTCACATATGGGCTTCCGGCCTGCACCCCCTTGGTGTGATTTTGCAACGCACTGCTACCCCCTATTGCTCCTTTTATTAGAGTCACACTGATATGAACAGACCTTACAGCTATAGAGGCAGAATAATCCTCTTAGGTCTGGGGAATCAATGGCAGTCTACCCATTGATTCTAGAAAGGGGAGATGTGATGTTGTTGTATTTTTCCAACCCCTTCTCAGTCCCAACTCGTCACATATGGGCTTCCGGCCTGCACCCCCTTGGTGTGATTTTGCAACGCACTGCTACCCACTATTGCTCCTTTTATTAGAGTCACACTGATATGAACAGACCTTACAGCTATAGAGGCAGAATAATCCTCTTAGGTCTGGGGAATCAATGGCAGTCTACCCATTGATTCTAGAAAGGGGAGATGTGATGTTGTTGTATTTTTCCAACCCCTTCTCAGTCCCAACTCGTCACATATGGGCTTCCGGCCTGCACCCCCTTGGTGTGATTTTGCAACGCACTGCTACCCCCTATTGCTCCTTTTATTAGAGTCACACTGATATGAACAGACCTTACAGCTATAAAGGCAGAATAATCCTCTTAGGTCTGGGGAATCAATGGCAGTCTACCCATTGATTCTAGAAAGGGGAGATGTGATGTTGTTGTATTTTTCCAACCCCTTCTCAGTCCCAACTCGTCACATATGGGCTTCCAGCCTGCACCCCCTTGGTGTGATTTTGCAACGCACTGCTACCCACTATTGCTCCTTTTATTAGAGTCACACTGATATGAACAGACCTTCCAGCTATAGAGGCAGAATAATCCTCTTAGGTCTGGGGAATCAATGGCAGTCTACCCACTGATTCTAGAAAGGGGAGATGTGATGTTGTTGTATTTTTCCAACCCCTTCTCAGTCCCAACTCGTCACATATGGGCTTCCGGCCTGCACCCCCTTGGTGTGATTTTGCAACGCACTGCTACCCCCTATTGCTCCTTTTATTAGAGTCACACTAATATGAATAGACCTTCCAGCTATAGAGGCAGACCTTACAGCTATAGAGGCAGAATAATCCTCTTAGGTCTGGGGAATCAATGGCAGTCTACCCACTGATTCTAGAAAGGGGAAATGTGATGTTGTTGTATTTTTCCAACCCCTTCTCAGTCCCAACTCGTCACATATGGGCTTCCGGCCTGCACCCCCTTGGTGTGATTTTGCAACGCACTGCTACCCACTATTGCTCCTTTTATTAGAGTCACACTGATATGAACAGACCTTCCAGCTATAGAGGCAGAATAATCCTCTTAGGTCTGGGTAATCAATGGCAGTCTACCCATTGATTCTAGAAAGGGGAGATGTGATGTTGTTGTATTTTTCCAACCCCTTCTCAGTCCCAATTCGTCACATATGGGCTTCCGGCCTGCACCCCCTTGGTGTGATTTTGCAACGCACTGCTACCCACTATTGCTCCTTTTATTAGAGTCACACTGATATGAACAGACCTTCCAGCTATAGAGGCAGAATAATCCTCTTAGGTCTGGGGAATCAATGGCAGTCTACCCACTGATTCTAGAAAGGGGAGATGTGATGTTGTTGTATTTTTCCAACCCCTTCTCATTCCCAACTCGTCACATATGGGCTTCCGGCCTGCACCCCCTTGGTGTGATTTTGCAACGCACTGCTACCCCCTATTGCTCCTTTTATTAGAGTCACACTGATATGAACAGACCTTACAGCTATAGAGGCAGAATAATCCTCTTAGGTCTGGGGAATCAATGGCAGTCTACCCATTGATTCTAGAAAGGGGAGATGTGATGTTGTTGTATTTTTCCAACCCCTTCTCAGTCCCAACTCGTCACATATCGGCTTCCGGCCTGCACCCCCTTGGTGTGATTTTGCAACGCACTGCTACCCACTATTGCTCCTTTTATTAGAGTCACACTGATATGAACAGACCTTACAGCTATAGAGGCAGAATAATCCTCTTAGGTCTGGGGAATCAATGGCAGTCTACCCATTGATTCTAGAAAGGGGAGATGTGATGTTGTTGTATTTTTCCAACCCCTTCTCAGTCCCAACTCGTCACATATGGGCTTCCGGCCTGCACCCCCTTGGTGTGATTTTGCAACGCACTGCTACCCCCTATTGCTCCTTTTATTAGAGTCACACTGATATGAACAGACCTTACAGCTATAAAGGCAGAATAATCCTCTTAGGTCTGGGGAATCAATGGCAGTCTACCCATTGATTCTAGAAAGGGGAGATGTGATGTTGTTGTATTTTTCCAACCCCTTCTCAGTCCCAACTCGTCACATATGGGCTTCCGGCCTGCACCCCCTTGGTGTGATTTTGCAACGCACTGCTACCCACTATTGCTCCTTTTATTAGAGTCACACTGATATGAACAGACCTTCCAGCTATAGAGGCAGAATAATCCTCTTAGGTCTGGGGAATCAATGGCAGTCTACCCACTGATTCTAGAAAGGGGAGATGTGATGTTGTTGTATTTTTCCAACCCCTTCTCAGTCCCAACTCGTCACATATGGGCTTCCGGCCTGCACCCCCTTGGTGTGATTTTGCAACGCACTGCTACCCCCTATTGCTCCTTTTATTAGAGTCACACTAATATGAATAGACCTTCCAGCTATAGAGGCAGACCTTACAGCTATAGAGGCAGAATAATCCTCTTAGGTCTGGGGAATCAATGGCAGTCTACCCACTGATTCTAGAAAGGGGAGATGTGATGTTGTTGTATTTTTCCAACCCCTTCTCAGTCCCAACTCGTCACATATGGGCTTCCGGCCTGCACCCCCTTGGTGTGATTTTGCAACGCACTGCTACCCACTATTGCTCCTTTTATTAGAGTCACACTGATATGAACAGACCTTCCAGCTATAGAGGCAGAATAATCCTCTTAGGTCTGGGTAATCAATGGCAGTCTACCCATTGATTCTAGAAAGGGGAGATGTGATGTTGTTGTATTTTTCCAACCCCTTCTCAGTCCCAACTCGTCACATATGGGCTTCCGGCCTGCACCCCCTTGGTGTGATTTTGCAACGCACTGCTACCCACTATTGCTCCTTTTATTAGAGTCACACTGATATGAACAGACCTTCCAGCTATAGAGGCAGAATAATCCTCTTAGGTCTGGGGAATCAATGGCAGTCTACCCACTGATTCTAGAAAGGGGAGATGTGATGTTGTTGTATTTTTCCAACCACTTCTCATTCCCAACTCGTCACATATGGCCTTCCGGCCTGCACCCCCTTGGTGTGATTTTGCAACGCACTGCTACCCCCTATTGCTCCTTTTATTAGAGTCACACTGATATGAACAGACCTTACAGCTATAGAGGCAGAATAATCCTCTTAGGTCTGGGGAATCAATGGCAGTCTACCCATTGATTCTAGAAAGGGGAGATGTGATGTTGTTGTATTTTTCCAACCCCTTCTCAGTCCCAACTCGTCACATATGGGCTTCCGGCCTGCACCCCCTTGGTGTGATTTTGCAACGCACTGCTACCCACTATTGCTCCTTTTATTAGAGTCACACTGATATGAACAGACCTTACAGCTATAGAGGCAGAATAATCCTCTTAGGTCTGGGGAATCAATGGCAGTCTACCCACTGATTCTAGAAAGGGGAGATGTGATGTTGTTGTATTTTTCCAACCCCTTCTCAGTCCCAACTCGTCACATATGGGCTTCCGGCCTGCACCCCCTTGGTGTGATTTTGCAACGCACTGCTACCCCCTATTGCTCCTTTTATTAGAGTCACACTGATATGAACAAACCTTACAGCTATAGAGGCAGAATAATCCTCTTAGGTCTGGGGAATCAATGGCAGTCTACCCACTGATTCTAGAAAGGGGAGATGTGATGTTGTTGTATTTTTCCAACCCCTTCTCAGTCCCAACTCGTCACATATGGGCTTCCGGCCTGCACCCCCTTGGTGTGATTTTGCAACGCACTGCTACCCACTATTGCTCCTTTTATTAGAGTCACACTGATATGAACAGACCTTCCAGCTATAGAGGCAGAATAATCCTCTTAGGTCTGGGGAATCAATGGCAGTCTACCCACTGATTCTAGAAAGGGGAGATGTGATGTTGTTGTATTTTTCCAACCCCTTCTCAGTCCCAACTCGTCACATATGGGCTTCCGGCCTGCACCCCCTTGGTGTGATTTTGCAACGCACTGCTACCCCCTATTGCTCCTTTTATTAGAGTCACACTGATATGAACAGACCTTACAGCTATAGAGGCAGAATAATCCTCTTAGGTCTGGGGAATCAATGGCAGTCTACCCATTGATTCTAGAAAGGGGAGATGTGATGTTGTTGTATTTTTCCAACCCCTTCTCAGTCCCAACTCGTCACATATGGGCTTCCGGCCTGCACCCCCTTGGTGTGATTTTGCAACGCACTGCTACCCACTATTGCTCCTTTTATTAGAGTCACACTGATATGAACAGACCTTCCAGCTATAGAGGCAGAATAATCCTCTTAGGTCTGGGGAATCAATGGCAGTCTACCCACTGATTCTAGAAAGGGGAGATGTGATGTTGTTGTATTTTTCCAACCCCTTCTCAGTCCCAACTCGTCACATATGGGCTTCCGGCCTGCACCCCCTTGGTGTGATTTTGCAACGCACTGCTACCCCCTATTGCTCCTTTTATTAGAGTCACACTAATATGAATAGACCTTCCAGCTATAGAGGCAGACCTTACAGCTATAGAGGCAGAATAATCCTCTTAGGTCTGGGGAATCAATGGCAGTCTACCCACTGATTCTAGAAAGGGGAGATGTGATGTTGTTGTATTTTTCCAACCCCTTCTCAGTCCCAACTCGTCACATATGGGCTTCCGGCCTGCACCCCCTTGGTGTGATTTTGCAACGCACTGCTACCCACTATTGCTCCTTTTATTAGAGTCACACTGATATGAACAGACCTTCCAGCCATAGAGGCAGAATAATCCTCTTAGGTCTGGGTAATCAATGGCAGTCTACCCATTGATTCTAGAAAGGGGAGATGTGATTTTGTTGTATTTTTCCAACCCCTTCTCAGTCCCAACTCGTCACATATGGGCTTCCGGCCTGCACCCCCTTGGTGTGATTTTGCAACGCACTGCTACCCACTATTGCTCCTTTTATTAGAGTCACACTGATATGAACAGACCTTACAGCTATAGAGGCAGAATAATCCTCTTAGGTCTGGGGAATCAATGGCAGTCTACCCACTGATTCTAGAAAGGGGAGATGGGATGTTGTTGTATTTTTCCAACCCCTTCTCAGTCCCAACTCGTCACATATGGGCTTCCGGCCTGCACCCCCTTGGTGTGATTTTGCAACGCACTGCTACCCACTATTGCTCCTTTTATTAGAGTCACACTGATATGAACAGACCTTCCAGCTATAGAGGCAGAATAATCCTCTTAGGTCTGGGGAATCAATGGCAGTCTACCCACTGATTCTAGAAAGGGGAGATGTGATGTTGTTGTATTTTTCCAACCCCTTCTCAGTCCCAACTCGTCACATATGGGCTTCCGGCCTGCACCCCCTTGGTGTGATTTTGCAACGCACTGCTACCCCCTATTGCTCCTTTTATTAGAGTCACACTGATATGAACAGACCTTACAGCTATAGAGGCAGAATAATCCTCTTAGGTCTGGGGAATCAATGGCAGTCTACCCATTGATTCTAGAAAGGGGAGATGTGATGTTGTTGTATTTTTCCAACCCCTTCTCAGTCCCAACTCGTCACATATGGGCTTCCGGCCTGCACCCCCTTGGTGTGATTTTGCAACGCACTGCTACCCCCTATTGCTCCTTTTATTAGAGTCACACTGATATGAACAGACCTTACAGCTATAGAGGCAGAATAATCCTCTTAGGTCTGGGGAATCAATGGCAGTCTACCCACTGATTCTAGAAAGGGGAGATGGGATGTTGTTGTATTTTTCCAACCCCTTCTCAGTCCCAACTCGTCACATATGGGCTTCCGGCCTGCACCCCCTTGGTGTGATTTTGCAACGCACTGCTACCCACTATTGCTCCTTTTATTAGAGTCACACTGATATGAACAGACCTTCCAGCTATAGAGGCAGAATAATCCTCTTAGGTCTGGGGAATCAATGGCAGTCTACCCACTGATTCTAGAAAGGGGAGATGTGATGTTGTTGTATTTTTCCAACCCCTTCTCAGTCCCAACTCGTCACATATGGGCTTCCGGCCTGCACCCCCTTGGTGTGATTTTGCAACGCACTGCTACCCCCTATTGCTCCTTTTATTAGAGTCACACTGATATGAACAGACCTTACAGCTATAGAGGCAGAATAATCCTCTTAGGTCTGGGGAATCAATGGCAGTCTACCCATTGATTCTAGAAAGGGGAGATGTGATGTTGTTGTATTTTTCCAACCCCTTCTCAGTCCCAACTCGTCACATATGGGCTTCCGGCCTGCACCCCCTTGGTGTGATTTTGCAACGCACTGCTACCCCCTATTGCTCCTTTTATTAGAGTCACACTGATATGAACAGACCTTACAGCTATAGAGGCAGAATAATCCTCTTAGGTCTGGGGAATCAATGGCAGTCTACCCATTGATTCTAGAAAGGGGAGATGTGATGTTGTTGTATTTTTCCAACCCCTTCTCAGTCCCAACTCGTCACATATGGGCTTCCGGCCTGCACCCCCTTGGTGTGATTTTGCAACGCACTGCTACCCCCTATTGCTCCTTTTATTAGAGTCACACTGATATGAACAGACCTTCCAGCTATAGAGGCAGAATAATCCTCTTAGGTCTGGGGAATCAATGGCAGTCTACCCATTGATTCTAGAAAGGGGAGATGTGATGTTGTTGTATTTTTCCAACCCCTTCTCAGTCCCAACTCGTCACATATGGGCTTCCGGCCTGCACCCCCTTGGTGTGATTTTGCAACGCACTGCTACCCCCTATTGCTCCTTTTATTAGAGTCACACTAATATGAATAGACCTTCCAGCTATAGAGGCAGACCTTACAGCTATAGAGGCAGAATAATCCTCTTAGGTCTGGGGAATCAATGGCAGTCTACCCACTGATTCTAGAAAGGGGAGATGTGATGTTGTTGTATTTTTCCAACCCCTTCTCAGTCCCAACTCGTCACATATGGGCTTCCGGCCTGCACCCCCCTGGTGTGATTTTGCAACGCACTGCTACCCACTGTTGCTCCTTTTATTAGAGTCACACTGATATGAACAGACCTTCCAGCTATAGAGGCAGAATAATCCTCTTAGGTCTGGGTAATCAATGGCAGTCTACCCATTGATTCTAGAAAGGGGAGATGTGATGTTGTTGTATTTTTCCAACCCCTTCTCAGTCCCAACTCGTCACATATGGGCTTCCGGCCTGCACCCCCTTGGTGTGATTTTGCAACGCACTGCTACCCACTATTGCTCCTTTGATTAGAGTCACACTGATATGAACAGACCTTCCAGCTATAGAGGCAGAATAATCCTCTTAGGTCTGGGGAATCAATGGCAGTCTACCCACTGATTCTAGAAAGGGGAGATGTGATGTTGTTGTATTTTTCCAACCCCTTCTCAGTCCCAACTCGTCACATATGGGCTTCTGGCCTGCACCCCCTTGGTGTGATTTTGCAACGCACTGCTACCCCCTATTGCTCCTTTTATTAGAGTCACACTGATATGAACAGACCTTTCAGCTATAGAGGCAGAATAATCCTCTTAGGTCTGGGGAATCAATGGCAGTCTACCCATTGATTCTAGAAAGGGGAGATGTGATGTTGTTGTATTTTTCCAACCCCTTCTCAGTCCCAACTCGTCACATATGGGCTTCTGGCCTGCACCCCCTTGGTGTGATTTTGCAACGCACTGCTACCCCCTATTGCTCCTTTTATTAGAGTCACACTGATATGAACAGACCTTTCAGCTATAGAGGCAGAATAATCCTCTTAGGTCTGGGGAATCAATGGCAGTCTACCCATTGATTCTAGAAAGGGGAGATGTGATGTTGTTGTATTTTTCCAACCCCTTCTCAGTCCCAACTCGTCACATATGGGCTTCCGGCCTGCACCCCCTTGGTGTGATTTTGCAACGCACTGCTACCCACTATTGCTCCTTTTATTAGAGTCACACTGATATGAACAGACCTTCCAGCTATAGAGGCAGAATAATCCTCTTAGGTCTGGGGAATCAATGGCAGTCTACCCACTGATTCTAGAAAGGGGAGATGTGATGTTGTTGTATTTTTCCAACCCCTTCTCAGTCCCAACTCGTCACATATGGGCTTCCGGCCTGCACCCCCTTGGTGTGATTTTGCAACGCACTGCTACCCCCTATTGCTCCTTTTATTAGAGTCACACTGATATGAACAGACCTTACAGCTATAGAGGCAGAATAATCCTCTTAGGTCTGGGGAATCAATGGCAGTCTACCCATTGATTCTAGAAAGGGGAGATGTGATGTTGTTGTATTTTTCCAACCCCTTCTCAGTCCCAACTCGTCACATATGGGCTTCCGGCCTGCACCCCCTTGGTGTGATTTTGCAACGCACTGCTACCCCCTATTGCTCCTTTTATTAGAGTCACACTGATATGAACAGACCTTACAGCTATAGAGGCAGAATAATCCTCTTAGGTCTGGGGAATCAATGGCAGTCTACCCATTGATTCTAGAAAGGGGAGATGTGATGTTGTTGTATTTTTCCAACCCCTTCTCAGTCCCAACTCGTCACATATGGGCTTCCGGCCTGCACCCCCTTGGTGTGATTTTGCAACGCACTGCTACCCCCATATTGCTCCTTTTATTAGAGTCACACTGATATGAACAGACCTTCCAGCTATAGAGGCAGAATAATCCTCTTAGGTCTGGGGAATCAATGGCAGTCTACCCATTGATTCTAGAAAGGGGAGATGTGATGTTGTTGTATTTTTCCAACCCCTTCTCAGTCCCAACTCGTCACATATGGGCTTCCGGCCTGCACCCCCTTGGTGTGATTTTGCAACGCACTGCTACCCCCTATTGCTCCTTTTATTAGAGTCACACTAATATGAATAGACCTTCCAGCTATAGAGGCAGACCTTACAGCTATAGAGGCAGAATAATCCTCTTAGGTCTGGGGAATCAATGGCAGTCTACCCACTGATTCTAGAAAGGGGAGATGTGATGTTGTTGTATTTTTCCAACCCCTTCTCAGTCCCAACTCGTCACATATGGGCTTCCGGCCTGCACCCCCTTGGTGTGATTTTGCAACGCACTGCTACCCACTGTTGCTCCTTTTATTAGAGTCACACTGATATGAACAGACCTTCCAGCTATAGAGGCAGAATAATCCTCTTAGGTCTGGGTAATCAATGGCAGTCTACCCATTGATTCTAGAAAGGGGAGATGTGATGTTGTTGTATTTTTCCAACCCCTTCTCAGTCCCAACTCGTCACATATGGGCTTCCGGCCTGCACCCCCTTGGTGTGATTTTGCAACGCACTGCTACCCACTATTGCTCCTTTGATTAGAGTCACACTGATATGAACAGACCTTCCAGCTATAGAGGCAGAATAATCCTCTTAGGTCTGGGGAATCAATGGCAGTCTACCCACTGATTCTAGAAAGGGGAGATGTGATGTTGTTGTATTTTTCCAACCCCTTCTCAGTCCCAACTCGTCACATATGGGCTTCTGGCCTGCACCCCCTTGGTGTGATTTTGCAACGCACTGCTACCCCCTATTGCTCCTTTTATTAGAGTCACACTGATATGAACAGACCTTTCAGCTATAGAGGCAGAATAATCCTCTTAGGTCTGGGGAATCAATGGCAGTCTACCCATTGATTCTAGAAAGGGGAGATGTGATGTTGTTGTATTTTTCCAACCCCTTCTCAGTCCCAACTCGTCACATATGGGCTTCTGGCCTGCACCCCCTTGGTGTGATTTTGCAACGCACTGCTACCCCCTATTGCTCCTTTTATTAGAGTCACACTGATATGAACAGACCTTTCAGCTATAGAGGCAGAATAATCCTCTTAGGTCTGGGGAATCAATGGCAGTCTACCCATTGATTCTAGAAAGGGGAGATGTGATGTTGTTGTATTTTTCCAACCCCTTCTCAGTCCCAACTCGTCACATATGGGCTTCCGGCCTGCACCCCCTTGGTGTGATTTTGCAACGCACTGCTACCCCCTATTGCTCCTTTTATTAGAGTCACACTGATATGAACAGACCTTACAGCTATAGAGGCAGAATAATCCTCTTAGGTCTGGGGAATCAATGGCAGTCTACCCATTGATTCTAGAAAGGGGAGATGTGATGTTGTTGTATTTTTCCAACCCCTTCTCAGTCCCAACTCGTCACATATGGGCTTCCGGCCTGCACCCCCTTGGTGTGATTTTGCAACGCACTGCTACCCCCTATTGCTCCTTTTATTAGAGTCACACTAATATGAATAGACCTTCCAGCTATAGAGGCAGACCTTACAGCTATAGAGGCAGAATAATCCTCTTAGGTCTGGGGAATCAATGGCAGTCTACCCACTGATTCTAGAAAGGGGAGATGTGATGTTGTTGTATTTTTCCAACCCCTTCTCAGTCCCAACTCGTCACATATGGGCTTCCGGCCTGCACCCCCTTGGTGTGATTTTGCAACGCACTGCTACCCACTATTGCTCCTTTGATTAGAGTCACACTGATATGAACAGACCTTCCAGCTATAGAGGCAGAATAATCCTCTTAGGTCTGGGTAATCAATGGCAGTCTACCCATTGATTCTAGAAAGGGGAGATGTGATGTTGTTGTATTTTTCCAACCCCTTCTCAGTCCCAACTCGTCACATATGGGCTTCGGGCCTGCACCCCCTTGGTGTGATTTTGCAACGCACTGCTACCCACTATTGCTCCTTTGATTAGAGTCACACTGATATGAACAGACCTTCCAGCTATAGAGGCAGAATAATCCTCTTAGGTCTGGGGAATCAATGGCAGTCTACCCACTGATTCTAGAAAGGGGAGATGTGATGTTGTTGTATTTTTCCAACCCCTTCTCAGTCCCAACTCGTCACATATGGGCTTCCGGCCTGCACCCCCTTGGTGTGATTTTGCAACGCACTGCTACCCCCTATTGCTCCTTTTATTAGAGTCACACTGATATGAACAGACCTTACAGCTATAGAGGCAGAATAATCCTCTTAGGTCTGGGTAATCAATGGCAGTCTACCCATTGATTCTAGAAAGGGGAGATGTGATTTTGTTGTATTTTTCCAACCCCTTCTCAGTCCCAACTCGTCACATATGGGCTTCCGGCCTGCACCCCCTTGGTGTGATTTTGCAACGCACTGCTACCCACTATTGCTCCTTTTATTAGAGTCACACTGATATGAACAGACCTTACAGCTATAGAGGCAGAATAATCCTCTTAGGTCTGGGGAATCAATGGCAGTCTACCCACTGATTCTAGAAAGGGGAGATGGGATGTTGTTGTATTTTTCCAACCCCTTCTCAGTCCCAACTCGTCACATATGGGCTTCCGGCCTGCACCCCCTTGGTGTGATTTTGCAACGCACTGCTACCCACTATTGCTCCTTTTATTAGAGTCACACTGATATGAACAGACCTTCCAGCTATAGAGGCAGAATAATCCTCTTAGGTCTGGGGAATCAATGGCAGTCTACCCACTGATTCTAGAAAGGGGAGATGTGATGTTGTTGTATTTTTCCAACCCCTTCTCAGTCCCAACTCGTCACATATGGGCTTCCGGCCTGCACCCCCTTGGTGTGATTTTGCAACGCACTGCTACCCCCTATTGCTCCTTTTATTAGAGTCACACTGATATGAACAGACCTTACAGCTATAGAGGCAGAATAATCCTCTTAGGTCTGGGGAATCAATGGCAGTCTACCCATTGATTCTAGAAAGGGGAGATGTGATGTTGTTGTATTTTTCCAACCCCTTCTCAGTCCCAACTCGTCACATATGGGCTTCCGGCCTGCACCCCCTTGGTGTGATTTTGCAACGCACTGCTACCCCCTATTGCTCCTTTTATTAGAGTCACACTGATATGAACAGACCTTACAGCTATAGAGGCAGAATAATCCTCTTAGGTCTGGGGAATCAATGGCAGTCTACCCACTGATTCTAGAAAGGGGAGATGGGATGTTGTTGTATTTTTCCAACCCCTTCTCAGTCCCAACTCGTCACATATGGGCTTCCGGCCTGCACCCCCTTGGTGTGATTTTGCAACGCACTGCTACCCACTATTGCTCCTTTTATTAGAGTCACACTGATATGAACAGACCTTCCAGCTATAGAGGCAGAATAATCCTCTTAGGTCTGGGGAATCAATGGCAGTCTACCCACTGATTCTAGAAAGGGGAGATGTGATGTTGTTGTATTTTTCCAACCCCTTCTCAGTCCCAACTCGTCACATATGGGCTTCCGGCCTGCACCCCCTTGGTGTGATTTTGCAACGCACTGCTACCCCCTATTGCTCCTTTTATTAGAGTCACACTGATATGAACAGACCTTACAGCTATAGAGGCAGAATAATCCTCTTAGGTCTGGGGAATCAATGGCAGTCTACCCATTGATTCTAGAAAGGGGAGATGTGATGTTGTTGTATTTTTCCAACCCCTTCTCAGTCCCAACTCGTCACATATGGGCTTCCGGCCTGCACCCCCTTGGTGTGATTTTGCAACGCACTGCTACCCCCTATTGCTCCTTTTATTAGAGTCACACTGATATGAACAGACCTTACAGCTATAGAGGCAGAATAATCCTCTTAGGTCTGGGGAATCAATGGCAGTCTACCCATTGATTCTAGAAAGGGGAGATGTGATGTTGTTGTATTTTTCCAACCCCTTCTCAGTCCCAACTCGTCACATATGGGCTTCCGGCCTGCACCCCCTTGGTGTGATTTTGCAACGCACTGCTACCCCCTATTGCTCCTTTTATTAGAGTCACACTGATATGAACAGACCTTCCAGCTATAGAGGCAGAATAATCCTCTTAGGTCTGGGGAATCAATGGCAGTCTACCCATTGATTCTAGAAAGGGGAGATGTGATGTTGTTGTATTTTTCCAACCCCTTCTCAGTCCCAACTCGTCACATATGGGCTTCCGGCCTGCACCCCCTTGGTGTGATTTTGCAACGCACTGCTACCCCCTATTGCTCCTTTTATTAGAGTCACACTAATATGAATAGACCTTCCAGCTATAGAGGCAGACCTTACAGCTATAGAGGCAGAATAATCCTCTTAGGTCTGGGGAATCAATGGCAGTCTACCCACTGATTCTAGAAAGGGGAGATGTGATGTTGTTGTATTTTTCCAACCCCTTCTCAGTCCCAACTCGTCACATATGGGCTTCCGGCCTGCACCCCCTTGGTGTGATTTTGCAACGCACTGCTACCCACTGTTGCTCCTTTTATTAGAGTCACACTGATATGAACAGACCTTCCAGCTATAGAGGCAGAATAATCCTCTTAGGTCTGGGTAATCAATGGCAGTCTACCCATTGATTCTAGAAAGGGGAGATGTGATGTTGTTGTATTTTTCCAACCCCTTCTCAGTCCCAACTCGTCACATATGGGCTTCCGGCCTGCACCCCCTTGGTGTGATTTTGCAACGCACTGCTACCCACTATTGCTCCTTTGATTAGAGTCACACTGATATGAACAGACCTTCCAGCTATAGAGGCAGAATAATCCTCTTAGGTCTGGGGAATCAATGGCAGTCTACCCACTGATTCTAGAAAGGGGAGATGTGATGTTGTTGTATTTTTCCAACCCCTTCTCAGTCCCAACTCGTCACATATGGGCTTCTGGCCTGCACCCCCTTGGTGTGATTTTGCAACGCACTGCTACCCCCTATTGCTCCTTTTATTAGAGTCACACTGATATGAACAGACCTTTCAGCTATAGAGGCAGAATAATCCTCTTAGGTCTGGGGAATCAATGGCAGTCTACCCATTGATTCTAGAAAGGGGAGATGTGATGTTGTTGTATTTTTCCAACCCCTTCTCAGTCCCAACTCGTCACATATGGGCTTCTGGCCTGCACCCCCTTGGTGTGATTTTGCAACGCACTGCTACCCCCTATTGCTCCTTTTATTAGAGTCACACTGATATGAACAGACCTTTCAGCTATAGAGGCAGAATAATCCTCTTAGGTCTGGGGAATCAATGGCAGTCTACCCATTGATTCTAGAAAGGGGAGATGTGATGTTGTTGTATTTTTCCAACCCCTTCTCAGTCCCAACTCGTCACATATGGGCTTCCGGCCTGCACCCCCTTGGTGTGATTTTGCAACGCACTGCTACCCCCTATTGCTCCTTTTATTAGAGTCACACTGATATGAACAGACCTTACAGCTATAGAGGCAGAAAAATCCTCTTAGGTCTGGGGAATCAATGGCAGTCTACCCATTGATTCTAGAAAGGGGAGATGTGATGTTGTTGTATTTTTCCAACCCCTTCTCAGTCCCAACTCGTCACATATGGGCTTCCGGCCTGCACCCCCTTGGTGTGATTTTGCAACGCACTGCTACCCCCTATTGCTCCTTTTATTAGAGTCACACTAATATGAATAGACCTTCCAGCTATAGAGGCAGACCTTACAGCTATAGAGGCAGAATAATCCTCTTAGGTCTGGGGAATCAATGGCAGTCTACCCACTGATTCTAGAAAGGGGAGATGTGATGTTGTTGTATTTTTCCAACCCCTTCTCAGTCCCAACTCGTCACATATGGGCTTCCGGCCTGCACCCCCTTGGTGTGATTTTGCAACGCACTGCTACCCACTATTGCTCCTTTGATTAGAGTCACACTGATATGAACAGACCTTCCAGCTATAGAGGCAGAATAATCCTCTTAGGTCTGGGTAATCAATGGCAGTCTACCCATTGATTCTAGAAAGGGGAGATGTGATGTTGTTGTATTTTTCCAACCCCTTCTCAGTCCCAACTCGTCACATATGGGCTTCGGGCCTGCACCCCCTTGGTGTGATTTTGCAACGCACTGCTACCCACTATTGCTCCTTTGATTAGAGTCACACTGATATGAACAGACCTTCCAGCTATAGAGGCAGAATAATCCTCTTAGGTCTGGGGAATCAATGGCAGTCTACCCACTGATTCTAGAAAGGGGAGATGTGATGTTGTTGTATTTTTCCAACCCCTTCTCAGTCCCAACTCGTCACATATGGGCTTCCGGCCTGCACCCCCTTGGTGTGATTTTGCAACGCACTGCTACCCCCTATTGCTCCTTTTATTAGAGTCACACTGATATGAACAGACCTTACAGCTATAGAGGCAGAATAATCCTCTTAGGTCTGGGGAATCAATGGCAGTCTACCCATTGATTCTAGAAAGGGGAGATGTGATGTTGTTGTATTTTTCCAACCCCTTCTCAGTCCCAACTCGTCACATATGGGCTTCCGGCCTGCACCCCCTTGGTGTGATTTTGCAACGCACTGCTACCCCCTATTGCTCCTTTTATTAGAGTCACACTGATATGAACAGACCTTACAGCTATAGAGGCAGAATAATCCTCTTAGGTCTGGGGAATCAATGGCAGTCTACCCACTGATTCTAGAAAGGGGAGATGTGATGTTGTTGTATTTTTCCAACCCCTTCTCAGTCCCAACTCGTCACATATGGGCTTCTGGCCTGCACCCCCTTGGTGTGATTTTGCAACGCACTGCTACCCCCTATTGCTCCTTTTATTAGAGTCACACTGATATGAACAGACCTTACAGCTATAGAGGCAGAATAATCCTCTTAGGTCTGGGGAATCAATGGCAGTCTACCCATTGATTCTAGAAAGGGGAGATGTGATGTTGTTGTATTTTTCCAACCCCTTCTCAGTCCCAACTCGTCACATATGGGCTTCCGGCCTGCACCCCCTTGGTGTGATTTTGCAACGCACTGCTACCCCCTATTGCTCCTTTTATTAGAGTCACACTGATATGAACAGACCTTACAGCTATAGAGGCAGAATAATCCTCTTAGGTCTGGGGAATCAATGGCAGTCTACCCATTGATTCTAGAAAGGGGAGATGTGATGTTGTTGTATTTTTCCAACCCCTTCTCAGTCCCAACTCGTCACATATGGGCTTCCGGCCTGCACCCCCTTGGTGTGATTTTGCAACGCACTGCTACCCCCTATTGCTCCTTTTATTAGAGTCACACTAATATGAATAGACCTTCCAGCTATAGAGGCAGACCTTACAGCTATAGAGGCAGAATAATCCTCTTAGGTCTGGGGAATCAATGGCAGTCTACCCACTGATTCTAGAAAGGGGAGATGTGATGTTGTTGTATTTTTCCAACCCCTTCTCAGTCCCAACTCGTCACATATGGGCTTCCGGCCTGCACCCCCTTGGTGTGATTTTGCAACGCACTGCTACCCACTGTTGCTCCTTTTATTAGAGTCACACTGATATGAACAGACCTTCCAGCTATAGAGGCAGAATAATCCTCTTAGGTCTGGGTAATCAATGGCAGTCTACCCATTAATTATAGAAAGGGGAGATGTGATGTTGTTGTATTTTTCCAACCCCTTCTCAGTCCCAACTCGTCACATATGGGCTTCCGGCCTGCACCCCCTTGGTGTGATTTTGCAACGCACTGCTACCCCCTATTGCTCCTTTTATTAGAGTCACACTGATATGAACAGACCTTTCAGCTATAGAGGCAGAATAATCCTCTTAGGTCTGGGGAATCAATGGCAGTCTACCCATTGATTCTAGAAAGGGGAGATGTGATGTTGTTGTATTTTTCCAACCCCTTCTCAGTCCCAACTCGTCACATATGGGCTTCCGGCCTGCACCCCCTTGGTGTGATTTTGCAACGCACTGCTACCCCCTATTGCTCCTTTTATTAGAGTCACACTGATATGAACAGACCTTACAGCTATAGAGGCAGAATAATCCTCTTAGGTCTGGGGAATCAATGGCAGTCTACCCATTGATTCTAGAAAGGGGAGATGTGATGTTGTTGTATTTTTCCAACCCCTTCTCAGTCCCAACTCGTCACATATGGGCTTCCGGCCTGCACCCCCTTGGTGTGATTTTGCAACGCACTGCTACCCCCTATTGCTCCTTTTATTAGAGTCACACTAATATGAATAGACCTTCCAGCTATAGAGGCAGACCTTACAGCTATAGAGGCAGAATAATCCTCTTAGGTCTGGGGAATCAATGGCAGTCTACCCACTGATTCTAGAAAGGGGAGATGTGATGTTGTTGTATTTTTCCAACCCCTTCTCAGTCCCAACTCGTCACATATGGGCTTCCGGCCTGCACCCCCTTAGTGTGATTTTGCAACGCACTGCTACCCACTATTGCTCCTTTTATTAGAGTCACACTGATATGAACAGACCTTCCAGCTATAGAGGCAGAATAATCCTCTTAGGTCTGGGTAATCAATGGCAGTCTACCCATTGATTCTAGAAAGGGGAGATGTGATGTTGTTGTATTTTTCCAACCCCTTCTCAGTCCCAACTCGTCACATATGGGCTTCCGGCCTGCACCCCCTTGGTGTGATTTTGCAACGCACTGCTACCCACTATTGCTCCTTTGATTAGAGTCACACTGATATGAACAGACCTTCCAGCTATAGAGGCAGAATAATCCTCTTAGGTCTGGGGAATCAATGGCAGTCTACCCACTGATTCTAGAAAGGGGAGATGTGATGTTGTTGTATTTTTCCAACCCCTTCTCAGTCCCAACTCGTCACATATGGGCTTCCGGCCTGCACCCCCTTGGTGTGATTTTGCAACGCACTGCTACCCCCTATTGCTCCTTTTATTAGAGTCACACTGATATGAACAGACCTTTCAGCTATAGAGGCAGAATAATCCTCTTAGGTCTGGGGAATCAATGGCAGTCTACCCATTGATTCTAGAAAGGGGAGATGTGATGTTGTTGTATTTTTCCAACCCCTTCTCAGTCCCAACTCGTCACATATGGGCTTCCGGCCTGCACCCCCTTGGTGTGATTTTGCAACGCACTGCTACCCCCTATTGCTCCTTTTATTAGAGTCACACTGATATGAACAGACCTTACAGCTATAGAGGCAGAATAATCCTCTTAGGTCTGGGGAATCAATGGCAGTCTACCCATTGATTGTAGAAAGGGGAGATGTGATGTTGTTGTATTTTTCCAACCCCTTCTCAGTCCCAACTCGTCACATATGGGCTTCCGGCCTGCACCCCCTTGGTGTGATTTTGCAACGCACTGCTACCCCCTATTGCTCCTTTTATTAGAGTCACACTAATATGAATAGACCTTCCAGCTATAGAGGCAGACCTTACAGCTATAGAGGCAGAATAATCCTCTTAGGTCTGGGGAATCAATGGCAGTCTACCCACTGATTCTAGAAAGGGGAGATGTGATGTTGTTGTATTTTTCCAACCCCTTCTCAGTCCCAACTCGTCACATATGGGCTTCCGGCCTGCACCCCCTTGGTGTGATTTTGCAACGCACTGCTACCCACTATTGCTCCTTTTATTAGAGTCACACTGATATGAACAGACCTTACAGCTATAGAGGCAGAATAATCCTCTTAGGTCTGGGGAATCAATGGCAGTCTACCCATTGATTCTAGAAAGGGGAGATGTGATGTTGTTGTATTTTTCCAACCCCTTCTCAGTCCCAACTCGTCACATATGGGCTTCCGGCCTGCACCCCCTTGGTGTGATTTTGCAACGCACTGCTACCCACTATTGCTCCTTTTATTAGAGTCACACTGATATGAACAGACCTTCCAGCTATAGAGGCAGAATAATCCTCTTAGGTCTGGGGAATCAATGGCAGTCTACCCACTGATTCTAGAAAGGGGAGATGTGATGTTGTTGTATTTTTCCAACCCCTTCTCAGTCCCAACTCGTCACATATGGGCTTCCGGCCTGCACCCCCTTGGTGTGATTTTGCAACGCACTGCTACCCCCTATTGCTCCTTTTATTAGAGTCACACTGATATGAACAGACCTTACAGCTATAGAGGCAGAATAATCCTCTTAGGTCTGGGGAATCAATGGCAGTCTACCCACTGATTCTAGAAAGGGGAGATGTGATGTTGTTGTATTTTTCCAACCCCTTCTCAGTCCCAACTCGTCACATATGGGCTTCCGGCCTGCACCCCCTTTGTGTGATTTTGCAACGCACTGCTACCCACTATTGCTCCTTTTATTAGAGTCACACTGATATGAACAGACCTTCCAGCTATAGAGGCAGAATAATCCTCTTAGGTCTGGGGAATCAATGGCAGTCTACCCACTGATTCTAGAAAGGGGAGATGTGATGTTGTTGTATTTTTCCAACCCCTTCTCAGTCCCAACTCGTCACATATGGGCTTCCGGCCTGCACCCCCTTGGTGTGATTTTGCAACGCACTGCTACCCCCTATTGCTCCTTTTATTAGAGTCACACTGATATGAACAGACCTTACAGCTATAGAGGCAGAATAATCCTCTTAGGTCTGGGGAATCAATGGCAGTCTACCCATTGATTCTAGAAAGGGGAGATGTGATGTTGTTGTATTTTTCCAACCCCTTCTCAGTCCCAACTCGTCACATATGGGCTTCCGGCCTGCACCCCCTTGGTGTGATTTTGCAACGCACTGCTACCCACTATTGCTCCTTTTATTAGAGTCACACTGATATGAACAGACCTTCCAGCTATAGAGGCAGAATAATCCTCTTAGGTCTGGGGAATCAATGGCAGTCTACCCACTGATTCTAGAAAGGGGAGATGTGATGTTGTTGTATTTTTCCAACCCCTTCTCAGTCCCAACTCGTCACATATGGGCTTCCGGCCTGCACCCCCTTGGTGTGATTTTGCAACGCACTGCTACCCACTATTGCTCCTTTTATTAGAGTCACACTGATATGAACAGACCTTCCAGCTATAGAGGCAGAATAATCCTCTTAGGTCTGGGGAATCAATGGCAGTCTACCCACTGATTCTAGAAAGGGGAGATGTGATGTTGTTGTATTTTTCCAACCCCTTCTCAATCCCAACTCGTCACATATGGGCTTCCGGCCTGCACCCCCTTGGTGTGATTTTGCAACGCACTGCTACCCCCTATTGCTCCTTGTATTAGAGTCACACTGATATGAACAGACCTTACAGCTATAGAGGCAGAATAATCCTCTTAGGTCTGGGGAATCAATGGCAGTCTACCCACTGATTCTAGAAAGGGGAGATGTGATGTTGTTGTATTTTTCCAACCCCTTCTCAGTCCCAACTCGTCACATATGGGCTTCCGGCCTGCACCCCCTTTGTGTGATTTTGCAACGCACTGCTACCCACTATTGCTCCTTTTATTAGAGTCACACTGATATGAACAGACCTTCCAGCTATAGAGGCAGAATAATCCTCTTAGGTCTGGGGAATCAATGGCAGTCTACCCACTGATTCTAGAAAGGGGAGATGTGATGTTGTTGTATTTTTCCAACCCCTTCTCAGTCCCAACTCGTCACATATGGGCTTCCGGCCTGCACCCCCTTGGTGTGATTTTGCAACGCACTGCTACCCCCTATTGCTCCTTTTATTAGAGTCACACTGATATGAACAGACCTTACAGCTATAGAGGCAGAATAATCCTCTTAGGTCTGGGGAATCAATGGCAGTCTACCCATTGATTCTAGAAAGGGGAGATGTGATGTTGTTGTATTTTTCCAACCCCTTCTCAGTCCCAACTCGTCACATATGGGCTTCCGGCCTGCACCCCCTTGGTGTGATTTTGCAACGCACTGCTACCCCCTATTGCTCCTTTTATTAGAGTCACACTGATATGAACAGACCTTACAGCTATAGAGGCAGAATAATCCTCTTAGGTCTGGGGAATCAATGGCAGTCTACCCATTGATTCTAGAAAGGGGAGATGTGATGTTGTTGTATTTTTCCAACCCCTTCTCAGTCCCAACTCGTCACATATGGGCTTCCGGCCTGCACCCCCTTGGTGTGATTTTGCAACGCACTGCTACCCACTATTGCTCCTTTTATTAGAGTCACACTGATATGAACAGACCTTCCAGCTATAGAGGCAGAATAATCCTCTTAGGTCTGGGGAATCAATGGCAGTCTACCCACTGATTCTAGAAAGGGGAGATGTGATGTTGTTGTATTTTTCCAACCCCTTCTCAGTCCCAACTCGTCACATATGGGCTTCCGGCCTGCACCCCCTTGGTGTGATTTTGCAACGCACTGCTACCCCCTATTGCTCCTTTTATTAGAGTCACACTAATATGAATAGACCTTCCAGCTATAGAGGCAGACCTTACAGCTATAGAGGCAGAATAATCCTCTTAGGTCTGGGGAATCAATGGCAGTCTACCCATTGATTCTAGAAAGGGGAGATGTGATGTTGTTGTATTTTTCCAACCCCTTCTCAGTCCCAACTCGTCACATATGGGCTTCCGGCCTGCACCCCCTTGGTGTGATTTTGCAACGCACTGCTACCCCCTATTGCTCCTTTTATTAGAGTCACACTGATAGGAACAGAACTTCCAGCTATAGAGGCAGAATAATCCTCTAAGGTATGGGGAATCAGTAGCCATGTTTCCATCCAAAGTGATTCGAATTACTGGGAAATGCGCATTAAAAGAAATTCGAATCATGTGTGTTTCCATCAAAAGAACGGACTTTGGTGAAAACTACAAATTCGCGCAAGTTTTCTAAGTCACGCGAGATTTTCCGCGGGTTGGCATGGCAACCAGCCTGTAAACATTCCGTCGTCTTCCTGCCGGTGTGAAGCGCAGTCGGGGTGAAAGTGCGCTACGTCACACTTGATTCGCATACAGCTGTTTCCATCCCATTCGAATCAACCAAAACCCGGCCATAGCGAGCGTATTTCATTTTGTGCGAATCAGGGGATTTTAATGCGAATCACGGCGTTTCCATCATCATTTTCCGATGCGATACATCTAGATGCGCATCTAAACAGCTGATGGAAACGCACCTAATGGCAGTCTACCCATTGATTCTAGAAAGGGGAGATGTGATGTTTTTGTATTTTTCCAACCCATTCTCAGTCCAAACTCGTCACATATGGGCTTCCGGCCTGCACCCCCTTGGTGTGATTTTGCAACGCACTGCTACCCCCTATTGCTCCTTTTATTAGAGTCACACTGATAGGAACAGACATTCCAGCTATATAGGCAGAATAATCCTCTAAGGTCTGGGGAATCAATGGCATTCTACCCATTGATTCTAGAAAGGGTACATGGGGTGTAATTGTATTACTGCACCACATTCTTACTCCCAACTTGTCTCTTATGCTATAGATGTTTGGTCAGCATCCCTTTGGTGTCACTTTGCAACATATTCTCACTCCTAGCTCATGACATATAGAGGATTGGGCAGCACCGCCTTAGCATCCATTATTAACTTACAGCTGTCCCCTATTGCTCTTTTTATTAGATACACATTGATAAAAACAGTTCTTCCAGCTATAGAGGTAGAATAATCCTCTTAGGTCTGGGGAATCAATAGTAGTCTACCCATTGATTCTAGAAAGGGAAGATGTTGTGTTATTGTATTACTGCACCACTTTCTTACTTCCAACTTGTCACTTAGGCTATAGATGATCGGACAGCGCCCTTGTGGTGTCACTTTGCAATATATTCTCACTCCCAACTTGTGACATATAGACGTTACATCCTCCTCTCTGGGGCTCCACGGTGGTGTAGTGGGTAGCACTGTCGCCTCACAGCAAGAGGGTCCCGGGTTCGATTCCTGGATCGGGCCCGGGTTCCTTCTGTGTGGAGTTTGCATGTTCTCCCCGTGTGAGTGTGGGTTCTCTCCGGGTTCTCCGGCTTCCTCCCACAGTCCAAAGACATGCAGGATGAAGCTAGGTTAATTGATGACTCTAAATTGCCCGTAGGTGTGAATGTGAGAGTGAATGGTTGTTTGTCTTTACATGTGCGATGGACTGGCGACCTGTCCAGGGTGTACCCTGCCTTCGCCCAATGACAGCTGGGATCGGCTCCAGCCCCCCCCCCCCCGCGACCCTGAAAACAGGATAAGCGGTAGACAATGGAAGAATGGATGAATGGATCCTCCTCTCCGTGAACCATCACCTTACCGTGGTGGAGAGGTTTGTGTGTCCCTATGACCCTGAGGGCTGTGTTGTCTGGAGCTTAGTGCTCCTGTTAGGTTTCTCATGGCAAATTGGTCTCAGGTGAGGGGCCAGACTAAGAATGGTTCAGAAGACCCCATTGAAAATCGAGGAAGAAGAGGAGTGACCTGCCCCAGAGGAAGATCGGAGCCCCGTCTGGAACCAGGTTTTATTGTATTATAATAATACGTTATCACTCCCATGCCGTCACATTTGGATGTCCGGCCAGCAACTCCTTGGTGCCACATTTTAGTAAACTGCTATGCCCTGTTGTACTTATTATTGAGCCACACTAGGAACAGACCTTCCAGCTAGAGAGGCAGAATAATCCTAGTAGGTCTGGGGAATCAATGGCAGTCTACCCATTGATTCTAGAAAGGGGAGATGTGATGTTTTTGTATCTTTCCAACCCATTCTCAGTCCAAACTCGTCACATATGGGCTTCAGTCATAGCAGCTCTATCCTAGATTCGAACTCGCAACACCTTGACAACAAGTCCGACTTCTTAACCACTACACCACTGCCTCTTTGTGGTACAAACAGCAGTAGTAATAATTACAATAATGATTTATAATAATGATGATAAAGTGATATATTAGTCAAAGTGGTAGACCTACACTGCAATTCCACCTTGGATTTGAACCTACAATGCTTCGATAATGTGCCCATTTTTATAATAATGATGTATAAGAATATATAAGAATAATGAATAAGAATATTGATAAACCCACAACTTAGTATTCGTGTATGAGGCATTTTTATAGTCGTAATGTTTCGCCAATTGTAAACCTGTATCGCGAAACAGTAGCCCGAAACAAGGCCTCGCTCGTCATACGCTATGTCATTTTAACGAGGTGAATCAGATCTCAACACGGAGCTTTGTTGGGAGAGGAGCCGGAATTCTCGACACATGCCTCGATTCCTCGACGCAAACCATAACATCACTAGTGGCAAGTACAGTTCACCGCGAAACAATCAGATAATAATGATATTATTATTATTATTATTAACAATAATAATAAAAATATGAATAATAGTATAAAAAAAGTAGTTGTATATATAAACCTACATGCTTTTATATATATATATATATATATAGGCTATGCACTTCATTATTGTGTTTTAAAAAATGAAAATGAAACACCTTTATTCGCCACTAACTGTATGGCAATTAACTTGCAATGCTTTACATAAATTCTTACCTATGGTTTTCAGTTGAGCTTCCACAGTTGTGTGTGTACAGGAATTTCATGGCTGAAACTCAGTAAAATAGCACACTGTGTTGGTGTTTTTCTTTAAACTTTATTCAACTTCTTTCAATGAATATTCCCTTTCATGTGTTGTCATGGTGAAATTGCAAATGATCTCACATTGTAGCTGACTATTGGTGAGCCGTCCCTACAGCGGGTAAAGAAGTAAACTATCAGCTGATTCCTGCATTTTTTAAAGACTAAGACAAAAAAAAGTGACATTATTGAGCAAAAGAATCAGTATGCCATCCGGAACAAGTTAACTCTTAAGTGAAAGACTTTCATGTGTGACTTTATGGACAGCATACTCAGTACTGTATGCATGCATGCTCAAAAGTGAAGATGATTGGACTAAAGCTGCAGAAATAATATTATCTGCATTTTAGTTCTGAGCAAATCAAACTGTTTACTGTGCATATGTTTGATTAGCAGCTTGCTCTGTTATGTAATCAATGAATAATTATTTAAATGTAATTAATCTCCCCCACCCCATGCCATAGACATAATTGGGAAACGATATCCACTTTCATGTATTCGTAAAATTGCTCAGTGTGTTGTTGCACATGCGTCTATGTACACAGAGTATTCACACCTTTTGTGAACATAATAATAACCTATGAAGTGCACTTCCACTCAACCATGAACCCACTATGCAGCACAGGAGAATAAAACCACATTATCAAACCTCACAATGTTCCATTACGGCGTGTTGCCTGGTGCCCAGTGGGCATGGCAGTGGTGTCAGGAAATCTGTGGGACTTCAGTGACTCAGAAAAGAGCTTAACAATGAGTCTTTGTATGTCCGAATCTGCCCGAGTCCAGCCTGCCACACACACACACACACACACACACACACACACACACACACACACACACACACACACACACACACACACGAGGACACACATTTGTTCAAAGTTATTATTATCTTTGTGGCCACAGCTCCTCTCATTATCTATTTGTCTATTTGTGTGTGTGTGTGTGTGTGTGTGTGTGTGTGTGTGTGTGTGTGGGCAGTGTGCATGGCAAGGCAAAGCAACATATTTGCAGCTTGAGTATCAGATTCTGATTGTGTCTGAGGGTGAGATTGTCTCCATAGCAAAGAGTGGAGGCTCCCACATGCAAGTTATTTTGGTCATTTTTATAATTCTGTATAAGATATTAGATTTCAGTATTGGGTTTTCTTCAGCTAGCTAGCTAACAAAGCTAACATTAGCTCAATACGTTGTCTCCAGCTGACTTTAAATGGTTTCCAGCAGACAATTTTTAAAAACAAGACTCAATATACACAATCTTGTGCTTTTTTTTTTTTATTCATATTTATATTTTACCCTACAGAGCCCTAACGTGCAATATTTCTCCACACTTTTCATAGTATATAACGTAAATAACCTTCTGTATATAATGTACATAGCCCATTGCTTCTCTATATCTTTATTAATCTAAATCCTCTGGTCTGTCTATTTTTTTTATACCAGTATTTTATTGTTTTTATTGTGTTGTTTTTTTATTGCTTGTACATCTCTTGCTACTGTGACAAGTAAATTTCCCCGATGTGGGATCAATAAAGTCTATCGTAAAAGACTCTTTTGTAATCTTTAATTTCATTGTATTTCTTTTTTTCATATCAATACATATGGAATTCTGCATGTGCTTTATTAACGCTGCGTGTCATCTGTATCTCACCTCCTTCTCAGTTTGTGCTGTGAACTGAAAAATGATTTTTCACAAGATGACGCACACTAGTATTTTTACAACCATTAGGAATCATCTTAAATATGCCATGCTGACCCTCTACAAAATGTGGTAGCAAATTCTTTCTGCACAGGTTTGCTAGGTTGTCAGTTTATCAAGACGAGCCATGAGGAGGTCGTCTCTCTGCTCTCTGGAAATCAGACGCACTCATATCAGATCTACCAAAGCTCAGCTCGTGACGTCAGAGGGGAATGCCCGGAGGATTCTCACCCTGTAATTATACAACCAGCATCTCATTAAATCAAGCATTAGTGTCAACGAGTCGCCCTCCCACTTGGATGCTTGCAGGTGTCAGAAGTCAATCCCGCCTCAGGCACATTAAGAACAGTCTCCGTCTTTTCTCATTTTTGTGTACTGCATGTTGAATCAAGACTACAGGAAAACAGAAAGCCAACACTGCTGTGTTAAAATCAAATAATAAGCCCCGGGGGGACTTTTATATCAATACCAAGCACCTAAAGGCCTGAACAACGACATTTTGCGAAGATGGATTTGCATTTGGTTAATGTACAGGAAAGTAAACATAACACGTTTCATCTCAGACTCTGAACACCACCCATTCAGCTCGAGACTGTCTTGTAATGAGGTTCTTTTCAAGGGTTGTGTCAACATGGCAAAATCAACATGGCGTTGCAGAGCGGATTATCAGCGGGAGATGCATCAGAATACACTCTCTCAGGCTAAAATATAGCATGAAGCGTATCCTCCATCATAATATAAAATAAAATGAATAAAATACGATGCGAGCTCTTTCAACCGCAGCTGGTTGCCCAGTGATAGAGACAAAGGTGATGCAAACAGGAAATCCTCTGTAGACCAGACCGCCTCATTATGCCTTTTGCGGTTTTCAAAGGGCCAATGTGGAATGTGAAGGACACATCCTCCAAAGGTTGGACGCTGAACTGGGAGGATGCATATAAATGAAAGCTGAGCCAATAATACAGCTGTTAAACATTTGTCAGTCACGACAAATATAACCATTGATATATTGATACATTCACTAATTGCAATAACTAGAAACAAAACCAAAAACTCATTGTTTGAAGCTATTTTTATGTCAGACAGTACGAGAGATGAGTGGAAGTTGCGTTAGGTGTGAAGTAACATGTAGTGCATCATGTTTTTAAGGCTCTAGTCAGGCTTTTTTTTATCGTCATGGAAACTGAATTCCTCATGGGGGAAACATTCCACCACTCTGAGCCTCGTCCAGATGTGAGACTCCAGTGAACCATCATGCATCATTCATGTAACCACGTCTCACAGGAAAGTGGGCTGAGATGGTTGCTGCTTGGGGTCAGTGTGCCTGTCGATGGATGGAAAAGATTAATTACTCATAAATTCAGTCTTGTACACCGCTCAAGTCCTTTGTTTTTCAGGAAGGCAGTCCTCAGCGTCAAGTTGTCTTTACTCGTCTCATCCTGTCGGCCTTTTGAGAAAGGAATCAGGTCTTCACCCCTATCTGTCCACGCTCGTCTCTGCCAGCCGGTTGTTCATGATGCCAAGTGCGCCCACCCCACCTGAGAATCCATTCTGGCGTGAACTGGAGCTGGACTGGCGTGGGTGGCCGATAGCCATCTCTGAAAGCTGCTTCTGCATAATAGCGAGATTCACCTGCAGAAAGGGAAAGAGACAAAGAAATCAGCAGATGAGGAAATATTTGCTGACTTTGCTTAGAAGCGGTACGTGCAGCCTGTGAAGCCTGAACAATTATAAATATAATATGTTGGTGGCAAACACATGTGATTTCACAGGTGTGATATGAGGCTACCAGATGGTGTTTTTCCTCTCCTTTGGTGTTTGAACAAAGACGAAAAATACTGAACAATAGAGAACTGACTGAAACCAGATATTTATTCTCCCACACCTCCTCTGTGTTTCATTTTTAACTCTACACAGCAACGTGTCGAGGATGTACATGGCTGATGTGTAATGCTGTTTTACGTGAGTTTAGTCAAAATTAGATCAAATGGAATTGAGCTTGTTTACACAATTAGCCTATGTGCATTTTTAGCCACACTAACGATCTAAGGGTTCACCACTTGGATAGATTTCCATAACGTCTTTACAGACAGACAAAGTTGAACACCACTTTAACATTGAAGTTGTTCATTTTAAGTGAAATGTCTCAACAAATATTGGATTGCCATGAAAGACCCTCGTGCTGATCATCATCATCATATCAAAATTTTAATTTGTCCAGCACTTTGGTTTATGACCAAATATTATGACATTCCCATCAGCCTGAGATGTACTTTGGGTTTTGTGCTAATTAGTTAGCAATATTTTAGCATATTGTTATGGTGCTAACACGCTAAACAACGATGGTGAACTTGTAGAAAATAGACCTGCTTGGCACAAACATGCTGGCATATTAGCATGCTGATGTTAGCATTTAGCTCAAAGCTGGGCCTCACTCCAGCCACACAACTGTTGATGTGGTTGTTGAAAAAAGGGCTTTAAACGCTGTGATTGTGATGCTTAACAACACATAAATCAAAAATACTTGAATGTTTTGCATCAAAACTATTCCTACTGGCAGCGATATGAATTTGCAACACCTTCACAATAATCATTTCCAATAAATTTGGACAGGTTGACCCAGAGTAGCGACTGACAGTCTGTCTGAGCCAAATTGTTGCTATTTTATTGTGTTTCCTTTTAGCAAAATGCCAATTGAACTTGAGCTCCCTCTGGTAAACACTTAGTTTTGCAGTGCAAAAGTTTATTCACATCAATGCTATGAACACACTCTAACCCAGTTTCACTGCATAATGAAAGTGTACCCAATAGTCCTTTTAGAAACATGGGAAATAAACATATTTGTACCTCAGTTTGAATGTTGATGTTTTCATGTGGTCCTCCCCAAATGTGGCCATGTGAAACGCAAGAGATATGAAGGAGATATTCCGATGTGGAGTAAGTTTAACCTCTCTTTCCATCATCTTTATTCTTAAATAATGATAATGTAAGTAAGTAATGATCACACAGTCAATATTATTAGTAATAATTGCATAAAGATGTTACATAATTGTGCCTCTGGAACTCCCTCCCCACAGACATCTGCATCGCCCCCACCCTGGTCATAGAAACAGCACCCACAACGCTTCTATTCACCAAGGCCACCAAGATTATTTGTGTTGCTCCTCCCATAATGTCAAGTGTCCTTGGGTACGAATTCGAGGGGAAGGAGCTCGGTGCCATAAAAGCCATCCATCCGTCCGTCCATTCATCAACATAATGGATTAGTAGTCTACAACATGTTTCTTTATTTTTTTTTCAACAATATATTTATTAAAGTTTTACATAGACATACAAAATACACAGACATACATATTCAGACAATTTACAAACACTATGTAGATTCAATAAAAGCACTTGAGTCCATGAGAGTTCTTACAGGTGTTACAAAGTAATCTTCAGGTTGCAGCATATGATTGTGGTCCTGTACAGGGTATAATTATGTTGTCCCTGTTTCACACAGTAAGTCAGACAGATCTTTATTCTTAATATACTGGATGTAGCACCCCCATATTTTCTGAAATATTTCTTGTTTATCTTTTAGAGTGTATGTAATTTTCTGGTAAACATAAAGACACTTCTTTGAACCATTGCGTAATACTTGGTTTGCCAATAATTTTCCACGTTAGAGCTATCACTCTCTTTGCTTGTAGTATTCCCATATTTATGAAGATTTTTTCAAAGCGATTTATGTAATGTCCTATAGGCCCAGTAGGAAAAACCTAGGTTCCATCACCAATCTAATTGATAAAATCTCCTGTATTATTACTCTAACCTCTTCCCAAATATCCTTTATTCTTGGATATGACCATATACAGTGGAACAATGTGCCCTTATCTTCTCCACATCTATTACAGAGGTCAGGAATCTGCATATTAAATTTGTTAAGTTTTTCTGGTGTAATGTACACTCTCATTAGCCAATTAAATTGTAGCATTTTAAGACGTGTGTTACCCATCTGTGTTTGGGCTAACTTACATGCTTTACTCCATTGTTCCAATGTTAATTCCTCCTGTAAGTCAGATCTCCATGCATTAAGCTTAGCAGCAGAGGAATCAGGAGAAGATTTCACCATCAATTTATACAATTCAGATATCATCCCTCTACCAGAGGGGTTTTTAGTTAGGATTTTATCTACTGTGGACAACGGGGGAATTTGTGTAAAATCATTTTGATAAGACCTGATAAAACTCCTAAGCTGCAAGTATTTGAAAAAATATGCTTTCGGGGGTTATTAAATTTAGATATTAGTTGTTCAAAACTTAAAAGTTTTCCATCCCCCCCGAAAGCATCCTTCACCAATCCCAACCCCAAATCTGCCCATATTTTGAAACCACCGACATAATGATTGCCCCAAATTGGGCTAAAAATGGAGAGGGGAGATTTTTCCTTCAAATATCTTCGAGTGACATGCAAGATATAAATCATGTTTTTAACTATAGGATGAAGCGTAATCTTTTTGAGTTTATTATATTATCAGAGTAGATATGCATGAGAAGTGGAAGCCTGAGTGGGAGAGACTCAATACTTCTCAAAGTGGGGGGCTTTTCTGCAGCATAATAGAACATTATGGTTCTTAGTTGGGCTGCCCAATAATACCAAACCATATTAGGGCATTGCAGCCCTCCTGCGTCAAAGGGCAAGTATAAAAGGGATAGGCGAAGTCTGGGACGCTTGTTATTCCAAAAAAAATGGTTAAACAATTTTTTTATTTTAAAGAAAAAGTCTGATGGAGGTGGCAAGGGGATATTCTGAAACAAATACAGAACCTTAGGGAGAACGTTCATTTTTAATATATTTATTCTACCAATCAGTGAGATTTGGAGGCTCGACCATCTCTCCACTGATTTGGATATGTCAATCATAATTGGACTATAATTATAGTTGACCACATCTTCCAATTTCGGAACAATTTGAATTCCTAGGTAAAATGATTCACATTTCTAAAATGGCAGGTGTATTTAGGTGGATTCGCCCTTTCTTCTGAGTTCAAAAGCATTATGGAGGATTATGGAGGAAGAGCTACTCGATGGTTGAGCCCTTCTATTTCTATACCCTTGATCATAGCTTGGTCTCTTATAGCAATAGCGAATGGCTCAATTGCAATGATAAATAAAAGGGGGGATAGGGTTGTCTACAGCCTCTTCCAATCTCTATTGGTTTTGAGATAACATTATTGGTAATTATTTCTGCATATGGATTATTATATAGGAGCTTGACCCAGTTACAGAATCCCTCTCCCAAACCAAAGAGACCAAGAATCTCAAGCAAATAGGGCCATTCTACCCTATCAAAAGCCTTCTCAGCATCTAATGACAGGAAAGCTGTATCTGATGACCCCCTTTGCTCGTGCAAAATATTTACTCTTCTAACATTATGGAAACCCTGACGCCCAACCATGAACCCGTTTTGATCTTCCTTGATAATATCTGGCAAAAGGCGCTCCAGTCTCTTTGCCAAAATTATCATATTATTATAAAGTATCTTTAAATCTGAATTTAAAAGGCTAATCGGCCGCAAGTTTTCGCACTTATCATTCAATTTTCCAGGTTTGGGAATAAGTGTGATTAGGGCCCCTCTTAGAGTGGGTGGGACTATCCCCTTTTGAGCAGATTCAGAAAACATTTCCAAAAGGGGTAGCTTTAATTTGGATGCAAACTTTTTATAAATATTGATAGGCAGACCATCTGGCCCTGCAGCCTTTCCAGATTTCATATTCATTATTGCCTCTGAGATTTCTTCCAGAGTCAGGTTAGCCCCCAGTGTCAAAGTTTCCTCTTCTTCTATTTTGGGAATAGTTATATTGTTAAGAAAAGAGAAAAGGTTTGGGTCTAGTTCGCCTGGGTTTAGTTCAGAACTGTATAACCTTTCATAATAGACCTTAAAAGAGTCATTTATTGCAAAAGGGTCAGAGATTGTTTCCCCTCTATAATTTTTTAATACAGTGATTGATCTTTCTAATTTGTATTGTTTTATACGCCAAGCCAGAATTTTACCTGATTTCTCCCCTTGATCAAAAACGGATTGTTTAAGTTTCAATAAGTTAGCTGTAGCTTTTGAAGCTGAGATTTCATTGTATTGAGCTCTTAATAGCAGCAAACGTTGATGTAGCTTGGGACAAGGACTCTTAAAGTACAGTTTGAATTTTTGATTTCAGTAGTTTCAGCTTTTGTTTGGCCTTCTTAAGAGTTTGAGCTTGTGAAGCTGATTATTTCACCTCTGGTGAAGGCTTTGGATGCTTCCCATTGTTGGGGTAGTAGCAGGAGCAGATTTGATTACCAACAGCTAATTATTAATGTCAATATGATTATCGATATTAATAATTATATTTAATATATTATCATGATATAATCATGAATAAATGGGGCACCACCCTGGGATCAGGGAAAAGATAACCTAAAACTGTATTCAGTCTCAATATAAAGGTTTTATACTCACGTGCCAAGGATCGTGATCATTGGCATAGAAGCATAGAAACAATCTAACAATTAAAAAGGCGTGAAATTCAAGCACTCGCCTTCACAACCTGCTGTTATCCAGTGACATATACACAACAAGCACAAGAGGCCGCTAGTTATAACATAATAAGATTTATTAAAATCAGTAATAATGATCACAATCAATAACAATGCAATTAACAAAGCCTTATTACCTAACTACCTAACACACAAAACTAAGCTAAACAGAGGGGGGAAACACACGTGTGTGTGTGTGTGTGTGTGTGTGTAGAGAGAGCGAGAGAGAGAGAGATATGGCCGGTCGCAACCACCAGATGGAGCTATTCCTCACAGAGTTCAGGGGCGGAGCCACTGACGTCAGATGGAGTAGCGCGAGAGGGAGAGAGAGAGAGGGAGAGGTGGAGCTATGTCCTTAGCGTCCGGAGCCGGAAACAGCTGGCGGAGGATATGAGCGGGGCGGCGAATGTGTGTGTGTTAGCGGGACACAAACAAAGAGAGGGGAAGAATGCGCACGCAATATTCTAAGGCTCAGGAGGCGTGTTTACTATCACACGGGCGCGTGAATGAACTGGCGTTTATTCCGCAAGACCGGTCTTTTAACTGATAGTAGACGCTTACTGAACTCGCGAATATGGCTGAGGTTAGTCGAAAACACTGTTACAGAAATCAACCCAGCGGCGTGGGTACACAATCAGCATTCAAATACAGCAGCACATAACCAACGGACTCGGCGGTCCGCGATCAGAACTTAAAACACATTAACAAGAATTACAAGCATGTCCTACACTATCGAATCTCTGCTTCTGCCCAGACAAATAGCCTCTTACTGGTGTCGTTGCGTGAGCTGCGAGTCCGTCCTGGCGATGACGGCGTTTCGTAACGCGGTGGTGGTAGTTCGGGTGTCCCGGCGTCAGCGGGGGTCGTGATGAGTCGGCTTAGTCCAGACGAGAGCGGAGCGTGTTTCCTCTCGTTGATCAAACTCGAATAAAGAAAACCGTTCGTGTTTCTTTCTCCCGGGGGCGGCAATATAATCGCAGCATGGCGATTTAGTCAGCTTACTTCAGACAGGAGCTGGTAGCTGGAAGGCAGGAACCGGCTTGGTTCCTCTTGTTGCAGCGGTGCGCTGCAGGAGGGGTCGCCTCCCGTTGCAACGTGGTGTTGCGTTGGTTGTAGGAAGAGACGCCAGAGTAAGAGCAAGAGAGTGTTCTTAAGGTGGCGCTGGTTTATATAGTTCACGGCTGCTGGCGGGGACCCCCCGGGGTTGCCTGTGGTTGTCAGCCAATAGGGCACCAGTTGTGTGACGTTGCACTTCGCACTTACGTGAGAGGTGAAACTAGTCCAGTGGCTTCAGGCTGCTTCACGGGTTTCTTCACATTTATACCAAATCTAACAGCCAATCAAATTATGTTATTTTATCACTCATATTTATCACTGGTCAACTATTGTATTCTAATTTCAATATAACAAATGCAACTCAGGATTTCTTAATTCTAGAAAATATAATATAACTTAAATTATTTCAATAACAAATGGTTCTTTATCTAGAAATTATAATTTTCATACAAATGGCTTCAACATATCCCGGCCCCTAATTGACTAGGCCTTAGCATATCAATTAAAAACCTCAACTTCAATTGGAGACATTACACTCACACCTTCAACATTTTCTCAAAATTTCCTTTTAGCTAGAATCTTCTTCTCTTCACAGGTAGGTAGAAAGGTAAGTGTAACAGGTAAGTATTACCATCTTTTTCACAGGTCATTCAAACAGGTATTTCTATTCTACTCAACATTCAGTCCACTCAGGTAACTACTTCTAGTCTATTAAAGTCTTTCTCTTCTTCAGTCTTCTCCCTGCAATAAACAAAGTTTAGTTATGGGTCTTTGAAAGATGCTGCTCTTCGTCCAAACTTCAGCACTTCGGACAACACCTTTGGAGTCAGGCATCACTGGTGATTCGGCCCAACATCCAGGAGTTTCTTGGAAGTGACGAATCTGCAACGAGGATGACATCTCCAACCTTGAAACTTCTCTTCAAGCCGAGCCATTTCTGGTGTTCTTGCAGAAGTGGTAGGTATTCATCAGTCCACCTTCGCCAGAACAGATCCGCCATGTATTGGATTTGTTTCCAACTCTGGCGGGCGTAGATATCATCCTTAGCAAACACGCCAGGTGGGAAGCTGGTCTGTGTTTTCAATACGAGCAGGTGATTGGCAGCTCAAGGTCATTGGGGTTATCTGTGTTTGTGGTTAAAGGTCTTCCATTGATGATGCTTTCAACCTCGCATAGGAGAGTCTGTAATTGTTCATCGTCTAACAACTGTTGCTTCACAACAGAGCTCAGCACTTTTTCTCACTGTGCGGATTTGACGTTCCCAGATGCCGCCGTGGTGGGACGCAGCCGGTGGGTTGAAAATCCATTGCACACCTTTTTTCATCATGGCTTCGTTGATACGAGATTGGTTCAGCTCTGCTAATGCCTCACGCAGTTCTCGTTCAGCGCCGACATTTTGTGCCATTGTCGGAACGAATGATTGACACTTGTCCTCTTCTGGCTTGGAAACGCTTTATGGCATGAATACAGGAATCAGTGTCAAGAGAATGGGCTACTTCTATATGCACTGCTCTGACAGTAAGGCATGTGAAGAGTACTCCATAACGCTTCACCTTTGCACGTCCTCTTCTGACCTCAAAGGGTCCGAAGTAATCGACACCCGTGTAATCGACACCCCCAACCTTTGCACGCAGTCTTCTGCAGAGATTGCACTCTGAAATCACTTTTCTTGCTGCTGCATTGGCTCTTGGTATCCAATACCGTTGTTGTAATGTGGCTAAGACATGATTTCTGCCTCCGTGTCCGGCCTCTTGGTGGATGTGGTGGAGAATGAGGCGGGCTATTCTGTGCTGTTTATGCAGAATGGTAGGATGCTTGGCCTCCTCAGGCATCGCTGATCTGTTCAGATGCCCTC
Organism: Eutrigla gurnardus; assembly: GCF_963514095.1. Lineage (NCBI taxonomy): Eukaryota > Metazoa > Chordata > Actinopteri > Perciformes > Triglidae > Eutrigla > Eutrigla gurnardus. The sequence goes on from NC_139927.1 coordinate 21,178,739, forward strand.
CTACTCTCAACACACCATCTTGAAAGTACGGGTCCAGTTTGAAAATAGGACTGTTCCTTTTCACATGAGAGCCTCCGGGCTGTAAGGCTTGTATCTCTTCGTTGTAAGTTTGTCTCTGACTGTACTTAACCAGCTCCATTTCAGCTTTGGATAGATTTTCAACGGTAAGTATTTGTCTTTTTTCTAGGTTCTTCTTGCAGGTCACCATCTGCTGTTCAACCATGGGTCTGCATTTCTCTGGATCATTTTCAGTCTGCCGTATGTTCTGCTCACACTCTCTTCTCTTCTTGCTCAGGTATTGCAACATTTCTCTCAAGCGCAAAATCCAAGCTGTTGCCTTTTTTAACTTATGCCAACTGGAGTAATATTCTACAAGCTGGTTCATTGGATCTGTGCACTCGTTTGGATTTGTGCATGACACTGCAGCAGACGTCTTCACCTCAATATCTTCTGTCAAGTAAGTACACTGTTCAGGTTTGTCTGGCCACTCACTCTCACTTGGCAGAAAACTAGGCCCCTTACCCTCCATGAAGTTCTGAATCTTCAAACCTCTTGAAGCCTGATCAGCTGGGTTTTGCGAGGAGTTGACATACCTCCACTGAGAAGATATTGTCACTCTCTGATGAAAGAGACTCGGTTTGCCACAAAAGTTTTGAAACGAAGGGCATCGTTTTCAATGTACTTTAGTACTGTTGTACTATCTGACCAGAAGTCCGACTCAATCAGAGGGACTTCAAAGTCTTCTCTCAGCATCTGATCAATCTTGACTGCGACCGTCGCTGCCATCAACTCCATTCTCGGGATTGTGATCTGTTTGAGGGGAGCGACTCTGGACTTTCAAGTGGCTTTCCACTCGTGAACTGTTCGAGGTAGTACAACCGATCTTGATGGCTGTCTGTCTTACCGTCGATAGCATGCTCAAATGCCCTTATGAAAGATCTGTAAGTCAGAGGATCTCCTTTAAAGGTGGGTATGTCTCTGTGAGGCAGCTGAGACAAACTCTGTTGTGTGATGAGCATCTTAAACTTCGTTTTGACGCTGTAGCAATTCATACAGGCTATCAGTAGAGGAATCGGCGCGATCATGATGATCAAGACGTGGCGTGCTGCTTCCAGCATCAAACCTCAAAGATTGTTTTCTTCTTTCTGAAACACTATCTTGAAGGACTGGCTTTGGATTGAAGTTAAGAGAAGGCTTAACAGCTCCATGACTCACATAATCGCCAACACCGACATCCTTTTTTTTTTGTCTACGTGTCAGGAGTTCATCTCTGTGTCTTGACTGTTGCTCAAGGAAATCATTAGGGCTGGGTATTGTTAAGAATCTCACGATTCGATTTCGATTCGTTGGGTCACGATTCGATTCGATATCGATTCAAAATTGATTGAAATGCTTTGATATCGATTCAGTATCAAGTAGAAATACACAAGTAAAGGTACCAGATCATTTTTTCAAATAATTTATTTAGTTTCATGCCTTATGAACAGCTGTGGTATAACTCATAGCATGATAAAACACGACACTGCTTAAACACTGAACTACAGTGCATGTAAATTTAAATTGTGCGTTTCTTTCCTCTTGGAAATTGTAAAATAACTCATTACATTTTGAGTAATAAAACATCAGCTCAATAATACTAGTACATGGTGCATACAAAAGTATTAAACACGCTGTATTAACACTGAACTAAAGTGCATGTAACTTAAATTATGTATTTCTTTCCGCTTGGAAACTAAATAAATAACTCATAGCATTTTGGTCAAAAAAACAAACTGAAAATATAACATCAGCACAATAATTGTATTCAGTATGGTATACAAAAGTAAAATATATATATTTATATGACAGTGCTGTATTAAATGTAATGTATTTATACTTAAATCATGTACAGCATTTCTTTCTTCTGAGCTCACATGACATCCTTAAACAATAACACATAAGAACCAGTTGCCTTAGTCACTGGTTACAAACTAGCGCCAGTTTGCACATAAGGGATCTGTCGAGTTGCGTTTGTTTTGGGTTGCTGCAGAACGTCTGCATGGTGTCGGCTCAGGTGATTCCGCAGGTTTGTCGTGTTGCTACAGTATTTAAGAACCACCTGGCAAAGTTTGCACAACACCTTACTTTTATCTCTTTCCTGTGTTCCAGGTTTACATTACATGGGAATACAAAATGAATCCACACGTCTGCTTTCAGGTTTGAAGGCGCTGGCTTAACACTACTGCTGCTACTCACTCCGGTCGCCATATTGTTATGGTTTGGTCTAGTGCGTCCGTACAGTGCGAATCACACGAGGGTGTTGGTCACAGCGCCCCCACTGGCCAGGGGCTTGAATCGATTCAGAAGATTGCTGAATCGATATTGAATTGTGGGGGAAAGAATCTCAATGCATTGCTGATTCGATATTTTTACCCATCCCTAGAAATCATCCATAGACTCATGAGCATCTTCAAATTCTTCATACACTTTCAATTTAGCATCTGAAGCAGCAAGCTCAGTTTCAGAGCCCTAGTTTTGTGGCGCAGTGCAGGGTGGCGCAGGGTGGCGGAGCTGGCACAATGTAAGTTTCGATCAGCGCAGCCTTGCGCACGGTCAGTTTGGCAATTTTGTTGGATCGTCTGCGCCAAGATGGGTGTGGCGGCGCAGCAGGAGGAGGCGTCATAGATTCAGCTTGGCACAGCGGAATTTTCGTAACAAAAAGCCGCGCCGAAAGCCCGCCAGCTCCAACCTGGTCTACTCTTGGTGCAAGGTGGATTACAGCTGGTGGAGTGGCAGTTTGGCTCACCGGCGCACAGTGCGCACACGTCACCAAGACCTCACAGGCAGGTTTCCACAGTTCAAGGCACATTTAAATGCAATAAATAATCTCAACAAACACTATTTAATGCAACTAATTGAATCAACACGTGAATTTATATCTATATAGATTGTCCCGTCACATCTGACGTCAGATCAAAGGCGGATGGCACGCGTAACGGAAACTCAGCCTCTCGGACCAAAACATCTCCCTCTCTCTCTCCTGTTTTTTATAATATGGGCATTGTTATTATTATGATACGCGCGCACAGCGCGTGATGGGAGCAGCGGCGCTGCTTCTGTCATCGGGTTGTCAAGTGACGGATCTTGCACTGAACCTCCCCTAACGCATTAAAGGAGAGGAGAGGAGCTCATTTGATTGGTGAAGATCTGAATCGGCTGTATTAATCCCAGTCCACGCCTCGTCTCCTCCTCGTTTCCCACTCACGCCTTCTTCTCCTCCCTCTTTCCCACTTGCGCCGGTGGGCGAGACGGGAGGTGTGCCTGCGCGAGCCTGCGCGAGCCTGCGCGAGCCTGCGCGAGCCTGCGCGAGCCTGCGCGAGCCTGCGCGAGCCTGCGCGAGCCTGCGCGAGCCTGCGCGGTGCACGAAACTTGCAAAGTCCAGGCGGACACACCCCGTCGGCGCGGCGCAGGTGCGCTGAAAGCTGACTGCGCCTGGTCTACGAAACTAGGGCCCATAGTGTAAAAAAAACTTAGGATCTTTCCTTTTCTGGATAAATTAACTGAAATTAAGTGTAGGTAAAAAGACTAATATTGCTCTGAGGTCCAGTGGCTTCTGGCTGCTTCACGGGTTTCTTCACATTTATACCAAATCTAACAGCCAATCAAATTATTTTATTATTTTATCACTCATATTTATCACTGGTCAACTATTGTATTCTAATTTCAACATAACAAATGCAACACAGGATTTCTTAATTCTAGAAAATATAATATAACTTAAATTATTTCAATAACAAATTGTTCTTTATCTAGAAATGATAATTTCCATACAAATGGCTTCAAAAGAACTGTTTAAACCAGGATGGTGCCAGGATTGTAATTTTGGCTGGACCTTTTTGTTATAGAAGCTAATACTGTTAGCCTTTCTTTTATGGTTTCTAACTTCTAACATTGAAATTGTTTTCTCAAATATTTTGCTGGGATAGCTTATTATTTACCCACCATATGTAGGCTAGTGATTTAAAGTGGTGCACTTGGGTACATTGCTGTGAAAATTGGGAGAGTTTGGAGAAATCCTGTGGTGAGTGAGCAGGGTTTTGACATTCAACAGCTCACGCTGCTCATGCCGTCTGGAAAGTGGAGTAACATTATGGTAATGTTCGCTCAATTGACACCTCTGAGTGGCTTCGAGGGCTGTTGAGCGGCTGATAGCAATAGAATAAGGCCATTGGTATTCAGCTTAATTTGACATATAATATGAATTAAGCCTAGAACACAGAAAATAATAGCAAGGATGCACAGGCTCACAAGGAGTTTCTGCATGTCAGACAGGAAAGCTGCAATAGAGTATTCAAAAATCAACTTCAGACAAGGGATGACGGAGAGCAGGTGACTTAGGAGTTAATGACTACAGGGAAACACTTTCTGACTATCTGCTACTCATAACTGATAACTAAATGACTTGATAATATCGTACTAACATGTGTGATTATATTAGACAGACACACAGCCCTGAAACTCTCACCTTGTTGGCTACCAGGAAGTCCCTCATGGAGATCATCTCGCCGGACATCCTGCGCCCGGTGTCAGTCTCACTTTCGTTGATGGCGTCCGTCTCGATGGAGGCATCCCTGCGGTCACGCAGGCGGCCCGGGGCCACCACGTTCCGTCGGGGGCGCCGGTGAGGGTGGTGACCTCTCCTGGGGAAACAGCAGCGGCAGGGGGCCTCCAACCTGCTGAGTAGCCAGTTGAGGACCTGCTTGATGACGATGGAGATGACATTGAAGAGGGAGTAGATACAGCAGACGCCCGTCAGGATGAAGAAAAAGTTGCCTAGCCGATACACGGCCGTGGCGTGGCCCTCGTAGACGACCCGCTGGCTGCTCACCATGTCTCCAAAGCCGATGGTGCTGAAGGCCACAAAGCAGAAGTAGAGCGAGTCCAGGTAGCCCCAGCCCTCAGCTGCCGAATACATGAGCGAGGCACAGCAGGACACCACAATGGCTGCCGCTCCAAGAATGAGCATGACACAGTAGACTGAAGGCTTCCAGCCAGCCAGATCCTCTCCCTTCCCACCGGCACGTTCCTCAGCTCCGCCTGCTCTGTTGCCCCCAGAGACTCGGCGGCCGTCTGCTGGGAGCGCAGCTTTGTTATGCCGTCGTTCGTGGAAGGACTTGAGGACGACGGCGATGACGGTGATGACACGCTCCAGAAAGAGGTTGAAGAAGAGGATGGTGGCCGCGCAGCCGAGCAGGCCGTAGAACATCAGGAAGACTTTTCCTCCAATGGTGGCAGGAGTGGTCATCCCAAACCCTGGGATACACACAAAACATAATTAAATCAAAATGTACATTGTAGTACTGCTAGTACAACAAGATGAACACGGAGAGAAGTTGAGCGACATGACCTTTGCAAGTGCAAGTCTGTGATAAAAAAAATTGAATAAAAATATCATTATTTTTACATAAAAGCATGACCATCACTTAAAAACACACTTGACTACACTCACATACTCATATTAATCAAGATACATAATTACGGATCTCTTCTTTGAATGGAAAATAATAATCACAAAACTACTTCGGTCCACTGGGTTGCCTTTGGTGACGGACTCTCCTCCCTGTGTCTTCGTCACTCAGTTTGTGCTTTTCAGTCCAAGCACATCACAGCAATCAATCCCAAAGTGTCGGTTTGTGTAACATTTATCTATATTCCACTCTGAGATGGCGTCTGTATGACTTCTCCTTTATCTCTTATGAAATGGAATCACAGTGAGAGGTTTTTCCATGGACTGCACCAATCTCAGTCATCCTTTTCATACCTCATTTAACACTAAAAGCTCAATGAAGCGCTCTCTGTCTGTTCTCCCTTACAAATGTATTATATGCATAACATTGTAGAAAATCTGAACACATGCTGTAATTATAATGGATATTACACTATCGCATATTACACATATTACTGTATCGCAAAAACATACGCTGAGATTTGATTGCCTCCACATTCACATTTATTCGCAAGGTGCCAAATGAGATGGGCTTTATGGATGTGTTCCTATTACTTTATTGTTTCATAAACCCAGTTAAATGGGATGTTAATGAGTCATTTAACCTGTTTACTAAAATACACGGTACATGTAAGAAAGAGAAAACCGTTTGTCAGTATGACATCTGTGTCAGGCATAAAGGTTCTGAACATTGTTGGTATTTGTAGTATAGCTGATGAGATATAGTTCAGGAGATATATAGCGAGATCTAGGATAAGTAGTTCGATAGGACCTGGGTGAGGACCCGAGACCTGGAGCAAGAGGAAGCTTATATAGATCAATGGGAATGTGAGGATTTGGACGGAAGGTATAACTAAAGAAGAACTACTTCTTTAGACAACACAACAGTGTTAAAAGGGGGGTTGACCCGGTTGGGCTCCACAGTCCTGACTATTTCCTACCCAAATACAAACTCAGTAACCCAAGAAAAATATTTAAGGCAATAATTAGTCTAATTAGGAGGTGTGATGATTAGCATATATCATATCTGTCTGTAAAATATGAAGCTACAGCCACCACCTCCTCCCACTTCTCAACTCTACAGGGTACTTAAGAGATACATCACGGACTGTATATGAGAAGTGGACATAGTCATGGCAACGTCACCCATTGGCTTGTGGACTCTGGTCCTGAAGCCTGGAGTGTGACATTTTAGCACTCTTGGCTGTAGCCATCTTCGAATTTTAGCAACCAGTGAAGGAAGTGACCATATTTGTACTGTGGAGGAGCGACAGGTGGATCTAATGAACACAAGCAGCAAAGAGGCCCCCCGAGCAACCTGACTGGATCTGGCTCCATGTGGATTCTGGTGTGAAGCTCACACATTCAAGGTCAACTTTACAGCTAAGTGTTGAAGTCATCTTAGTAGCTAACTGCATTAGTAACGTGGCAGTGACCTGTCAATCCCAAGGTAGCCCCGCGCCTAAAGCATCTCCTGCTTTCTGGTCTGTTTGACTCTAAATGGACCATAATGTACTAAATGAACATCATGCTGGATTTAAGAAGATATACAACCAGACTCAGGTTGCCGCCTGATCCAGACCCAGTCTTTGAAAATAACTGGCTTAGATTAGTGAGAGTTGACATGAATTAAATAATAGAAAATCTCTCTGATAGTGGAGTTCAGACAAGAGACTAATAAGTGTGGTATTACAGAATTATCTCTACAGGAGGTTCCAGCAATGATGATATCTTGTGATTCTGTCATTTATGAGATCAGAGATAAGATTCAGTCTTGTTACAGTTATAGATAAGTGGGTACATTACATATAACCCCCACTGGCCCTTGCAGTCAATGATCATTTGAAGCTGTCTGTCTTCCTTATTTCAGGTCAAACAGAATGATGCATCTTCTCTTCTGACACACATGAATACTTTGTGATGCAAAATGGTTATCTTAATGACTCTGTCAGAGGTCTCAGGAATGTGCAGAAGGGTGCAAGTAAAAGGAATACATTTGATTTGAAAAGATGTATTTTCACTTTGATTGATTTCCATTTTCAATTATGAGAGAATGTTGGGATCAATATTGTGATCACCTCTGTTTTTAAGGACATATCAATCACAATGTCTTCAATAAAGAATTTAATACAGTCTAAGACTGTCAAACTGTCAACCACCATGAATCAACTCGCACTAATACCAGGTGATGAAGTAGAACCAGAAGACACTGAGAACATTGTGCAGAAGCATCAACAACGACAGGTCAATGGTGTGATTTTCACTGTATATGATGGAGCTATTTGTTAGAGGGATGCTCTGTGTCTCTACTCGGTCTGACATACTGACACCGATGCCTCAGACTGTCAGCAACACAGCCAATCAAATGGAAAACTGCTGGTCAAAGACACATCTTCACACACTACATTTGCTTTTTTCCTCAGTCTAGTATGATCGAACCAGCTGACTGAAATCACGAGTCCCAACTAAAAGAAATTGCACAGATGATGTTTCTTTAAAGAGAACGTGAAGTAGATCTGTTAACAGTAAATAAACTTATAAAAGAAAAGACTTACTTGGTTAAAAAACAGACGGGTTTGTTTTCACCCAGTGAGTCTGTGTGTGAGTCATTGTGGCGGTGTCATCACCTACTGAAGCAAGAACTACAGGAGGTGTTGAGGGCTTTGCCATGTGTTTATATGTCTGCCTGTCTGTCTGTTTGTGATGAAAAAAATAAATAAATGAAGGCCGAGTTCTGGATGGGTGTGATCCGAGTGCACCAGAAGATGTTGAAGGTTACATAACCCCACTACCTCCAACACACTTTATGCCTTCATTTCCTTCATGTGTGCTCATTGCAGGGCTAGTGTATACTGGCTCAATGCTTACCAGTACAACTACATGAAGCAGTTATTAATGCTGGAGTGACAAGTCATCCATCACATCACCTGCCTTCTAACATCCTGGGGGGAGTTTTACATTTAATTTCGTTTTTCCTTTAGGCTCATGAAAAGTAAGTTCATACTTGATCATAGTCTCGTCTCAACGAAATGTTAAATGTTGGATTTTGAAATGTATGTTTTTAGAAAGCGATGACAGTGCATTTTAAACTGTTTTTAACTCCTGTCTCTCCATCTCACCAATGGTTGACACCACAGTTCCCACGAAGTAAAACGCGCCAGTGAAGTCCCATCTGGGTCTGACCGTGTCCACGCGGATTCCCGCCACGTTCGCCTCCTCGTAGTTTCGGAGGAAGTTATTCAGCTCTTTCTTACTCAGGTTGTACTTCTGACTGAAATGCTCCAGCCTCTGCGCCCAGCGCTCCTTCGCCTCGCGCTCCATCGGCTGCTCCAGCGCCGAAAACACCGCGGCTCCGCAAAAGAGATAGATGATGATGAACAATGCCAGCAACAGGAACCTCGCGTTATCCTCGTTTATCGCACCGGAGCCCCAGCAGCAACCGCTCCTGCATGCCATTATGTCGCCGTTGTCACCGCGGTGCCGCTGCAGACCTGTGGCATGGTCTCCAATAGAAAGCACAGTCCTCGGAAGAAACGGTGACAAGGTATCAGGACAGGTAAGTCCTGCGCAACACAATTACATGGTTGATCAGGCAGGTTAGGATCGAGTTGTCCCATGGCTGTGGATTTGGCATTTTGCTCATGAGCAGACCATGTCTCGACGACTGCTCAGTCCATCTCCACCGGTTGCAGTCTCAGGTCTGTGTTGCTAAGATGCTCAGAGAGGAGGAGTGAGACGCGCAGCAACCTGTGGGCGCAGAGAGTCGTTCGGTTTCGCTCTCTGGTCCTGCCCCTCCAAAGTCTCCACCCCCGAGCGCACGTTTTACGCACCGCGGATTGAGCACCAATATACGGATGGATTTACATCCTCTGTCCACTCATCACTTTAAACAAAGTCTATTGTATTAGGCTACATCTTGTCAATGACAGTAGCTATTTCCCTATTTCAGCTACAACAGCCTTAATAAGAACCGGATTTCTGGCCTGAAAATGTTCGACCTCAGCCGAACTTTTTGATGTTGCTCTGACAATATAGAGCGCATTTGCATAGTGAGATCAATAAGACTTGACCTTTCCGAGCTCTGATGAGGGATTCGTGCTCCTGTCCGCGTGCTTACCAGGGGACGATGTGAGCAAATGTCACGACGGACCGATGGTTGGAGATGAATTATTCAGGATCACAGGGACAACAAAGGCGTTATTCCTGTAAAACCGGGAATTTAACAACATGATCACGGAGGCCAGTTTAGGACCCTGGACAGTGCAGGGCCACACTTTACTAAGTGGTCTGGATATAAACGTCAGATTGTTTAACGTTATTATATGACATGAATGGTTACTGTTAAAGGTTGAGTAAGTGATTCTATTCATAAACACTTTTTGTGATATTACTCGAAATCATTGTAACACTGATTGCAATGCAAATGCAAATACATTAAATGCTCTGACATAAAAAAATATATAAATAAAAAATCTGTGGCCGTGGCAGGACTATAAAAACCCAATCACAAAAGTCGGGATGAGAAAACAATTGGACGGCCTGCCTGTCTGTCTTCCTGAAGGCACTCTGCTGATCTCAAGCATGTTTGGGCTCTGGGGGAGGGCTTTGAACATGTGGAGACAGTCTTCATAGAACAAAGGGGGTGGAACTTATTTTGATTCTGCCATGCGTTCAAAGTCAAAGCCTCTGTGGTTTTTCCAAATGCCCTACTCTGCCTTTAAGGGCTTGAGCTCTTTTTTTTTTTTTTTTAGCTTGAGCAATTAACTATTTTACTTACTTTCAAATAGATCAAAAACATGTCATTGCACCAATTATTAAGATGTCTTTAATATAATACATAAGCCCCAATCAAATCACTATAGTATCGCTTTGCAATCTTTTAAAGTCAGTGGGAATAGAAGACTGAAAGACGACTGATTAGAATAATGAGTGTGTAACTTTGAATTAAACAAATATATTCAAGCATTGTTGAAGTAGTTTGAGATTCCAGCACATACAACTGATACAATCAGTATTCATTTGAATTTTTTTTTTTTAAATGGACCCTCCGAGGACACAGTTCTATAATGCAATATAATCAATAAAAACATTTAACTACATTATTAACAGCACAGTAACTTGCTTGTATTTGTATCTATCATCAGCTTGGACTGTAACCTGTGATTGTTCCTGTTTAATGAAATTAATTTTGAATTGAACGTACATCGATGGTTTTAACTGTATGTGGAAGCAGTCTAATTGACCGTGAAGTTTTGTAAATAAGTTGCGTTGTAATTATGCTTTTATTATAAAAGGAATCCCTTTTTTAAACCTAAATTAGGTACAAAACAAATTATGGATTTGAGCAATAGAAAGCATCCTGACTTGAAACAGTACAAAGTGATTAAACTGCCCAGAATATCATCAGTAATGTTGGCGACAAGAGGGGACTGCACAGAGCCCAAAGGGCCCTAAACTCCACCTCCTCACTCTCCACTCCTGTCTTCCTCTCCTCTAAACTCCTCCTCATTCACTCTCCACTCCTGTCTTCCTCTCCTCTTAACTACTCCTCACTCACTCTCCTCTCCTGTCTTCCTCTCCTCTAAACTCCTTCTCCTCACTCTCCACTCCTGTCTTCCTCTCCTCTAAACTCCTCCTCATTCACTCTCCTCTCCTGTCTTCCTCTCCTCTAAACTCCTCCTCACTCACTCTCCACTCCTGTCTTCCTCTCCTCTTCCTCCCTTCTTCTCCTCCTCACTCACTCCCCACTCCTGTCTTCCTCTCCTCTTCCTCCCTTCTTGTCCTCTAAACTCTGCTTCACTCGCTCTCCAATGCTGTCTTTCTCTCCTCTCCTCTCCTCTCCTCTCCTCTCCCCTCCTCCTCCTTTCTCTGTTCTCCTCACCTACTACCGCCCCTTCGTCATCCTCGCTTTCATCCTCATCCTCCAAGTCCGTCATCACTCTGTCCTGCGTCCGTAAATCACCACCACCATCGTCCACTGTTATTCGCTTTTTGGCTATCACAAATCGGTCCATTTTCGCTCTGTTGACACAATCGACATAACTAGCCGCTTAGCATCAACCACCGCTAACGTGAACGTCAAATTCAGCCTGCCGTCTGCGTGCAAACCAGCCAATCAAATCGCAAGACACACAGGGGAAAAAAAAAACAAAACAATCACCATAGGAACGATATAAACAATATTTCTTCAGATGATTGATTGTTAATGTCTCAGTGTCTTAATTTTGTCTATATTTGTTATAGTTTTTAATCCATAAATATTTCGAGGGGAGGGAGGGCAAAAGGGGGGGCGCAGCCTTTGACAGGAGGGTCTTGAGACCCTGCTCGCTTTTTGGCAGGCTCAAAATGCATATCTTTTTTTCTCAAAGTGATATATTTTACATGCAAAGTCTGACACTTATATACCTTCTCTTCAGTCTTCAGTACACATCCTGTCATAAGAGACACATAATTACTCTAATGACATGAAGAGTAATATTCTGAATAATATACACTTCTCAAATCTTCTTTTGGGGAACACTGTTATTTGAGTTTTCATATCTATATCTTTACACTGTGATTCCTATGCTAAAGTATAGCTAGAACACAATCTGTAGTAGTAGTACTTGCTAGCATATATTATTTATAGGATGCTTAAGCATTTAATCACTTTAATTTACTGTTGTTTTTTTCTGGTAGATATGAAATCTGTTTCAATGGAAATACATTGGGATGTATTTAAATAAGGGTTATTCATGAGCTGTGTGTTCAGACATTTTGCAAGCATACTAGCAGACCTTCTTTTAATTTGTATAATATCTAGAAATGCATGATCCTGGGATTCTTTTCTTAGTTAATGTGATGACACTGCTGCAGCTTCACTAGGGGGGACAATGACTCTACCATCACTGTGTAGCCTACCAAGGTCACAGCCATTTGTCATCAGCCTCTATGTAATTGGGCACTTCTCCTCATTTTGGCCTGGTTCATAAGCAGCATCATTAGGCCAGTGTGCTAATGATTTGCACACAAACACATGGACACAAACAAATAGCTGATTTCTAAAATGGGACTCTGATTTAATTATTAAATTAACAAGTTTAAAAAAATAAACGTTACCAAAGGTTTTGTAGCCTAAAATTCAACTTCTTGTGAAGGGACATTTATTTAAAAAAACAAAACAAACTGCTATGCATCTAAAGGACCATACCAGTGTTAGTACATGTCATTGTCCATTGACAAGATCGGTCACAGAGTTTACATTAACCTCTACCATGTTTACCAAAATTGCTCTATGTTTGAGATATTAAACAAATGTTTGTTTGTTTGTTTACATTTTTTCCATATTCAATCAATGTTACAGAATGTACCTGAAAATGTTTGACAAGGTTTGTTATAACTCACAGGCGTAATAACATTCAGCCCAACAACTCTCTTGGCTCTGTTGTGATTGACAGCTCAGAGGGCGGAACAAAAGTATTAAGAAGGTCAACGATTGGCTGAAAGTTAGACCTCAGACTTGTGTGAATTTCAGGCTCGTTCCGATACAACTCAACAGCCACCATAAATGAATGAATGAATAAATTGTGGCTTTTACACCAACATTGAGCGGTATCTCACACAAGCTTGTTCATCTCACCGCTTCCTGGTTACAAAGTCCAATCAGAGCATGCCAGAGAACTGGCCAATGGGACATAGCCAAGGGAACATGTGACCCTTATGCACAGATTGTGCTTGTTATTGAGGTTGATGTACGCCGAAATGAGACTCTCTTGAACTTGATATTAACGGCTAGCTCCACATCTTAACTGAACCTATAATGATGCAACAAGCTGATAATTAATTTTGAAATGTTTCATGTTTTTAACGTTAGGTTCAAAACAGGAATGATAATCTTGTCTAAGTCTTTTAGTTGGTCAGTCCAAACTGAAATATATTCATTGCATCGATTGCCGTTAAATCACCTTCATAGTCCGTAAAGGATGAACGCTACTTTGTTTGGTGATCCTCTGGCGTTTCCTCTTGTACTACTATGAATTTAACATTTGTGGCATTGAGTGAAAGTCACGATTTTGACGGATTGCCATAATTTGAAAGACATTCAATAACTTTGATCCTTCATTGTTCAACTAGCACCATCGTCAGGTCAAAAATTGTATTTGTTTATGACAAAACACCTGGAAAACTAATGGCATTCCTATAAGCCACAGCTTTACTTTGTGTTTCCTGCTAATTAGCAAATATAATTCTAACACATTAAACAAAGATAGTGAGCATGATACGCAGTACACCTGCTAAATATCTGTGTTACTCACTATGTTAACTCACTAGGTGAAAGCGCTGCTATGTCTAAGTATGGCTTGCCCTCATACTAAAGAGTGTACATATGGAAGTCTCGCCTCTAAGGGTGTGATCAAATGCAAAGCAAATATTTAGGCATCCATTGTATCTGTTCATCCAATGAACTCACAACAAAATTGTTTGTTTTGCATTCATACTGCAGTAAACCAGCTGACGTGTGTCTTGCTAGATCCGGTGCATCCAGCTTGTTGAAATTCACTGAGCATCTCTGGATGATGTCATGAACTAGTGAATAGTGAATAGTGGGGATTCCACACATGGTAGAGGAAACCTGGTTGGTGTCTCACGTGAGCAACATAACATTTGTTGGGAACACACCTTAATAAACAAGCATTCACATTCAACAAGCAAACATTCACGTCAGCCATGTTGACAGTTTAGCTTTGGGAACCTCATTCATCCATGTAGATTCTTCATTCAGTGCTAGAAAAATAGCCATCTTTTTTTTCTTTGATCTAATCGTTTCAGAGCTGATAATGAATTTTAAGTTATTGCTCAAGCTATTCAGCACCACTGGTACATGTTTTACTGTTTTCCTTTTTTTAACCAGACAGCAGCTCACACTCTCTCTCTCTCTCTCTCTCTCTCTCTCTCTCTCTCTCTCTCTCTCTCTCTCTCTCTCTCTCTCTCTCTCTCTACTGAGCATGAGGTAACCATAGTAACTAGAAACTAGGTTATAAAGTACTGTATATAAACAACAGTAAAGCACACAAGAGTATACAGTGCACTGTCTCAGTCAATATTCAATAACAAGATGTTCCAGAGAAAGATTTTGAATATCATAAATACGAGCATCAGTCAGCGATTCTGTGTCTGAGGGGTTTCTGGATCTGTTTCTCTTGTCTCCACCTTCTTTCTCAGTCTATTTCTCTTCTCTTCATTTTCTTTCTCAGTTTCATTCAATTGAATTCTGCCACATTATATCATAAAGCTGTTATGACATCTGACATTTTCTGTGTATACTGTTACAAAAAATATCAGCATCAAATGTAGAAATGGACTGCATAGGTTATAAAGGTGGCTATAATTAATACCCCACTGTTTGAGAGATCTCATTGTTTGCGAATATACAATTTACTCATATTGATGAGTCTGATGTTTTTATTTTTGAATGAATACAGACAAAATATGTAATATAATCATTGCGAAATTGTGTAAAAATAAATGTGTCAGTGGCCACACCGTTGCACTGAGTGACATATTCCTTCATTGCCATTCATGTGTTTATTTCAAGTCAATCCCACATACACTGTCCTGCTGGAAATACTCTCTAGGGCAGCAACTGTATCACTCCATATTTCAAAATAGTTTCAACAAATGCACTATTTACCCCTGTTTTATATTTGCTAAACCCTACAGTGCCCAGCTGCTTTAGGAATCTACTTAGTCTTTGTTTAATAAGTCTATATATATATTTAAGATTCTAAAGATTTATATTTTCAGGAGGAGCCAGTGGGCTTGAGTGCCACAGGCAGGGTTGGAAGTCTGAAAGTATTGAACACCTGGGGCCTGTACTACGAAGCATGATTTGTGCTTAGCGAGGTAACTTAAGGATTAACTCTGGGTTTTCCGTCCTACGACGCTGGTTCACTTCTTACCGGGGTAGATCGCCATGGTAACTTACGCTGTGGAGCTAACCTGCTCCGGAGCAGGTTATGTTCCTGATAAGAGATCAACGTGGAGAAACACACCGCCGACTGACCAATCAGCTGTCTTGGTGCGCGTATATAAAAAAAAAAGAAGCTTGGTGGATCGTGAGAGGGTCTCATAGGAGAACTATAGAGTGTACAGAGACCGGCAAAACCCTTTTGTCTGTGTCTGACGATGTTTTATATGAGAGATACAGATTCTCATCGGAGGGAAAGACTTTTCTGTGTCAGCGTACAGCCTACTTACCACTTTGAATTATGTTTTTATATTTATTTGATTTGCTCCCAAGTCCGATTTACACCGCCGGGATTGCAGCTGAAAGATTGAGGCTGATATTGTCATAAACCACGTTATAAGAATACATTCAAGCAACACATTCATTATTTTAAAGTTATATGTTTGGCCTTTTATTGCGGAAGGACATCATAAGAGTTGAAGGGACAAGAGAAAGTGACGACATGATTTAAAAGACGGCCGAAGGGGGGATTCGAACCGGGGCTGCTCCAAGGAGCCTCGTAACACGGGTCGGTAACTCTACCACTAAACTATCAGCAAAGTTTAGGTTATCATTTAATCAGTCAGATCTAGTAGTGTCCTTGTGATGGGGCAGTCATATTATACTACTATAAATACGACTTCCGCATTCACACAGTCGGCGAGTTTTTGCCAGCTGTCCTTCCTGCATTTGGCAGATGAAACTGTTGCCTTTTGCCTGTATTATATGTTTAACTTCTTCGTATTTCTGTAAGATTATGGTTCGCTCCTCGTACGTGAAATACGCCGCTCCGCTGCCGTAGACTGATCCATGTATGTGATTGGTCAAATGCTGCAAACGCCGCCTCTTTCATGTGCACGCGCTCATAGCTGGACAGGTAAACCCTGGGTTGAGTTAACGAGTTGATAACCAGCTTCGTGTGACCGCTTATCTCCGATTGCCTTTATTAGGGTTACTTAAGCTGGTTCTCTGAAAGATACCCTGGGTATGTTGAACTCGCTTCGTAGTACAGGCCCCTGATGGGAACAGAATGATGGGAAGATTGTCTAGATTTCCTCTCGTGAAACAAAACACAAAACATACAGTATTTATCAATAGTTGTATAACAGAGAAGGTTAATCGTGAGAATTATCTTATCTTAAGTGGAAGAATAACATGTACTGGTCTCAACCAGTTAACAGACTGAAGCTCGACGTGTGTGAGAAAATAATTCCCCTTTTGATATTTGCCAAGCCCTATGGGATTGAATTAATTGATTGAATCTTCTTTGCAGCACACTCTCCTCTAGTTTAACGCTCTTTCACATAAATGATGTGTTCTTCAATAAAGAACTCAGCTACCGAATCCATTGTGTTGGACTATAAGCATTAGACTTTCTCTGTATTGCATAGGAGATGCAGACATACTGGGATTACCTTTCAGCCAATTAATTGCTTTAGGATCCTATGGCGGCTTTCCATATGTCGGCAAACCTGTGGGGGAAAGCCTGCATATTTTCATCCAATTACATATTTATGTTTGTGCATCAACATTTTTTTTTTCTTTTGTGAAGCACAGGGGTTGCACTGTGGCACTTAACCGTCCAAAGCCAGTAGACAGACCGCAGCCCCCTAAGTCCATTGTAATTGGCCGGTAAGGGATAATGAGCTTGTTCCATTTGAAGAGGAGTGATCGGCTGCAGAAACAGAAACAATAATAACAAAGCCAAATTGGACAGACCTGTCCTTCACTCTGGCCCCATGCTATCCATCATGTCAATGACAGGATTTGTCCTCACCTGTTTCCTAATTCAGTTGGAGGGTTCACATTTTCTTATTTGAAATTCTGAAGCAAGAGCTCAGAAAGTGTAAAATAGATTTGAGTAAAAGGCCAAGACAATTGGATGGCTTACCATGTCATTTGGTACAGACATGCATGCCCTCCCCAGGATGAATCCTAAAAACTTCCTCCTGATTTTTCCTCAGTGTCATCATCACATCAAATTTTTGATTTATCTAGTTCTTTGTTTTACTAAATACCAGCAGAACTACTGACATTCCTATCGACTGAACATTGTGTTTAGTGCTGATTAGAAGACATTAATATGCTAAACTCAGATGATGAACAAGGGAAAATATTACACATGTCAACACTATAAATCAAAATCTAGTGTTCGCTGAGATTGTACAGTTGGACTCTCTAACCCTTTGCATTGGTTATGAATCCAGCTTCGTAGTCTCACGTCTCATAGCACTTTAATCACATAGGAATCAGCTGATAAATGTGAAAAAAGAAACACTGTCAGATTTTAAGGACACGTTTTAAAGAAATCAACTTGCACATTTCATGCCTCTTATTATCTTCTCCAAATGGCTTCTAAATGTGTGTGTGCTGCCATCATTTTGCCTTTAGGGGTTTTTACAGTCAAATGTCCCACTGTGAGTGAATGTGAGTGAGATAAAGCATCTAGACCAATCAACAAGTTCAAGCTCACTTTTTAACATTTTATCTTGCACAATTCATTACATGCTGACGAGCATGTTGCAATACATTATACACATTATTTAGTCAGTGATTGCTGCAGTGGAGCGGGCCTTCACATACCTATTTTTATACAATTACATGAAGCTTCAATTGTCTTTTTATAACCAGTTCCCCTCTGGCCTTTTTGATTAACTGCACAATAAAGTTTGAAAATAATTATTTCGTACAAATGGCCATGCAGTTGCGAAATAAACAAATTGGAGCATTTTTACTGCAAACAGACCAAATTTAAATTTTTTGTTGATTATTGTTGTTTTTGCATTCTGAAATTAAACATCTGACCCTCAAGTATGAAATGAGTATCAATCAAAGGCACCCATTTCTTTACTTTAAGTTAGTGTCAGGAACTTTTCATTGATTTTGAAGCTGTCTCAATGTACAGTATTACTAACAATGTTATTTCTATATAGTTATTCTTCAAATCATGCAGGTTCACCAGAAACTCCTTCAGCTCAGAGTCTAGGAGGGGATCTGGCAGCACAACGTATCGCAGCAACAATCTGGGGCCAGTTTTTCAAAAGTAATCCTATTGGATTTCAGATTTGGGATTGGAATCATTTTTGTAAATGTGTTTTTCAAAAGGAAAAATGGATTCTGTAATAAGATTAGATCACATAATCCAATCTTCGTTTTGATCAGGATCAAACCTTCAGTCTGGGTTTTTGAAAATATTTTAGTAGGATCGGGATAGATTTGATCCAAAAAATCTGGATTAACCTGATCCAAGCAGAAGGGATTCAGAGTGAATTTCAGGAACAGTACGCAATGAAACTCTAAAATTGGTCAAATAATACTATCATGTAGTATATAAACAGGTATTTATATTTTAAGATTTGTTTAACCGTGTTGAAGGTACAGTGATATAAAGTGTATAATACAGCATATTATTAAGCCCCATTTTTAAAAAATCACAAATTCCTCATCACATAATTCCACAATCAGAAGTCATGAATATAGGCCAATATTTTTTTAATGTCATTTATCATTTATGTTTCCTCTATTTGAGAGGCTGCTCCTCTTTTCAGAAGGTAATTTTTCATTGTATGATTTTGTACACTCATCTTTATTAGATTAAAGAAATTCTGAGAGTCCGTTCAAGGGTATCAGTCATACTAATATTAGTTGTGAGGAATATCATTTGCTGCCAATCAGAAATTTGTCACAGAAATCACCAGATAGTACCTTGACAGATGCTTTTCCAGCCTCAATGCTACTACATAACATAAATTACTTGTCAAAGAGGGTTGTAATACATTTTTAGCATGTCTTCATATCATCAAACAACCAAACAAAGTTCAAGTTCAAAGAGTTTGGACTGCAGCACACCCATATTTCTGTGCCCGAGTGAATCAGACTATCATAAAACATTCTGAAAGACCACATATGGTGTTTTTGCCCTCTGTGGCGACGTCATGGTGAGGCAGACTGGTTGCCATGGCTATTTTGAGTGGCCTGCCCTTTGATGTGTCAGAGCAGCGACCCCATATTGTACCCCACTGCCCATTTTGGCCAACCAATCAGATCTGAGCCTGGTCATTTAATCTCTCATTTAGCAATTATCATTATGGGGCCGATGGAAAATGATATTTGGTTGAGTAAACTGGAAGATACAGCCTGTGAGAAGGTCTTCATGGTAAGTTAGCTCTCAAAGGCCAGTTTAGACCAGTTTGATTTGGATTCAATTGTAGGTGGAACTAGCTGCGACAATGCACCATGACGGATGGGGAGAGCTATGATATAGACTGAAGATAAGTGAATGTGTGGGTGAATGCATGGCCGTCGGACCCATTGTAGTTACTTTGGACCCGCCCACTTTTTCCGTGTCAAAAGTCAGCACATCTGTCTGTCCACTCTGCACTACTCCTTTGTAAGGGGGATTCCCTGTTTTGATCAATAACAGCAACATGTATTGTAGTTAATTACCAGGATGAGAAAATTAGTTCTAAATAGAAGCTCAGCTCACGTTGTTAGGACTTGTTATTATCAAAGGGAAAGGGACAATGGAAGGAATAATCCACAACGGGGACATGTAGTTTATTGGAGAATGTACTTTGACTACAGTTGTTCTCCACTTAAAGTGATGGTTCGGAGTGAAATGCACCCTAGGTCATTTCCACCAAGACATCCAGCCAAATACCCCCTCGGAAGCATTTTTAGCGATGGTCAGCATTGGTCAAGATAGGGCTATCAGCCGAATGGCTTAGTACTAGCGCGATGGTACATCTTGATTATCTCGTAAATTACCCAACTAATAATGCATGGAATGTTACCAAACTTCTACAGTAGTACACATAGGGTCTGTACTCACAAAACGAGCCATTTTGTAAGTACACCAGGAGTTTATTTAAAAGAACACTTGCCTGATAGCTTCTATCCTCGGCTACTAACGCTAACTAACGCTACCGCAGTGTAGACGCTACTTCCGTGTTTACCCAGCCGATGCCGTGACGCGAGTTTCACGCGAGAATATGAACGTTTTTATTGTATTATCAGGTCAACACTTGTCAACACTTGTTAACCTGATAATACAAGCATTTATAAAAATGTGTTGACCTGATAATACAAGCATACAAATTCAGCAAAACTTTTTCATACTCTCGTGTGAAACCAGCGGCACGGCATCGGCTAAGTAAACACGGAAGTGGCGTCTACGCTGCGGTAGCATAGCAGCCGAGGATAGAAGCTATCAGGCAAGTGTTCTTTTAAATAAACTCCTGGTGTACTTACAAAATGGCTCGTTTTGTGAGTACAGACCCTATGTGTACTACTGTAGAAGTTTGGTAACATTCCATGCATTATTAGTGGGGTAATTTACGAGATAATCAAGATGTACCATCGCGATAGTACTAAGCCATTCGGCTGATAGCCCTATCTTGACCAATGCTGACCATCGCTAAAAATGCTTCCGAGGGGGTATTTGGCTGGATGTCTTGGTGGAAATGACCTAAGTGGAGAACAACTGTAGTCAAAGTACATTCTCCAATAAACTACATGTCATGCATTTCACTCCGAACCATCACTTTAACTCATTGATTAGATAACATCAACAGAATTCATTCAACAGAATTTGGAATTGCATGACAGCATGGATGGATCCTCTGAATTAGTGATGGAATCGATTCCTGTACTTTTAGTTTTTCAATATTTTAAAATATTTGGAGCCAACGACTTTACAAAATGTACAATTATTTCTTTCTCATGTTATAGCAGGTAAAAGTATCAAACCAATGTCAATATGCATCAGAATACAAGAAATTACATCTAAGGGCCCTAGTTTCATGGCACAGCGCAGGGCGGCGCAGGGTGGCGGAGCCGGCGCAATGCAAGTTTCGACCCGCGCAGCCTTGCGCACTGTCAGTTTGGCAGTTTGGAGGATCGCCTGCGCCAAGATGGGTGTGGCGGCGCAGCAGGGGGAGGCGTCACAGATTCAGCTTGGCGTAGCGAAAGTTTCGTGGCAAAAAGTTTTGTGCGCACACGTCACCGAGACCTCATAGGCAGGTTTCCACAGTTCCAGGCACATTTAAATGCAATAAATAATCACAACAAACACTATTTAATGCAACTAATTGAATCAACACGTGAATTTATATCGATATAGATTGTCCCGTCACATCTGACGTCAGATCAAAGGCGGATGGCACGCGTAATGGAAACTCAGCCTCTCGGACCAAAACATCTCCCTCTCTCTCTCCTGTTTTCCTGACAACTGGATACATTGCCATGATATCAAGAGATGCTTTGATCCCTCAGACCTTCCTGTCCCACTCCCACTGGATGAATTACAATCATTTTCAAAGACTTTTCATCTGGTCTAAAAAGTCAAATTTGTCCAAATAATTTGGTTTATGACCAAATATGCCAAACTGTTGACATTGCCATCAGCCTCTGCCTTATTTTGCGTCAAGTGCTAATTGGCAAATATATTTCCAACATTATATCCTGTTTTCATAAACATTCTAAGATATTGTGTTGACTTGGTTGTCAATTGTTAAAGGGCGACTAGTACTGTGTCTGCACTGCCATCTTTGTCACAGTGTTAACAGGACAGCTAGGGGTTTTGTTGTGTTTGGTGTTTTTCCCTGGGTGCAGTCGAATAGTCTTTTTTGCTTAGGAAGGTTCCTAACTGAAGAAGTGACCCGGAAGTAAACAAGTGGCCGCCATGATAAGAGCCGTTCGGATTCTTTAAATGCAAAGGAAAGGAGCTCCAATTCTTCCTTTCAGAGCTCCTTTAGCATAGGATGCAACGGACCTTCCTATGCGAAAGGAAAGGAGATTACGCCGACCCACAATTCTTTGGGAGAGCAACATTTAAAGTGCCGCACACCTCGGCCGTTCATGAAAACAAACGATATGTGCATTTACATATTTAACAATTACTTTCATGCAGACATAGTAATTGGAATTGTGTTGATACATGTGTATGAACAGTGATAATAATTGAATGGTATTTTTTTTATTTATTTCAATCATGTTACAAATGTTTGACAAAAACGAAACTAAAACCACAAATGAAACGTAAATAAAGCAAACGGTCAAACAGGAAGGAGGAGCTGCTGGACCTGAAGCCGGTCAGTGAACCAGCTGTTTATAAAACCAACATGTGGAGAAGTGGACGATGCGCCTTTTGTAGTCCAGTATTGTAGTTTCTCCAGCGCAGACGCACGTCAATCGCCGGTGCCGATTATCAGCTGTCAATCATCAGCGGCCGCGTTTTAATGACGTAGCTTAGAGAAAGTCTGGTCGGATTCTCTGAGCACCGCGGTCGACTTTTCCTAAATCCTTTTGAGTTCTCCTATCGCCTTTCCTTAACCCTGTGACGTTTTCCCCAGAGGTCAAGGAATAGGAGTTAGGACCTTATTTTTTGACTATTCGACTGCACCCACTGTCTGTCTTTCCACCTCCTTCCTCTCCCTCACCGGCTCCTCCTCGGGGTGTGTCCAGTGGGCGTGCCGGCAACTGAAGCAGAGTGGCGCACCTGCTCTCTATCTGCTCATCAACTCCCAGCCTACATAACCCGGGTCTCTCCACCACTTCGACGCCAGATTATTTCGTCCCTACGGTGATGTTATCATGCGCCGTATCAGTTACCTTTACTAGTCTTGACGTGCTTCTCAGTACCTTAGCCTTTTCGCTAACGTCTGTCTTTTGGCCTCACCCTCCAGGATACCTCCAGCGCCCCTCCGTCTGGATTTCCACCTGTCTGCCTTCCTGCTTGTCACCTCACCTACCTACTGCCGACCTGCCCGCCCGGTCACGTTATGCACACCAGCTCACTGCACAATTCCCTATTAAATATCTCATCTCATCCTCTACCGCTTATCTGGTGTCAGGTCGCGGGGACAGCAGGTTTAACAGGGGACCCAAAACTTCCCTTTCCCCACATCAGCCAAATCTGACTGGGGGATCCTGAGGCGTCGCCAGGCCAGTGTGGAGATATAATCTCTCCACCTAGTCCTGGGTCTTCCCCGAGGCCTCCCAGCTGTCACGACTGAAACACCTCCCTAGGGAGGCGCCCAGTGGGCATCCTTACTAGATGCCCAAACCACCTCAGCTGTCTCCTCAATGCAAAGGAGCAGCGGCTGTACTCCGAGTCCCTCACGGATGACTGAATTTCTCACCCTATCACTAATGGAGACGCCAGCCGCCCTCCTGAGGAAACTCATTTTGGCCGATTGTGAGTAGGAACGAAGATTGACCGGTAGATTGAGAGCTTTGCCTTCCGGCTCATCTCATGTTCCATTGTCCCCTCACTTGCAAACAAGACCCCAAGGTACTTGAACTCCTTCACTTGGGGTAAGGACTCATTCCCTACCTGAAGCAGACAATCCACCGGTTTCCTGCTGGGCACCATGGCCTCAGATTTAGAGGTGCTGATCCTCATCCCGACTTCTTCACATTCGGCTGCAAATTGATCCAGTGTGCTGGAGGTCACAGACCAATGATGCCAGCAGGACCATATCATCTGCAAAAAGCAGCAATGCGATCCACACTACCACAACTTGATCCACACTTGATTGGAAACAAGTTCGACTTACTGCCGAGTTCCCGAACACAGCTCTCTCTTTGGGAGTACAGAGATTGGATGGCCCTAAGAAGTGACCCCTCTCACCCCATACTCCCGCAGCACCTCCCACAAAATGTCCCGGGACCCGGTCATACGCCTTCTCCAAGTCCACAAAACAGACTGGATGGGCATATTACCAGGCCCCCTCCGGGATCCTCACGAGAGTAAAGAGCTGGTCTGTTGTTCCATGGTAAGGAGAGAACCCGCATTGTTCCTCTTCAATCCGAGGTTTGACTATCGGCCCAAAACCCTCCTTTCATGCACCTTGGAGTAGATTTTACCAGGGAGGCTGAGTAATGTGATACCGTCATCAATCCCCGGGGCTTTGCCACTGAGGAGTTGTTTGACTACCTCAGTGACTTCTACCAGGGAAATTGACGATGATCCTCCATCAGCTTCCAACCCTGCCTCTACCGTAGAGGGTGTGTCGGTCGAATCCAGGAGTTCCTTAAAGTGCTCCTTCCACCGCCCGATACTTCCTCAGTTGAGGTCAACAGTGTCCCATCCTTACTGTATACAGCTTGGATGGTTCCCCGTTTCCCCCTTCTGAGGTGCCGGACGGTTTTGCAGAAGCACCTTGGTGGCGACCGAAAGTCCTTCTCCATGGTTACTCCGAACTCCTCCCACACCCGCTGCTTTGCCTCCCTCATGGCAGTGGCTGCAGCCCTTCGGGCCTGTCGGTACCTTGCAACCACCTCCAGAGTCTTCAGAGATAACGGTGTTCAAGGGTTACCGCCCCTTGAGGCACCTAAGACCTTTAGCCCACAATGGAAGCTTTGAACATCGCCCACTCAGGTTTGATGCCCTTAATCTCCACAGGGGTGCCAGAAAAACTCCACCGGAGGTGTAAGTTAGAAATCTCCCCAGCCGGGGAGTGTGTTTTTCCTCAATTTCACACAGCTGTCAGAGGTCCAACAACACTGTTTTCGATATTTATTGCCCCAAACCCATCCGTGGTCCTGAATTTCAGCTGTCTAAAAGTTGCTCTGCTGAACTCTCCTGAGAACAGGCTGTTTCTGTGTCTGCACCTTTAAATGCTAATGAGCTCCGTCTGTCATCGCCTACTTGGAGAGAGATGATGTCGCTTACGCTAGCGGCAGCATGCTCCAATGTTTACGTGGATGTATCGCTATGGCTCGCCTATGTGGCTCAGGTGAAGTTGCTGGGTCCCGTATGGTTGGGGCAGATCCTTTACGAGGGTCAGTGTCGAAGCAAAGCCAGCTTTGTACTGACCCTCATTACTGTCGAGCTGCGTTCTCCCCGCTGTGTTGCAAAACGCCACCTTTCGGATATCTCCTATCATCAGAAGAGTTCGGTCGATGCAAATGACTCCCTTTGTTACGTAACGACAGGAGCTGAGTCTGAACAGCCTGTAGGAGCGCCGTTGTACCAGTGGGGGGGCTGCAGAGACCATGCAGGAGTCGCTTGTTTTTCCTCATTCTGGGTGTTGACAGGCTCAGGGAGGACCAGTTTATAGGTGTAGAGACCAGAGAGTTTTTCATAATATGGGACTTTTAATATTATGATCCGTTTCTGCTAATAGATCCCCAGAAATGTTACACACTGACCCTTTAACAGCAAATATCAGGACTGAAATATGGCTCTTTAACAACCAATTTCCATAGCAAGATGTTGGTTTTTCATATTTGTAAATTACTTGCAGCTATCATTGAAATTCTATAATTCATGTTGAACTAAAGAATACAGTTTTGACACAGTAATCTCAACCCTCAAACACACTGTATTAAACCCTCCAGTGGATATGTTCGGTATGTAAATTACAGCCTTGAGAACGACTTCGTTTATTTGTTATTAGAGTACACCAGTAACAATGTTTACCAGCTGTCCATTGTTAGCTTTATACAGTGATGAACCAGCCTCGCAGCGACCTCCGGCAGAGTCCACAGAGATCCCCTTTGATACAAGAACCACTGGACAAACAACTGATGTTCAGCAGCAATTAAGTGCATATAATCACTATAACAACATTTAAAAACTACAACACTAGAACATAACAGCAAAGTTACAGAATTTGATATGGGCATAGAGACCTATAATACATGCTGTATATATGCAACTGCCTCACCTTCCCATACTGCACTTATTTATTTTCCAGGCTAAATGGTTGCAATTTAAATAGTTTTAAATATGTTAGTTAGAAACAGTTCGATTTAGGCAACAAAACTACTTGGTTTGGTTTAATAAAATAGAATAAATAAATAAAATAGAAAAATAAAATGCCACTTACATACTTTAGTATATTTAGGCAACCCTTTCTCACTCCCAAGGCATCTATTACTGCAGCTTGGTCAGTGCTCCTTGACACTGACGCTCATTTACTATGTCAGCATTTGTATAGCTGTGTCAGCGGCCGCATCCTTTGAAGGACCTTCGCGGTCCATGTCAGACGGGTCTTTTTGTCTCCGACATGAGACGGTCTTGTCGACAGAGGATCTCCTGCTTTTTTTTTGTCAATGTGCTGTTTGCTTTTTATTGATAATATGATGAAGGAAGGATGAAGTGGAAGAAAATGGATGGATGGATGGATGATGAAGGATATGCGTTCAGCCCGTGACGCATTTACACAGCTTATGTGACGCATCCAACCACATCCAAATTTTGTCACATCAGTCGTTAATAGTGAGAATGGTTAGTGTCGATAGTCCCGTCATTCATTAGCCAGTCAAGTCAGTCAATCAGAGTCTTTTCATGAACCTAGCTCATTGGTTTTGTTGCCTAAAACTTACTTTCTGTGGAGTTTATTTCGAAATTACCCATGTGATGAGCGTATATTGACTGATGTGATGAAGTGATGCTAGAGGGGAATGTAGAGTGTCACAGTGTGAAGCTCCGACCCAGCGTAAGTATTTGACTCATTGGAGGGACAACGTGTTGATTTAGTCAACAAAAGTACTTGGTTATTTTTTGTAAACAACATCATGGTTTCGCTAAAAATGATCAAACACAACGAAACAAAAGCTCCCAGTACTTTCCAATGTTGTGCGCAATATGGTTGGTTGAAGAGCAGACTGCTGGATTTTGGCTTAGCGAGGTAACTTAAGCGTTAACCCTGGGTTTTCCGTCCTACAATGCTGGTTCACTTCCTACCGGGGTAGATTGCCATGGTAACTTACGCTGCAGAGCTAACCTGCTCCGGAGCAGGTTATGTTCCTGATAAGAGATCAATGTGGAGAAAAACACTGCCTACTGACCAATCAGCTCTCTTGGTGCGCGGATAAAAAAAAAAAAGAAGAAGCTCTGTGGATCGTGGATCAGGTCTCTTAGGAGAAACAGAGTGTTCAGAGACGTGTTTTGTATGAGAGATACAGATTATCAACGTATTCTCATGAAGGGGTTTGTATGTAAACGTACGAAAAGTTATGTATTTATTAAGTTATGTAAAAAATGTTTGTGTATTATCCTACGAATATCAAAATGACACCAGTGCGCATGCGCACGTTGTACAAATATTTTGTGCATTATCCCACGAATATCCAATGACACCAGTGCGCATGTGTAATTCCCTGCACTGAAAAATGGCTTCTATTCCTTTCATTCATAGTGGAAAAGGCACCATAATGCAGCATTTTAAGGCTGTTTCGGCATTAAAGTACATTTTGATTACATTCCTAGTGAAAAACCTGCATTTTGTTCTCATATTATTCCTTCAGTGAATGTATATGATCTTTCGTTTGTTAGTTATTACGAAGATCTTTCAGGTTTCTATCGTTGCTATGGCGGTTACTATGGACTGTGCTGTCGCTGACGTACTTCCAGCATTCGTTTAATTCGTAGTGGAAAATGCAGCATTTTAAGACCGTTTCGGCATTAAGGTTAGGGTTAGATGACATTCTGATGCTGTCTAATAACCAGCATAAAGCGCATCGTTCACGTGACCACGGCTCTGTGGCATACGTAGGAAAGCATACGAAAATATCGTGCTTTACTTTTCGTAGTTTTTAGTGCGAAAGCTGAATGAGAGCAGCCTGAGATTCTCATCGGAGGGCATGACTTTTCTGAGTCAGCGTACAGCCTAATGACCACTTTGAATTATGTTTTTATATTTATTTGATTTACTCCCAAATCCGTTTTACACCGCCGGGATTACAGCTGAAAGAACTAGGCTGATATTGATACACCATGCCATTAGAATACATCTCAACTACACATTAATTTTTTTAAGTAATTTTTTGGCCTTTTATTGTGGGAGGACAGCGTGAGAGTTGAAGGGGTGAGAGAGAGCGACGGCATGCTTTACAAGAGGACCGCAGGGCGGATTCGAACCCGGGACCACTGCAGGGAGCCTCGGTACATGGGGTGGTAATTCTAACACTGAGCTATCAGTGCACTCAATGGGCCTCATTTATCAATCTTGCGTGAAAACGGGCGCAGATCTGAGCGCAGATTTGGTCTTACGACAGGACACACATGCGATTTATGAAACGTTCGTATCTGACCAATCTCAGCGTACGAATGAGCGGGCCTTGATAAATGCGGCGGCTGATTCCGATCGTCATTAACATGTTACGCCCATAAATATTCCTGTTTCGGAGGCCTCGCCCACTGAGGTCAAACATGGAGAGACGAAACATGGGTAAGAAAAGAAACTTTTCTGACACGGAGATCGGCATCCTGACATCGGAGGTGGAACACAACAAGACAGTGCTTTTTGGCAGCCTGAAGGGTGGCATAAAAGGGGCTCACAGAAACGCTGTCTGGAAAAAGATAACGGAGGCAGTCAACAGCGTTGCCGTAGAGGAACGGACTCCAGCTGAGGTTTGAATATAATTCTCAATAACTTAACCCATGCCTAACGACTTAAATGAATATTTTCATCCGCAGCCTAAAAGCTTATGTCTGCTAACTGATCAAAACAATTCTTTACATTTAGGTCAAGAAAAAATGGTCGGATATGAAGCTGGCCACCAAGAAACGCGTTGCTGCGTTTAAACGCAGCATCAGGCAGACTGGAGGAGGCCAAACAGACTCCAGCCTGATCTTGACGGGGACGGAGGAAAAAATTGCCTCCTTAATTGGGTCGGAGTCGATCTGTGGCATAAGTGGTGGAGGTGACACAGACGCACTCGCAGCAGACCCAGAGCAGAATGGTAACCAACAACCCCCTTTTGCTTGCATTAAAAAAATCAGACTGTACACCATTTCTTACAAATAATTAGGCTTACACATGTTACATGGGTGACATTTTTATTGTATTAAATATTTCAGAGCCAGGCACCAGCATGATGTCAGCCAGATCTGCTCCCCAGAGCAGTCCCACTACTGCCGAGTGTGAGCGTGTGCCCTCGGCCCCCCGTGCTGCGCCCAGACCGAACCTGATCACGGCAGAGGTCCTGGAGAGACAAGGGGAGATATGCAGGTTATTGGCCTCAGTCGTCGGCGCACTTGACGCAATTAATGAGACACTAAAAGAAATCAATGAAACTCTAAAAAAGCCATAATAAAATGTTTAAATGATGTTGCCTGTGTTTAGTATGCCTTTAGCCAATTCCACCAACAATACTTCACATTAGCCTACTGATTCATACTGCAGAGCATTTGCAAGAGTTTAAGGTATACTTTACGTTTTAAAAGCGACAAATGAGGTCCTGTCTCCTCCGTATAGCCCGCTGTGGAGGCTGTGCGGGCCACGGCTCCATGGGCATGGGCTCATCCGGCTGCGCCGGCACATCGAAGGGCACTTGTGGGAAAATGTTTTCGTTTTAATAATCCGTTTTGATCTGTTCTAAATATGTGACTGCTTATGCTTAATGACAGCTGAGGTTTGTTCATTATTTTACGCCAGATTTTGCTGTGCTGCACCGCAAATCCACAGACTCGAATTTGCGTACACAAGCTCAGACCTGACGTGAGATCTGATCGCAGCTTCCGCTTACGTCCAAATTGATAAATGCCGAAGTTTGCGTGGAAATGGTCGTACGCACGGTTTTCGGTCGTACGTTCGTTTGATAAATGAGGCCCAATGTGTTGATTTAATCAGTCAGATCTAGAAGTGCTCTTATGATGGAGCAGTCATATTATACGACTATTAATACTATGAATACGACTTACAAATTCACACAGT
Organism: Eutrigla gurnardus; assembly: GCF_963514095.1. Lineage (NCBI taxonomy): Eukaryota > Metazoa > Chordata > Actinopteri > Perciformes > Triglidae > Eutrigla > Eutrigla gurnardus. The sequence goes on from NC_139927.1 coordinate 21,208,878, forward strand.
CGGCGAGTTTTTAACCATTTGTCCTTCCTGCATTTGGCAGATGATACTGTTGCTTTTTGGCTGTATTATATGTTTAATTTCTTCGTATTTCTGTAAGATTATGGTTTGCTATTTATGTGAAATATGCCACTCTGCTACCCATAGACCGATCCATGTTTGTGATTGGTCCAGTGTTCATTTCGTTAACGAAAACTATGACGAAATATGTTCGTCAAAAGCATTTTTTCTATGACTAAGACGAGACGATGACGAGCTAAAAATAGATCCTTGATGATAAAAACTATGATGAGATGTCTGCTTCGTTTTCGTTAACGAGACGGGACGGGACTAAAATGTTAATGGTGTGTTCTACGGACATTAAAAAAAAACTTAAACTGGAGAAACGGGGCTAAACAACGCTTGCACTGCTTGCCCATGTGAGCGATTTATTTCTGACAACCAAACGAATGCGTAAAGTTGTAAAGATGTGACTAGATGTCTCCTCGTCTCCGTGGCGCATTTCTCCGTTTTGTTTATGTATATCGATCATTATTTTCATCCGCCATCTTGCTAGTGACGTATAGAGTTACGTTTATGCATCGCACGCTCGTATTGGCTCCCGTAGCGGCTTTTACAGCCAATCGCAAAGCCTGATTTACACTTGGCCGTGAGTTTTTGTGTTTGCCCAAACGGGAGACACGGAGGAGTTCACAGCAGAGCAAATGACGGTCAAAGAGTTATTGTACTGATAGAGAAAGTTAAATACATAAATGGCACAGAAGAAGTACACTATATACACACATTTTTAGGGCAGGGAGTGGACCATTCCTGGCAACAAAACCGCCCATGGACACTACCCAAAATAATATACATATTTCATAGACAGAAGCAGCTAGAAGCTTGATGGAATGGAATTGTCCTGTTGTAATAGCTCACCACATGCAGCCCATAGGAAAAGAATGAGACAACAGATTCAACATAGGCCAAGTTATGGACCGGCAGCTTAAGGCAGACACATGGGGGCGGCAGTGCTAAAATGTGACTAAAAGTAATTACTAAAAGTTGACTAAAAGTTGAAGTATTATTGGAGACAAGGAAGAGAACTTGAGGATGAGATCAAACGTAACTTTACCCATTTACATATCATAACAAAAGTTGACCAGAATGTTTTTACTTTTCATCGACTAAAACTAGACTAAAACTATGAAGGTAAACAATGACTAAAATGTGACTAAAACTAATAAGCATTTTTCGTCTAAAGACTAAGACTAAACTAAAATAGCCGCCAAAATTAACACTGGATTGGTCAAATGCTGCAAACCCCGCCTCTTTTTTGTGCATGCATATCTGGAAAGGGAAACCCTGGGTTGACTTACCGAGTTGATAACCAGCGTTGTGTAACCGCTTATCTCTGATTGCCTTTGTTAGGGTTACTTAAGCTTTGTATGTTGAATTCACTTCGTAGTATAGGCCTCCGGCTGATATATGTCGGAGTAGACATACAGCATGTCATTGCAGGCTACAGTGTTATAGCACAGAAAATGAAAACCTGCTTGAAAGAACATCTATGCATTTAAATGAGAACATTCTGCGTGGACACATTGTATCAGAAATTATGTATCAATTATTTAGCAGCTTGGCTCAACCAGCCCTTTTCCTGAATAATAAACAACTCATCAAACACTAACAAATCAATTAAAGCACCAAGCTGTTGTATTAACTGAACATAGGCTAACTAACCAACCAAGCATCATCATCAGCGTGGCCTCCTCATCCAGCTGGAGTGGAAGCAATTCATGGCTCCTCAGTGATTGTGCTTTCACCTGCTCATCTCGTCTCGCAGCAGGCAACTACCAGCATGCTGCTGTTGTAAACCTTCTCAGAGACCCCGGGATCTACTCAATGAATATTGCAAAAGGAGAGCGAGATCACAAGAGGTGTACTCATGAGCAGGTGGGTATCGCTCCTCCATTGCTCATGGGTGCACTCCTTACAGCTATATTTTTGTATTTGTGAAATGGATGTGAGCAAACATGAAGATTTTTAGAAACGCTTGTCTAGTGTTATCATATGTTAACAGTCCCAGAGGTTCTGATTTACTCTCACCTACACTGTAAATATCATATTTCAGCTGCGGTTAATGTTTTCAGATACACTATAAATGAATACATTTTGGGTAATATACTAGAAGATTGATAGCACTCTCATCCCTCATTGACACTTTCACGCTGAAGTGATACGCCTAGCACAAAGACTGGAAGCAGAGGGAACAGTTAGCCTGGCTCCCCACCTCTACATTTTTACCAATAAGGTGTTATATCTGGTTTGTTTAATCTGTACACAAACAGTAATGTCTGGAAGCCTGGGAACCAGCAGAGACAAAGCTATAAAACGTTAATTAGAGAACTCTAGAGATACTTGTAGGCAGATTTATTTTATTTTGGACGAAGCCAGACTAGCTGTTGCACCGTTTCCAGTCTTTATCTTAAGATAAGAAAATTGCTCCTGACTGTAGCTTCATTACGACGGCGTATTAGGGCCAGTGTAGGAAAAAAAAAAAACAGAGCCGAGAGAGGTGGGCAATATTCTGAGAAAAAAGGTTGCAAATTTGCTAGTTTAAAGAAGCAAATTTGCTAGTTTATTACGATGCTTACAACCGGCATTTATGCTAGAAAGCTTCCCATAAATGTCGCTGTTATACATCAAAACGTGTGACAATGCTTTGCTAAGGTCCTTAGGATGATGGCTGTTGATGTTTATTGTTGGTTTATTTTATATGGGTGTTTATTGATCGGGTGGTTTGGCTAAGCTAGCGGTAGCTTTCACCTGTTGTCATAGCAACAGCAAACATCTGGGTCAAGCTACTTGTTTACTTCCCCTATGACCTACCGCTAGCTTAGCCAAACCACCCGATCAATAAACACCCATACAATGACAATTTGGCCCATAGAAAATTAACCAACAACCATCGGCAGCCATCATCCTAAGGACCTTAGCAAAGCGTTGTCACACGTTGGGACGTTGACACACTAACACAAGGAGAACATGCAAACTCCACACAGAAGGAATCTGACCCAGAAAATCGAGCCCGAACAGTGAATCTCACTGTGAGGCTCTTGGTTAGTTAGTCATTTGTAGTAATCACTTTCTCTATTCTCTATCACTCTTCTATTATCTCTGTTACTGCTACTACTGCTCTGATTACATGTACCATGTTTGTCATATGGATTAACTCAGTTGTAATTGTTTATTCAGGAAAAAAAATACATTTATAGCACTTCTGTCAATCCTGGTAGAGTGATCACTCCTCAGTGTCCCCCCGAGGTTTATTCACTTTTCCCCTGTTAAAGAAAAAAGTGTTTTCCTTAATTCATGGAGGGTCTAAGGACAAAGATGGACAGATGGTGAATTTTCTTCAGATTGTAAAGACTTCTGAGCCAAATTTGTGATTTTGAAAATTGTAATTAAAATTGAACGAACGAATACATTTGCTGCTTTGTAGAGCTGAGTAGGACTGCGGAGTCAGATGATCAATGTTTGCGGATTTGTCACAATTTCACCTGGTTATTTCCTCCATTATTAATATAAAAATATGAATGAGAGCAGCTTTAAATATAGGCTAATATAAGAATTACAGCGCGACAGTGGTGAGAAAAAACTGCTGTAACAGACTTTATGACTTATGCTGTTCAGTGTGGTGTACAGTCTGACTATTGCCTCTAATTTCATAGCATAGCGCTGTGGGGGCTGGTCTTTTAACCCTGTCACTGTTGCTGCTCCTCCACATAGACACAACTTGGTTTTGTATTGCAGACCAAAACAATTTAGTGAATGTATACCAAGTGACTAATTATCCAGCTTCCAAACTCTTCAACATCACATGAATATGTAGGAAGAAAAATGGTACATCCTGCACCAGCACATAAAAACAAAAAAGGTATTTGGTGTGAGAAAAAGTCCAAGTCTAATTGGGCTCACACAGTGTCTGAATTAAAATTAAAAAGAAAAGCGGAGTGTAGAATAGAGCGCGAGGGGCTCATTCCTCACTCCGGACATTGCTCTCTAAGCTCCATCCACTTGTACAGATGTCTGCCCACACAGTTTCAAGCAGTCACTGCTCGTTCCCTAGCAACCCTGGGGAAGGGGGGGCGGGGGCAAAGTTGGGGAGGGCAAAGGTGGATCTGTGTTAAGAAGGGTGGAGAGTGGTTGATCAGGAGGATTGTTGAATGCCCCTGAAGATGAATTCAAGCACTGATTGGGCTTTTACAGGGTGTCATGGTAACTGTCCTGTACTATTAGACAGCAGATTTTATGTTAGGACTGGGTCAGAGGAAAAGTTTCAAGATCATGATGAATTTGCTCTGCTCTAATCACAAACTCACAGTTTAGAAACACAGTTTGTTAAAAAAAAAAAAAGGAAAAACAATGACGATCTCCGCTGACATGCAGCTGTCACAGGGTGACAGGTTGAGAGTGTGTGGGTGTGTCTGCCTGCATACCTGCAGCACTAATTACCTGATGCTTTGCACGTGTGTAATTGAGCAGTGCTGGGGGGAGGGCTGTGGGTGCTTCACTCGTTTTCATGCAGGAGCAGCAAGCGGGGAGGAGGGCCAGCGTGGAGCAGCTTAGCTGACACGGACAAGGGCCACGGGCAGGAACGCCAGAAAGGATCGAGTGCAACCTGACGGTCGTCACGGCTGGAGACGAGTGAGTCTATCTGAGAGCACTTAACACGACAGGAATCGCCGCTGCACAGAGGGAGGCCGCCATCGGCACGCCAGGCCGACCACGAGGACGCAAAGTCCGAGAGAGGGAAGCCGTGGGAGACAGTGGAAGGGTTGGGACGCGTTCCACCCTTCCTCCAGCTAAGTACCCTTTCTATCCCTCTCTTAGCCAAGGAATTCTACATCAGTAACTGCACGAACAGGCTCAATAGTTTGGATGGGGATTATTTTGAGTTGCAGTGAAACAGATTTCTTTAACCTTTGGTTACTTTATTTGTTTTAACCTGCCCTGTGTTGGCTTTTGTTTATTTGATTATAGTATTAGTTATTCTTTCCCCACCAATACTATTTGATGTCCTGTAAGCCTAACCAGCTGAAGACTGATGGACTAAACACACTGACGGTTACCTTGTGTTCTCCTTTCTCTTTCTAAAGTGACTGACGGCCAGTGATATTGTGGCCTGCTACCCAGGAGCTCAGCATGTCCCTCATCCAGGAGTAAAACACACTGTGGACTCTTAACGGACTCTTAAAAGTATCTTTCATTATTTTATTGATTGTTGTAATAAAATATATATTTTTAGAAGAAACTCCCCTCTGGTCTCTGTTGGTTGTGGTGGTCGCTCCCCTCAGAAAACATTATGGTCTTGCATCCTGTCTCGGTCACTCCACTCGGTGACACAGCTATTGCTGTCTTCAATTTAGCTAACTGAAACATTAACCGGCACTTTGGTAATCAACATCAGTTGCCTTACTCAAATAATTGAGGTCTAGAAGGAGGTTGCACAAAAACATGGAGCTGACAATGGACAAAGATATAATATAATAATATAACAAAGAACTGAACAGAAACTGGATTGAACAAGATAACAAGTGATTATGATGAAAAAGAGCTTCCAGACAGACATGAATGACTCTTATGCCAGAGAAACGAGTATTCTGCTGAAGGACCAAAATGACTCTTATTTCTGATAGAGGTGTGTGTGTGTGTGTGTGTGTGTGTGATTGCACTATTGAAGGCAGATTATGTTTCAGTGCAATGAGTGCTATTTTGATCGTCTTATCCCCCAGACCCTGGCTTCCTGAAGGAGCTCAGATGTAGGCCCAACACATTTGGGCAACCATTTTACTGTTCCATCTCTATTTTTAGAAATCCAGTCTGACAGTCTGCCTTATTCCTCTTCAAGCTTTGCATTTGCATGTGGTTTACTGTATAACAATCCTACAGAGAAGCCAAATAAGACACAACACTAGGTCAAAATGCAACCTTACATTTTTGCCACAAATCATGATGAACAACATATTTTATAAACAAAGAGCAACTATATATTAGTTAACGCATGAAGTATTTTTATGGAATAGAAGATTCATTACCTTTAGGAAAATACTGCATGTGGGAAAATGTTATACTCATTCTTTCAGCTGAAACCCTATGTACAACAGACTTTGAGAATATGTCACCCCTGTTACTCTTCTTCTTGTTCTCCTGCTCCTCCTTCACCTCGTCCCCCCTCTCTCTACCTCTTCCTCCCCCTCTCACATCCTCCATGTTGGCAAAGTTTTCACTGAAGACGTGATCTTTACTGAGGTCTATTTGTAAAGCTAAGGCTCAGACTGATTGGTGTTGTAATGAAACATCTACGGAAGCTGAGCTAGGTCACATCATCAGTGATGTATCCAGAGGTCATTGGCCAGGCCTCAAACACACTCAGCTCTGTTGTATTGCCTTGGATGTTGATTTTGGCTTTTCTCTGATGATTTTATTTGTGGGTTTGGATCTCCAACCACTGGCCAAGGCACTGCAGATGGTCTCAGTGATGGTCTTGAGCACATGGTCGTCCATCCCCCAGATCCTTTGGACAGCAACTCAATATGTGCGCAAGGGTCCCCTTTCATTAGCAAGGGGGCAAGCTGGTGTGTTGACCAAACCCCAGCAGTGCAGGTTTGATGGGCAGGGAAGGATATCGTAGATCACCTGCACCAAGAACCTGATGCGATGTGGCTCTGATCTCCTGAGGTCAATCCATGAGATTTTCCTCTCAGTAGCTTGTTCCCATCTGGTCCAGGTACCTTGTTGTCTCATCCCCACTGCTCTGCTTGCCAAGTTGTGGACAAGTCACCGCCACTTTCTTCACCAGGCTTTGCCATAACAGTGGTTTATGTGAGTTTCTAGTCCAGCACTTCCTTTTCCCACTGTTCCAACTGGGACTCCATGCCGTAACTATGCTTGTTATTCCTGAGATAGAGAAGTGGAACTTTGCTGGCTTGAAGGAAATATAGCCAATCCCATCAGACTCTCCAGCCCCTCCAGTGTCCATCTGCCTCCAGGTACTGATTATTGTTACAGTTAAGTCAGCCATGAAGATGCCGATAAGTGGTTGGCAGATCCAAGACCTGGACTTGGCACCTCTGAACTCTGCCAGAGCAGTCAAGATTCCTGAGATGGTGTATCCCATGATGATTCCCACCTCCAGTCTGTGCCACTCTGATGTTATTGGACCTGCTCAGACTTTCGTCTCAGTGACATCGCTGTTGTAATACAGGATGAGGTCTCTCACTGGGACTGGAACATTGTGCCTCACCAGCATCTCTAGGACCAGATCACCGTTGTTCTCCTCAGCTTCTCTAAGGAGCTGTATGACCACAGTATGCTCTAAACACACTGGTATCCTACAGACGCCACCTTTCTGGATAGAAGTGTTGATGCACCCATTTATGAGGAAAAAAATAGCCATTCATTTGGCTAGACTGCTGAAGAATATTTTTCTTTCCACACTGAGCAACGAGATGATACTAAATTGGCTGCCGGTAGAATTTTCCTCCTTAGGGATCCACACAGTTCTGCTGTGCTGTTCTATTCTCCAGATCACCCTAAAGATCCTCCAGACTCATTGTAGGAGCTTTGGGCAGTGCTTAAAAGATGTTCCTGTTGGTCCTGGTGCTGTACATGACCCAGCTTTCTTCACCACATCCTGGGTTTCTTTCAGAAGTGGCTCTCTCTATTGATCTAGTATGTTGGGGTCTCAATGTTGGGGGCTGTGGTCTTTGGGGTGCTTCTAGGCCCTGCTCCTCCTCTGTCTCACCAGATACGTGGACCTGTGCACAATGCACAGGTCCAGATACTGGACCTGTGCATTGTGACGATTGCAGTCTCTACTGACATTTCAACCTTGATTGGTGTATCTTTAGACTTCTCATTCTTACAGATCATTCGTGCAGAAACACTCTACATTCGTCGTTTCCATTTGTGTGACACTTCTGGGCAGACAAAAGACTCAAATGCAGAGACAGGTCTTAAAAGCAATCTTTACTGACCGGCAGGCAAACAAGACAGTGGGACAGTGGGAATAAGCTAAATCCCCCCAAAACTGGGTCAAAACAATCATGAACGAATACTAGCATTATAACGATGAGTAATGCACAATAGGGAAGCAAAGACAATCTGGCAAACAGCTGGGAAACCAGGGGAGGCTATGTAGGGGAAGGCTTGATGAGAAACTCAGGGGCAGGTGGGTAATGGGAGGCAGGTGCGGGTCATCAGGGGGGAAGGTGACACGAGGGCAGGAACTCAAACAACAAGACAAGTTGGAACTACAAACTACAGCAGGAAACACAACAGGTAATGCCTCTAATGGGATGTTACGAATCTGACCGACTGGGGTGCTCCCCCCCACAGTGCTATGTAGCGCTTACCATCATTATTGAGAATTACTGAGTGTCGGGGTTCGTTATTTTGCAACGGAAAGATGATGGCTCAGTCGGCAAACTTTAGTGTGGTGAATTTTATTTACACCAAACAAAAGAAAAATACCCTCAGGTGGCAAGAAAAAAAAGCAGCAGGAATATTTACAATATTTACAAAAATCACGGCAGCAACTGGGACCCACATGTCTCTCAACCAAAAAAGAGCTCCCTTGATAACACAAACCAATTCACTTACACTCCAATATTATGGCACTAACAACCCTCCATATGTCTGCGCCATTATTTACACTAGAAGTCTCTAATTTGACCATTTTCAATTCAAACAATAATATTAGTTCAGTCCGTGGTCACCTGACCCCTTGAAGCGTGCCACTTAGCGCTATTTATGGCATGATCCAGGACTGCCTCGGTTCGGCCTGTGAACCCGAGACCGACCTCCGCAGCAGCAGCAGGTGAGCGTGTGTGTGTGTATGTGTATGTGCCGCGTAGGCGCCGAGTGTGCACCCTAGACGTCCTACCATGGGGAGAACAGAGTTCAGGAACTGGGAAAAGTCTGTATAGCTGCTGAACTGCGAGATACAGGTCCCGGTCCACAGTTTTACCGACGACTTCCTCCGGCACAAAAGAGAGCGGCACGCGCTCCCGGCCCGGTCTCCGAGCTACGGAGCGAGAGAGAGAGCGCGCACAGGTCGGAGCATCACCGACGCTCCGCCACACTGAGAATACGGTGGATCACTTTTTAGAGCACTTTGTCTGGGATTTTAATACAAACCTCAAAAATGTAAAGTTTTTAACAGTCTTTTAATGAGCATTGCTTCATGTTGCTGGACATAGTGGCACATTTTATAGTAAGGACTAGGGCTATCTGCAACACTTCCCCGTGGATGAGTGATACTGTCTGCAGGTTGCAGTGGAAGTGTCGTAGGATGTAATGACTGGAAAGCCACTGGGCTACAAGTGCATCGCCTGCACCTCAAGGATCTCCGCACTAATGCACAAGTAAAGGAAACTTATTGCTTACTTTGCAAACTTAATTCCAAAAGTTTGACACTATAAACAATATTGTTTCACCACCCGTTTCCACATAACCATGTTTCTCCACAGAGGACTGTAACAAGTTCCTTACATTTTTCATCGATAAGGTAATGGCAATCAGATCAATCATGGCCTCTTTCCTCTGCTGTCCACCTGCACTTGCGTAATTTAGGGGTAATATTCGATCAATGATTGTCGTTTGACACCCATGTTAAGCAGCTGACTAGAGCCTACGTTTTCCATCTGAGAAATATCAGACAACTGAGATCAGTAGTTTCAAATGTTTCAAATATTTCACCCATATTCCTCAGCTCACTCTCTCAGATGTTAAATGTACTGCCTGTCCCACGCACCCGCCTTAAGACCCGTGATGATTGAGCTTTTAAATCCATGGCACCTAAATTATGGAACACTCTGCCTGCACCCTTACGGTCTGCAGTGTCTGTGGACTCTTTAAAAAGTCAGATAAAGACATACACTATATTGCCAAAAGTGTTCGCTCACCTGCCTTGACTCGCATATGAACTTAAATGACATCCGATTCCTAATCCATAGGGTTAAATATGAACTTGAATATGCCAGTCAAGTTCATCCACACCAAACTCTCTCATCCATGTCTTTATGGACCTTGCTTTGTGCACTGGTGCACAGTCATGTTGGAACAGGAAGGGGCCATCCCCAAACTGTTCCACAAAGTTGGGAGCATGGAATTGTCCAACATCTCTTGGTATGCTGAAGAATTCAGAGTTCCTTTCACTGGAACTAAGGGGCCAAGCCCAGCTCCTGAAAAACAACCCCACACCATAATCCACCTCCACCAAACTTTACACATGGCACAATGCAGTCAGACAAGTACCGTTGTCCTGGCAACCGCCAAACCCAGACTCTTCCGGATTGCCAGATGGAGAAGCGTGATTTTTCACTCCAGAGAACGTCTCCACTGCTATAGAGTCCAGTGGCGGCGTGCTTTACATCACTGCATCTAACGCTTTGCATTGCTCTTGCTGATGTGTGGCTTGGATGCATCTGATCGCCATGGAAACCATAGGGGGGATTAGCATAGGGGGGGATTAGCTCAGGAGGTAGAGCGGGTTGGCTGGCAACCGCAAGATTGCCGGTTCAATCCCCGGCTTCCCTAGCTGAGTGCCTGGTGTCCCTGAGCAAGACACCTCACCCTAATTGCTCCTGACGAGCTGGCTGTCGCCCTGCGTGGTTGACCCCGCCGTCGGTGTGTGAATGTGTGTATGAATGGGTGAATGTCTGTCATTACTGTAAAGCATATAAGCGCTATATAAATGAGGACCATTTACCATTTACCATTTATGGAAACCCATTCCATGAAGCTCTCTACGCTGTTCTTGAGCTAATCTGAAGGCCACATGAAGTTTGGAGGTCTGTAGTGATTGACTCTGTAGAAAGTTGGTGACCTCTCTGCACTTTGTGCCTCAGCATCCGCTGACCCTGCTCCGTCATTTTACGTGGTCTACCACTTCTTGGCTGAGTTGCTGTCGTTCTCAATCACTTCCATGTTGTTATAATCCCACTGACAGTTGACTGTGGAATATTTAGGAGGGAGGACATCTCACGACTGGACTTGTTGCACAGGTGGCATCCTATCACAGTACCACGCTGGAATTCACTGAGCTCCTGAGAGCGACCCATTCTTTCACACATGTTTGTAGAAACAGTCTGCATGCCTCGGTGTTTGCTTTTATACACCTGTGGCCATGGAAGTGATTGGAACACCTGATTTCAATTATTTGGATGGGTGAGTGAATACTTTTGGCAATATAGTGTATCTGTATGCACCAGGTCAATGTAGATGTCTTAATTGTGTTATTTTTTTCTGTGTTTGCCCTGCATGTTGTGTTATGCCCTTTTCAAGCACTTCGTGACTTTTGCACTTTGCTTACATTTTACTTACTTCCTTACCAGAGGGGAGGAGTTGGAACAGATGAGGTACAGGGTGGGAGGGTTCTGCAGTGATTTTTCCTGCTCGTTTCCTGACTCTGGAGGTGTACAGATCTTGGATGGTGGGTAGATCAGCAATGATGATCTTTTCTGCAGACCTAACAGTCCTTTGTAGTCTGTTCCTGTCCAGTTTGGTGGCTGATCCAAACCAGACAGTGATGAAGGAACAGATAAGAGTCTCGGTCACTGCAGTGTAAAACTGTATCAGCAGCTCCTGAGGTAGGTTGAACTTCCTGAGCTGGCACAGGAAGTACATCCTCTGCTGGGCCTTTTTGCTGACTGTCTTTATGTTGGTTTCCCACTTCAGGTCCCGGGAGATTGTAGATTTAGAAACTTGAAGGAGTCCACAACAGTCACAGTACAGTTGAGTATGGTGAGGGGGAGGGGAGCTCCTCTTGAAGTACTCTGTCATCTCCAGAGTTTGAAGCGAGTTCAGCTCCAGGTTGTTATGACCGCACCACAGGGCTAGCTGTTCCACCTCCCATCTGTATGCAGACTCATCTCCGTCTCACATGAGGCCGATGACGGTAGCGCCATCTGCAAATTTCAGTTGAACAGACGGGTCTCCTGAGGTGCAGTCACTCGTATATTGAAAAACAGTGTAGAGTTTTGTGTGACGTACAAAAAAGTGCAAAGTAGAAGATATGTTTATATTGTTGGTGCCTTTGTTTAAGGCATGGTAACAAAAGTTAAAGTTGATGCTTTAGTGAAACCATTCACTTTTAATATGTAAACAATCACAAAACAACTCTAACATCTTAATGTGATATGGTGAGAGAAAACAAATCTTGTGATTTGCTTCTGGAGTGTCTGAACAGAGCTTTTGATCTTCTCAAGTTATGGCAGTGGGAGCTGAGTGTGTGTGTGTGTGTGTGTGTGTGTGTGTGTGTGTGTGTGTGTGTGTGTGTGTGTGTGTGTGTGTGTGTGTGTGTGTGTGTGTGTGTGTGTGTGGATTAAGTGATAGTAGAAAAAATCCCTCAATTCATTATAGAAAGTGAATAAAAACACTATATACTATCTATCAATATAAGAAGCTACCAGCAGAAAAGTGGCTCTATTCAGGATTTCCCTGCACTGATCATATAGTTATATCTGCCTCAGCAAGCAAAAAAAAAGGTAACTGCAGAATAATACCAATGGCAGCAAAAAACACAAGGTCAGAGAAAATGATGCAAACGTGAAAAGGAAAAGAATCATTCAAGAGGAGGCGAGAGTGAAGACAAAGGGACATCTCTTGATAAAAAATAATGAATGCACTTCGGAAGTACAAAAGGCTTTCAAATATGGAAACTGGGTTGTGAATAAATGACTAAATAGGGGTTGTAATGGAAAAGGAATTGTGTCGTTTTTAGTAATAAAATATAACATTTAAATGCCACATGTAAGTTTGTGTTAATATAATTGAGAACATTTATTACATTTCATCATATTATGTGTACTGACAAGGCGTTCTATTGGAGAGACTGGGTGGTTGGTTTTGATACAAAGGCGCACCTACACTTGATCCGTGCCGTGTCTCGTACTCGTCTTCCTGTCCCTTGTCCTGGTACTCGTCTTCCTCTCCCTTGTCCTGGTACTCGTCTTCCTCTCCCTTGTCCGGGTACTCATCTTCCTCTCCCTTGTCCTGTATATTCGTCTTCCTCTCCCTTGTGCTGGTACTCGTCTTCCTCTCTCTTGTCCTGGTACTCATCTTCCTCTCCCTTGTCCTGGTATTCGTCTTCCTCTCCCTTGTGCTGGTACTTGTCTTCCTCTCTCTTGTCCTGGTCCTTGTCTTCCTCTCCCTTGTCCTGGTGCTCGTCTTCCTCTCTTTTGTCCTGGTACTCGTCTTCCTCTCCCTCTTGCAGGCATTTTTCTTACGTTCTTTGTGTTGCTCTATAATGTCCCTAAAAATGTAAATTGAAAAACATCATATGTGTAATTTATGGCAATGTTTTTTCGCCACTGTCATGCTGTAATGTTTCCTCCTGTTGATGTTGGTACTTTGAAAATGAATTGACTCTGAAAACCATGAGTGTGTTTTAGCCCTGCTCAATGTGGAAAGTGTCATGAGATGTGACACTATAAATCAAATTGAATTGAATTTAATTATTGCCGTTGCATGCCATACATCTTTTTTTCTCAGATAAGGTCCCATGGTGGTCCACCGGAAGGGGTGGGATATAGCCTCTCTATAATACTAGCATCCCAGTTCTGATAAACCTGGCAAAATGTCAAACTTCGAAAGACAATAACTGCTTTACAATGGTTCAATTGGAATGAAACCTGAAAGGGTGATGTTAAATCTTGGTCCATAGAAAATCGGTCATTTTATGTCATAAACATTTGAACTCACAGGAAGCCAGGAACTTGCTTCATCACAGGCAACTTATCAGTGCACCCATTCAAATAATTTAAATCAGGTGTTCCAATCACTTCCATGGCCACAGGTGTATAAAAGCAAGCACCTAGGCAATCACCAACCAATCACAGACAAGGGGTGGGTGGCACGTTCATGAAAATGCGCGTCCATGATCATTTTCAAAACACGGGCTAGCTGGCTCTGTTTGTTTTGGATCTCGCAACGGAAGTGAGGGCAACCAGAATCGCTGATACAACCTTTAAGTTCATATGCGAGTCAAAGCAGGTGAGCGAACACTATACAATATAGTGTATGTCCCCCTCCACCAGCAGCTTAGTTCAAAGGCTTGAACTAAAGGAACAATGGAGAGGACCTCTCCTGTCATGTACCTAGTAATCCTGTATCAGTCAGCTAATTGATGCTCGTGCAGCTAAGTACTATACACACTATCTCAATGATCATCATCTGCTTTGTTCTCACTGTGGCATGACAGCTGAGTGGAACCATGTCCAGAGCCACTAATGGTCCTCCCTTCTATTCCGAGCACAAACAGCCTGTGATTTCACACAGATATATTTTGCTATCTTAATGGATAGAAATCCTCATTGCCTAGTATTTAAGATGCTACATATTCAGGCTCACTCTTTCTCTGTACAGCTGGTCTGATCGATATTTTTATTTTAATAATGCAAAAATATGACTGTTTACTGTGAACAAGATTGCTTATAGTGACAAATCTACAGAGAATTATCACCCAGCAACAGAAGACCACTGTTTTAAGCGACAAATTGTCATTCCCAACTTGTGAAATATCGGTGCCTGGTCTGTGCTGTAAGCTTCACACTATGATGCTCTAGGTCTCCTCTAGCATCTGTGTTGGAAGAGTTAGGGATGGCGTGTAAGTTTCCACTCATTCTATCAAAATAAACTTCTATCTTCACAGGAATTTACGGTTTAGCAAATAAACCACTTAGTTAGGTTGAGGAAAAACTTCCTTTTGCTGAAAAAAATAAAGAAAATATGCAAAAACAAACACTAATGTAACTTTGGGACACAAGCACTGATCTTCTGGTTAAAAGTCCTGTGTTTCTTTGACTCAACTACCTCCCAAACCACCCATCCTCTTTGTGTTTTTTTTTCTTTGGAATTGAATGAGAATGGCTAGTATACTACTTGTCCAGCACCAAATAGTGGACAAAGATAGCATATAGCTTGTGAAAACTCCTCCGAAGCTTCCTGTCTAAAGATATAGCTCCTACTGATGGGGTTGACCTGTCCTTTGACTCACATATTAAACAAACTACAAGGACAGCTTACGTTCACCTGCATAACATTACAAAAATTAGGCCCATGTTTCCTCAAAAAGATGCAGAAAAACTCGTCCATGCATTTGTTACCTCAAGGCTGGACTATTGTAATTCCTTATTATCAGGCTGTTCCAATAAATCTCTTAAATCTCTTCAGCTGGTCCAGAATGCTGCAGGGCGTGTTCTGATACTATACTAGAAGAAGGGATCACATTTCTCCTGTATTAGCTTCTCTGCACTGGCTCCCAGTAAAATCCAGAATAGAATTTAAAATCCTTCTCCTCACTTACAAGGCTCTTAATGGTCAGGCACCATCATATCTGAAAGAGCTCATTAAACCCTACTGTCCTGCTAGAGCACTACGCTCTCAGAATAAAGGGTTACTTGTAGTTCCTAAAGTCTCCAAAATTAGAACAGGGGCCAGAGCTTTCAGCCATCAAGCTCCTCTTCTGTGGAACCGTCTTCCGGTTCTGGTTCGGGAGGCAGACACTGTTCCCACATTTAAGAGTAGACTTAAAACTTCTCTTTGACACCGCTTATAGTTAGGGCTGGCTCAGGTTTGCCCTGAGCCAGCTCTTAGTTAGCCAGTATTTTTAAGGCGGCTGACTATTGATCAAAGTAATTGACTAAAATCGGCATCTCTACTGTTACTAACTTGACTAGTCCTAGGATTACTCCCGGGAATCTGGCTATGTTTCTGGTCCAGCAGAGTCCACTGAGGTCCTGACCGATGCAGACTGCTAACTGGCCTGACTGTTGATATTACTGCTACTGTTAATACTACTACTATTGCTAATACATCTACTACTACTACTACTATACAACCAACACCAAATGCAGTTGGAACCCAAGGGCCTGGGCTGCAAGAGATTTCTGCCTAAAAGCCTATTAAGGCAGTTTTTTCTCTCCACTGTCACAGTAACGCTTGCCCCTGGGTGATGTTGGAACTTTGAAAATGTATTAACTCTGAAAATCATGAGTGTATTCTAGTCCTGCTCAATGTGTTAAGTGTCCTGAGATAACTTCTGTTGTGATATGACACTAAAAATAGAATAGAATTTAATTGAAAAGAGCTGAACATCTAGCTGCTAAAGAGCTTAAAGATACGTTACTGCCAGAAACATGACTCAACATGATGGTTTAAAACTTGTTTCTGCCACAGTGCATATATTTTGAGTTTCAACTACTATCAACAACATGTATTTTGAAAAGCATCAATAACTGGCTCTTATGTCTTCATAGTTATTCAAAGGTGCATTACTTTATCCAATTAAACTTAATATTGTTTAAATATCATAAACATTTTGAGAGCAGTGGATGAGTATTACTCTCAGGTTTTGAATCAATCAATACCCAGCGTCCACCTGCTCAAAGATGTCCTGCAGTCAGAGTATATTTTCCAGTCGGACAGCTGTTGTGGAGGTGCAGCGTAAATAAAGGTTGCTGTTACCATCTAGTGGTGAAACGCATGCAACACACCTTTAATGGTGGAAATGAAAATTGGTACATTCACTACATTTTCAGATTTTGATATTACAGTTTTTAGAATCGCTAAAACATTTTTTTGTCCTAATGCACCAACACACCTACCACACACAATTGGCAAAACAGTTAATTCATGCTCAAAATCACACATTGTTAACTAAACTCCAACACTCATCTTCAAAATACAATAATAAACTAACACAATACTAAAAACACTAAGATCAGATGGAATTACAGAAACTCCCTACATACAATAGACAGTATATTGTAGATATAGATCTTTTTTTTTTTTTGCACTGCAGTTTCTTTTGAGGTTAAGTTGGGTTTAGTAAATGCATGCATTTTTTAATTTGCTGTAGAAATTCAATACAGAAATGAATGACCCATATCAGAGTAGCTTTATAGAAAAGTAAAGTTTACAGTTTGTGAAAAAAAACACAGAGAGACAAAACTGCTGCAGTAAAGGCTTATTTGCAAGATAACATGGTACTCGTCTTCCTCTCCCTTGTCCTGGTACTCGTCTTCCTCTTCCTTGTCCTGGTACTTATCTTCCTCTCTCTTGTCCTGGTAGTCATCTTCCTCTCCATCTTGCAGGCATTTTTCTTACTTTCTTTGCTCTATATTGTTGCTTTCCACACAGATCAGCCTGAAGAGGTCCTCTTCTACTGGATACCAAATGTACCATGTGATTGAAAGAACCTCAACACCTCATTCTCTCTGATTGATCTATTTGCATAAATTTGATCAGCTGTTTGTTGGTAGCTATTGAAAAAATACATGGGATAGTGTTTTAATCTACAATATGAACAGCTGATTACTTTGACGTTAGCCTATGCATGTTTAGATAATATTAGATTTGGCTTTATTGTTTTTGTGCGGAGTACAAGTACAAAATGCTGTTAGCATCTAACCAGAAGTGCAAAAAGCAGAAATTGCAATGTAAAACACACCAACAACAGTATAAACAGGCTTAGAGTCTGTCTATACTGTTGTTTAACATGATGCTATCTGTTCTGACATACTGTGTGAAAGCATTTGTAAATGTGGCAGTAAAAATCCATTGTTTTGGTCTCGGTTGAGCTTGTGTGTATAATAGGTTCAACCATTTTATATTTGTGTTAACTGGATGCATTTTGTACCAAAGCAACAAAAAACGTGTAAATTGTATAGCTTACACAGACGGATGTTGCGAGTTAAGGAAACAAGTTAAAAGATATTGTTATTATTATTGTTAAATTATTGAAAACATTTTCATTTCATTACTTATATTATTACAGATATTGGGATTTTCAGTGTATACTTGTTTAGATAGCTCATCGTGATTAAGTTAAACATAGTTCCTTCATTTTTATAAAACATTTCATATACAGCATCCATCCATCCATTTTCTACCGCTTATCCTGTATTTAGGGTCACGGGGGGGCTGGAGCCGATCCCAGCTGTCATTGGGCGAAGGCAGGGTACACCCTGGACAGGTAACCAGTCTATCACAGGGCCTTTCATATACAGCAGATAATTATAATCAGAAGATAGTTATATTAATGATTTAGGTTACAGTTTCAGTTTTAGGGATAATGGAATTCAGTAAGTCATTAACACATGGAACATATGTAAATATGAAACACCGTATTTTCTGCTAGCAACATTCACAAAAAGTACCAAAATTAATGATTTCATAAACTTTAAGTTTAAGAAGTATACGATAGCACTACAGCATACTTGAAGTCTGCACGGTCTCACATTTAAAATCTGGCTTTGAATATAATTGAATCCTCAATTTGAAGCAGCTTTAGCTGGAACCTTCTACAGAGACAGCTGGCCCAACAAAGGGGCTAAAGGGGCATAAGCTGCGTTCACAAACACTCAATCACACACGTCCATGTGGTCTCATGCCCTTGTCTTTCAGGTGAAATGACTCTTCTTCTCCGCGGTGGCTTCCTGCTCGGCTCTTGACCTCTCGCTGCAGGAGTCCCAGCCACTTTGCTGTGACAGCCCAAACGGATTGACTGGAGTGGACGACCTTGTCCATCCCCTCTGGACATCTGTACAATCACTCGGTGCAGACAATCTGTCTGGATTTATAAGTGCATGCCGTGCAGTCGGGCACCATGAGAGGGAGCTGAGATACTCTGGAATCTCTCCGAACAACTGCTCTTCTTTGCTTGAGCTGACACAACAGCCGAAGTTGTCTTCCTGTTTTATTTTGTTACTTACTTCTCCTCTACTTTCACTTCCTGTCCCTGAGTGTTTCCCGCCAGTTCCCTTTGTCTGCCATGTGTCTAACTAACCTGCTCTCTGTGACACTGGGTGCATCTCTCAAACTCTCTGAAACTGAATCCGTTTCTCTCATTCTGACACCATGAAGAGAGGAAACAAGGACATGTGTTTTATCTAAAGCGTCACGTGAAGCGATGTCTTTTCCTGATCACAGCTGATACAGCTGTCAGTCAGATCTCACAGCTGAAAATACTTCTGATGAGTTTGTGTCTGGACACATGTTCACTGTGCTAATACTAATAAACACAGCAGGGGTTTCTCTCTGTAGTATGTTACCTGCTTAACAAACACCTGCATTCTCTATGTATACATAGAATGGATTTGTATTATTTATTCTAACTATTATTCTACTATTTGCATCTGTATTTATTGATTCTCTGATTGTAAATGCAATATGTAATAACCCAGATTATAATTATAGTGTCTTTTGAACACTGGAAATTATTTATTAGGATAAATATTTGGGGAAAAATGTAAATGATATACCTCATATCAATGCCGACGCTGAAGAAATCTCAGCCTTGTGTGACTGAATAGAAATGATGATAAATTATGTCAAATGTGTTTCTTGCTGATAGACTCTCTCTGACTTTAATTAAATCCATAATAAAAGTTATTAAAGATAATGACAATATAAATCTCTCTCATTAATCTTTCTCAGGTTATTTGTGCTCCTTTTGTTGTTCAGACCTTCAATGAACACATGTTTAACTAGACGGTGAATCAGAAAACAAATCAAACATGAAACTTGGAGTGGTTCACTTGAGTGAAAGTTATCTGTCTTCACTCCAGTATGTGATGTTGGGATGTGTCAGATCAGTCTGATCAGCTGCAGCATCCAATCAATAACTGATATCCAATAAGGGGGTGGGTTTAAAGACGTCCGTGGAGACTGCTCTCCTGTCTCCTCAGAGACTCTCCTCGCTCCTTGGAGCAGAAATAAGAACTTTGATATGTCTTTGAGATGGACGACCAGACTCGAGGAGCAAATATGAAACAAGAGACTGAGGATGTACCCCAGTTTGTCTCATTACCTCCGTGTCTGGCGTTCCAGCATTCTTCCTCAGTCTTGTGGCCGGTGTTGGCCTCATCTTTGCTGCTTTGTTTGCCATGCTGACTGATCTCCCGTGTACTGACCTTTCCTGTTCCTGAGTCTTGTGTCTTGCCTTTTTGTCTATTTCTGCCCCTCTCAAGTGTCCAACTTTCTCAGCATGTGTGTGTGTCTGTGTTTCCTTGCAGGCTTGTGTGTGTGTGTGTGTGTGTGTGTGTGTGTGTGTGTGTGTGTGTGTGTGTGTGTGTGTGTGTGTGTGTGTGTGTAGGTTGACTGTGTGCACTGTATGTGTGTGCACACGTGCCTGTTCCGCTCTCTGTTGTGGAACAAATTACACAGCGGCTGGGGAGCCAAATGACTAATCAGTGGTACACAGATTAAAATCCAATTGCTACAATTTGAAGCCACACAGGAGTACTATGGGAAATTAACTACTACAGTGTCTGCGCTGCTGTCTCCACTAGGCATACCTGTTAGATGTTGATCTTTTAATTAGCGCGGCCCAAAGAAACTTTAGACCCATCTAAAAGACATAAAAAAAGATGACAAGTGACACTTCAATTTTTGGACATCCAAATTAAAAAGAGTATAGAATGTGTTTCTGCCTTGTCTGTGCAGCGCCTAAATGCATCCTAAGAGTTAAAAATCACATTGTCTGAGATGTAATCTGTGCATGAAAGACAATACAAATGGTGAACAAAGTTAGAGCACAGTTGGTGGTTAATTTGTTCATATTCACCAGGAGGGACATTAAGAAGATCAAGTGTTGTGTTTATGATGAAGCCGGGAGGATGGGATGTTGTCTGCAGCCACTAATTCACCATCACTGTATCATCCGCGGCCCACAATAACCACTTATCAACCACAGGCTAAAGTGGCCATTGCCAGGGCTTACCATCTCCGACTCAGAATGGATTGGAGGCGCCGCTAGTTTATTTTAATACAGCTCAGAAGACTATTCATTTTCCTCGCATACATACATGTTCAGGGGGAGGATGAATGATGTGAATAATGAGAAAAGCCCCAGCTGAACTCGCTCAGCCCTGTAGCGAAACCAGGCAAGTGACTGTGGCTCTTATTACATTATGGGTTGTTTTTTTCTTGGATATACATTAAGTGCAATATGCGCTTGAGCGGGGCTGAGACATAACATGAACACTTTCCTGGAATAATCTCAATGGCAAAATATAATCTCATTTCGTCTGCGAGTGTAGAAATCCTGTTTGCATGGCTGTGGCTGTCTTTGTGTCTTACGGCAGGCAGGAGACGTGTGTGCAGGCGGCCGCTGAAACCATAACAACTGTGCTGGAACACTTCATTGGCAATGAATTGAAACATGCCATGTTTATTTTTTTTCACAGATGTGACATATTTCAGTTTGGGATCATGCCCACAAAGAACGGCATTTCTAGAATTTTTAACATGGGAATTTCTCAAAATCCAAAATTTGACAATTCTTTAAAATAAAAAAAACTGTAATGGGTTGACGAAACACATCTGCTCACTTACAGCAAAGTCCTAGGCTGCATGCTAATAGAGCATCAGACCTGAACATACCTGGGAGCTGCTAGTCCCTGTGGACATGGAGCATCTCAGTTCAGGGCTCTCTGTGTGGTAAAGCTGCACAGAGAGGATTTTTACAACCAGTCAAACCATCTACTTTAGCTTCATAAGCTCACTTCTCCGAAGTCTGATCCAACACGGTCAATACTGGGTTGTCAACCCATAAATCATCTTGCTGGAGGAGTAAGTACTTATACATGCTCACACATGTTTGTTTGAAATAACAAACCTCATCACCTGAAAGAATACTGGTGACGTAGTATTGGATGACATGTTGTCAGAGCTTCTTGGTACATAGAGGCTACCGTAGTTGCAACACGCATTTGAAAAAGCGAGGTGCCAGACAGCACTATTCGTTTGAATGCAAAATACAATTTCACCACTAGATGGGAGAAATCCCTACACAAAGTCTCTTAGTTTAGGATCAGATAGATTTAAGTTGCAGGTTTGAATAGTTGATTGTTTGTTTCTTCATACTCACGTTTTCTTTGTTCCTTTTGTATGTTCAAACAGGAATCAGGAATGTTTGGGGAGGAGCCACCAAGATTCCCCTGCGTATTGATTTTGTTGATGATGTCATCACTGACATAATATTGGTGGACGTCCTCAGAATGTCGCCCCGTAACACAAACATCACTTGACAAATCTCAGTATTGAATGTCCTGGACATGATGACAAAGAGATTTTTTATTTGTCTTTTCCTCCAGATATAGAAGATGTCCGTCCACTGTCACTCAGTCCATTTAGTTGGATCCGTTCAGTGAGTACGGCTCATTGATCATTGTTAGCTTATGTTAGAAAGCCCGTCTTCTTCTGGAAAACCAGTCAAATCATCAGAGAAGGGTCCAGATGATCTATATTCTTTGTGATTTTGACGGCTGCAGAACTGTCACTTTCTGTCTAAACACAAGAAAGGTCTATACCATTATCTCTCCAGGAAATGTAACTGCTTAGCTTAGCACAGCCTGGCTCTGTGTCCACTTATTAGTGTCACTAAATAACACATTGCATCCTGTTTGCAGTGGGAGAGTACACCGATCACCCATGTCATTATGACCACCTGCCTTATATTGTGTCGGACTCCCTTTTGCTGCCAAAACAGCCCTGACCCATGGACTCCACTAGACCTCTGAAGGTCTGCTGTGGTATCTGGCACCAAGAGGTCAGGAGCAGATCCTTTAAGTCCTGTAAGTTGTGAGGTGGGGTCTCCACTTGTTTGTCCAGAACATCCCACAGATACTCGATCGGATGAGATCTAGCGAATTTGGAGGCCAAGTCAACATCTTGAACTTGTTGTGTTCTTCAAACCATTCCTGAACCATTTTTCCTTTGAGTTATCCTGCTGTAAGAGGCCACCGCCATCAAGAAATACCGTCTCCATGGAAGGGTCTACATTATCTGCAACAATGTTTATGTAGGTGGTATGTGTCAAAGTAACATCCACATGAATGGCAGGACCCGAGGTTTCCCTGTAGAGCATTTCCCAAAAGCATCACGCTGCCTCCGCTGGCTTGCCTTCTTCCCATAATGCATCCTGGTACCATGTGTTCCCCAGGTGATTCACCAGACCAAGCCACCTTCTTCCATTGTTCCGTGGTCCAGTTCTGATACTCACATTCCCATTGTTGGGCCTTTCAACAGAGGACAGGGGTCAGCATGGGACCCTGACTGGTCTGTGGACAGGGGTCAGCATGAGCACCCTGACTGGTCTGTGGACAGGGGTCAGCATGGACACCCTGACTGGTCTGTGCACAGGGGTCAGCATGGGGACCCTGACCGGTCTGTGGACAGGGGTCAGCATGGGCACCCTGACTGGTCCAAGACGTAACAAACTGTGATGCACTGTGTTCTGGAACCTTTCTATCAGAACCAGCATGACTTTTCAGCAATTTGTGCGAGAGTAGCTAGTGGATCGGACAACACCGGCAAGCCATCTCTCCCTACGTGCATCAATGAGTCTTGGCTGTCTATGATCCTGTCACCGGTTCACCAGTTTTCCTTACTTGGCCACATTTGGTACTGCCCCCTGCAGACCGGGAACACCCACAAGAACTGCAGTTTTGGAGATGCTCTGACCCAGTCATATAGCATCACAGTTTGGCTCTTGTCAAAGTTTTCCTGCTTCTAACACTCAACTTTGAGGACAAAATGTTGCAGCCGAATAGATTTAATATTTTTCACCCCTCCCCCCAGCTTCATGCATCCCTGAACACCTTTTTTAACACCTGCATGTAGGCAAGGCAAGGCAAGGCAACTTTATTTGTATAGCACATTTCATACACAAGGCAGACTCAAAGTGCTTCACATCATAAAACAAAGTGAGAAGAAAAAAAGAAAAAAAAATAGAAGAATTAAAAGAAAATAATAAAAATTTTAAAAATGCATTACAGAAAGAAAATAGAATAAAAACATATTTGCAATAATTAAAAACAGTGCAGACATTAAAAGATTTAGCAGAAAGCTATGGTGAACATAAAAGTTTTCAGTCTAGTTTTAAAAGTGGTCAGAGTTGGGGCAAGTCTTACATCTTCAGGAAGTTTATTCCAGCCATTTGTTGCATAGTGACTAAATGATGCTCTCCCGTGATTGTTGTTTACTCTGGGAATCACTAACAGATTGGTCTCAGAAGATCTTAGTGGTCTAGAAGGCGTATGTAGTGGGAGCATATCAGTGATATACTTCGGTCCTAGACCATGTAGCGATTTATATGTGAGCAGGAGGATTTTGAAATCAATCCTCTGACATACAGGGAGCCAATGTAAGGATTTAAGAATTGGTGTAATGTGCTCACATTTTTTGGTCTTTGTAAGAACTCTAGCAGCAGCGTTCTGAACAAGCTGTAGCTGCCTGACAGTTTTTTTCGGAAGACCTGCAAGGAGACCATTACAGTAGTCTAGCCTACTAGTAATAAAGGCATGTACAAGTTTTTCTAAGTCTTGAGCTGACATGAGCCCTCTAAGTCTTGCTACATTTTTTAGGTGATAGTAGGCTGATTTTGTTACTGATTTAACGTGACTGTCGAAATGTAAATCAGAATCCATAATAACCCCAAGATTTCTGGCTTTGTTTGAGGTTTTCAGGGACAGAGAGTGAAGGTGTTGAATTACTTTAAACCTTTCTTTTTTAGCACCAAAAACAATTATCTCAGTTTTGTCCTCATTTAGTTGTAGGAAGTTTTGGCACATCCAGTCTTTGACTTGCTCAATGCACTGGCACAGAAGATCTATGGGGCGATAGTCGTTTGGTGATAGTGCTACATAGATTTGGGTGTCATCGGCATAGCAATGGTGGTCAATGTTATTATTTTGCATGATTTGTCCTAGTGGGAGCATGTAGATGTTGAATAAAGTTGGCCCCAAGATTGAACCTTGGGGGACTCCACACGTTACATTGGTAGGTTCTGATACAAAGTCGCCAATGGAAACAAAATAGTTCCTATCTTGTAGATATGACTTGAACCAGTTTAAGACTGTGCCTGAGAGCCCCACCCAGTTTTCCAACCTGTCCAAGAGTATTGAGTGGTCGACAGTGTCAAATGCAGCACTGAGGTCTAATAGCATTAATATTGAAGTTTTGCCAGAGTCTGTGTTAAGACGGATGTCATTTACAACTTTAATAAGGGCCGTCTCGGTGCTATGAAAAGGTCGAAATCCTGACTGGAAGTTGTTGTGGCAGCCAGTTGAAGCCAGGAAGTGATTTAGTTGTTGGAGGACAACTTTCTCAATTATTTTACTTATGAAGGGTAGATTTGAAATTGGTCTGTAGTTGTTGATAATAGCGGCATCTAGGCTCCGCTTTTTTAGAAGAGGTTTAATGACTGCAGTTTTGAAGGCCTTTGGGAAATTGCCTGATTGAATGGAGTTATTAACTATTTGCAATACGTCTATTGATAGGCAGTCAAAAACATTCTTAAAAAAGTTGGTAGGTAAAGCATCAAGGCAGCAGGTGGATGATTTTAGATTTGTCACCGTTTCCACTAGAGTTTTAGAGTCTATGGCATTAAAGCTTGCCATCATTGCTGTGTTACTTTTGCCTGAACAGGGTGGTGATCCAACTTTTTTGTTTGAGATATTGATGGCGCGTCTGATGCCTTCAATTTTATTAGTATAAAAGAATGCAAACTCATTGCATTTCTGCGTGGAATGGAGTTTAGCTGGTATTTGTGTTGGGGGGTTGGTCAGTCTGTCAACAGTTGCAAATAGGGTTTTCGCCTTATAAGTGTTGTTGTTTATGATATTGGAGAAGTATGTTTCTCTCGCACTTTTTAAGACTAAATTGTAGGCCCGGAGGCTCTCTTTATAGATGTCATGGTGAATATGAAGTTTAGTACTCCGCCAGATTCGTTCAGCCTTCCTGCACTCTCTTATGTAGTAGAAACACTCATAAAATCATGTGAAACAAATGATTAATTAAAATGGTGTAAGTGCCACAGAAAATGTGTGAATGTTGACAAAACATAAAACAAATACAACAGTTTGTTTTGTTTAAATTAGAAGTAAATTAAAACTAAATTACACATTTTTGTAATTGCTAACACAAACCCACCAAAACATCAACTTCGGTTACCACCTTAAACAAAGTACAAACCAAAAGTACAAACACATTTTATGTTTTGCATTTGTTTGTAATTCTGTAACTTACTTCTTACAAAACACTACGCGTTGTTTCTGACATTAGTCACATCCGTTCAACGAGGAAATCTCTTGCAATCATTCAAACAAACGCACACACTCACACACCCTTAGACACACACACACACACACACACACTCTTGGACACACGTACACACACAGGCATACACATTCACACACACACACACACTCTTGGACACATGTACACACACAGACATACACACACTTAGACACACTTAGACAAAAAAGGCAGCTTGGTGTCGGACACCGACGCTAATTTAGAGTGTCAGCATTTGATGTGAAGAACCCACCCACTGCATTATGGGTAGAGCAACTCAGGTAGTACAAAGAAAGGGGTCGACCATGGAGGGACGGGGGTTTGGGGTGGCTCAAACAAACAAACACAGGACTTTAATTCAAGAGACTGCTATTAGTGTACCGTGCAAAACTAAAAGTAAACGTTTAAGCTATGTTGATAGTCACATGACTTGTTGGTCAGTCATATGTGCACGCCGTGACTGACCCTTTAAAAAGTCAATGTATGAGGGAGATGGTTATCCCGGACTGTCATATGTAGGATTGGGAGTTTTAGTGCCCCATTTTCTGCCCAGACCACCTACATTACATATACATGACATAATGATTTCAGAATGACGTGATAATAAGCTTTTATTTAGTTGTTAGCCATAAGGCATGGCACTGTCAATAAATCATTAAATCACTGTAGCTTGGGGCTTTGTCAAAGGACCATCCAAAAGCCATTACTCCAGATGGTGCATTAGGATGGATATCATTATGATGATATCATCCCCCACAGGTCCTTTCTTTCCAGTCATTTTCATCATATTTTATGGCTGACCATCACACCGCCATTTTGCGGCATGCTTAAACTTCCTGCAGGTATTGCACTTACATGGCAACAAAGGACACTGCGTGTAGGAAAAAGCATGTATTTATTTTTGCTCTGGATAAAAACACTTTTAGCAGGTTGTTCTTTTGAAACTCCTTCTAAGTGTATTAAGAAAAGCTCTTCACAATCCTCAGCTGAAGAAGAAGAAGGCTGAAACATTTTCCTCCCCATCTCTTCTCTTGACTATATTTCTAAATTTACCCATCCATTAGCGAGAGGCACAGGAGAAGACAGAGCTGCTGGAGCTCTTAACAAGGCTCCTTCTTCTCCTCAGTGTCATGCTCTACTGGCCTTCAAAACACGCAGCGCTCTTTTGTGTCTTTATTATAGCTGCAGCTGAAAGAGATGAGTTTGAGGTTATTGAGCTGGTGTGTGTGGCATCAATACAATTTTAGGGGAGCCGAAGTAGGTGGTGTATGTGTGTGTGTGTATGTGTGTGTGTGTGTGTAGAGTTATGTCCCAGTTATCTACCACAGATAATTGATGTGGACAAGCCCAACTGAAATCTCTGCGACAGCGATAGGCACGCCACACGCTCCCCGTTGATGGATGCCCATGTCAGTCTTTCTGACCCCCCACCCCCTCTCATTCAAACACACACTCACACTCACACGCACACACACACACACACACACACACGCACACACAAGCCATGAGTCCTTTTCAGTGGGGCACAAAAGGAGCAGTCTCCTGGCAGACCGTCACCAGCTGAGCTGTTACAGAACACTGCTCAGAGGGCACGGAACGGGGAGCACCAGGGAGGAAGATGCGGGTTGAGGGCAGGGGAGTAAGAAAAGGATAGGGGGAGGAGGTGAAGGGGGGGGGGGGGGGGGGGGGGGGGGCATTGTGAAGGTTATTGATGGAGGATGGAGGATTGATGGAGAAGTATACACGTTGGAGAAGAGGAGGTGAGACAGGTAGAGAGAAGAGGTGGTTGGCTCAAAGAAAGGATATAGAGGAGGGATATAAAAGGACGAGGAGGAGTGTTTTGTTAACGGAGCTGAGTTTCCCCTTGTGATGCAAAGAGTCCGGGAAGCTGCTTAGCATTCTCTCTCTCTCTCTCTCTCTCTCTCTCTCTCTCTCTCACACACACACACACACACTATCCTAACTTTAACGCTGGCTCAGCAGAGAATACATAGATGTTAAAGTGGTGTGATTAATTTAGGATGCAGTGAGCACACACACACTCCCACGCATACGCACACATCAGCATCTGAATGGAGGTAGTAGTTGTGGAGAAATGGCCTTTCAAGCTGGAATTTACCATCATGCAATATCAATCAGGTCTCACAGTTACGTATCAATATGACATAATGCAAACTACACTTCAGGCTTATCAAAAGGGCACAGCTGTAACTACAAGGCTGTTTGTGTCAAATTCAAATGAGCAAAAATATGTAAAGTTCAACATTTGAGAAATGTTTTTTTCTTATCCCTCCAAAGTGAGATGACACGTGACGCTGTGTCTTGATTCTGTGTGTCCTGTGTCTGTGGTCCCCCAGAGGTCTACGATAGTAGCTCACATTAGTCCAGAGACCAGACTATGTGGAGGAACCAGAGACTGTCTGTGGTCCCCCAGAGGTCTACGATAGTAGCTCACATTAGTCCAGAGACTGGAGCAGACTATGTGGAGAAACCAGAGACTGTCTGTGGTCCCCCAGAGGTCTACGATAGTAGCCCACATTAGTAACTAGAGACTGTCTCCTGTGGTCCAACCAACAAGATCTCTGCCGTATTTATGTCTATGACCTTATTTGGAGTGTTAATGGAGCAACTACAATGTTAGCACAGCCTAGCACCCATCCTGTGTCAACATAGTGGTCTTTTCTGGCAAAGAAGCTTCTCCAGGGGGATGGGGAGGCTTCATCCCGTGATTTCATCAAAAAAGTGCTCTGAGCGCATTTTAAAATGTTTCTATGACAATACACTATTACAACTTTAGCTACTGTTGTTTGATAGCCTAGCATCGCCCCCCCCCCCCCTATTATCTGTCATTTTGACATTTTTTTCACCATTTGAACCAACCGGAGGATGCTGCTTCATATTTTGTATGATCAACCAGTCACCTCAACCTTGGAGCAAACATTTGATCTGTCAGAGACAATGTGTAGGCTGGTAAAAACACAACACTCACCAGTTATTTTCATTGTCCGATTTTCTTCCAGTAATGGGCTTTTCTGTATTTGTTATACTGTCCGACAGACATGGCCAAAAAACGCTTCTCCTCCATTTAATACAGCAACGTCACAGGTGCTTTTCTGAAAAGTTTTTCAACTTTAAGCATTTGGAGCAGCTGCATAGAAGGTGAAGCGCTCAGAAAAAAAGATGCTGGGTGCAGTGCTTTTTGTTGAAGCGGCTGCATACGCTCTCTGCTCATTGGGAACAATTGAATTGATGCTTGTGCTCAGAGAAGGGCACTCAGTGGACAAAGGCCCTTAGTAGACTTTGATGTTTTTTTAAGAATAGAGTGCTGCAGGAATAAGTCCCAAAATCCAGAATGAGTAAGTATTTTTCCTGTTCCGGTTCCCTCGTCTCAAAGTCAATGTCTGTGGTTAACATAGTGTGACAGGATGGTCGGGTAGTTTCCACCGTTCCCCCTCCTCCTTGCTTGATCCACACCAGGTGTGTGTCAGTGCGCTGCACTGATTGTAGGGCGGAGCCGCCAGCGCTCCTGGCGCAGGTGTCTATTTAATCCAGTCTGTCCTTCATCTCCCTCATGGCTGGTATCTTGGCGTGGCATGGCGCTGTGTGTGGTCTGAGCTGTGTGGCGGTTGGCGTCGCCGATTTTGCCGGACCCTCGATTTTGCCGGACCCTCTCCACCTTGAAATTGTAAGTCCTTTGCGTTGCGCTATTGGGGTATTTCTGCGGTCTCTGGGCATTACACCTGCTTTATCCTTGTGCCTTGCAGCGTGGCGGTCAGCTGGCTACTGCTGTGTGGGATTGGAGTTGTCCGTGCTGCGGATTCACTCTCTCCAGGATTTACCTGTGGCTTGTCGCTCTCCCTCTCCTCTGTGTTACCTGTGCTCCGGGGTATGTGATCTGTGCCGGTTACTCCTTTCGGTCAGATAGTGATTAGTATTAAAATTGAAATCTTTTGTGCATGCTTTCCAGGTACGCTCTCGGCCTGGTTGTGCGCTGCGGTGCTCCACTTACCGGCGTCTGACGCTTCGGTGCACCGGGACTCTACTGCTGTCTTGTAGTGTTTTAATGTCCAGTCTCACGATCACCGTTTACTTGCTCCCTTTCCCACTTACTATTGGTCCTATTGGACCTTAAGTGCTCCACCGTTGTGTAGCCAACCAGTGAGCTCTGATTTATTATCCTTAGTATGTTTATTGATTGTTTTGCATGAATATTGTTTCCTTTTTTAGTTTATTATGACTAATTGCTTTGCTTTTGTGTGCTATTAACTGTTTGCTGTTCTTTGTTTTTGTTAAATGGTTATGTTTGTTTTCTTTATTCCAAGGTTTATTTGTTGTATATAATTGATTGTGTCGTTGTTTTGTTTTTGAGCCACTGCTACCTGAGTGAAGAAAAGGTGGTTGAAATATTGCAGCATTTAAAAGAGTAGGATGTCACTGACTAAACTATTTAACTTGTATTTTTATATTGAGAATTAATAAAATTAATTATTTTCATAATTCACGTCTTGTCTGGGTGCATTCGGACTTGTGTCCTTTAAAACTAATTTCCTGGGGGCGAAATTCCCCCAGGTGGCGTTGTCGAGCAGCACTTTATCCGCAATTTAAATTGTTAATTTTGCACATACCACCCTCATGCCACAATAGGTTTAAGAGATTTTAACATAAAACATCAGTTTTACATCGGTAAATACTACAAACGCAAATACACTGAACACTATTCCACCATTAGCTTAGTGGTGGTGACATGAAGTTGTGACCATGTTGATTCCATTTACGCTTCAAAAATTATAAAAGTGGTGTTAATTTCTGAAGATTATCTTACAAAACATGTTAGTATCATACACTTGTGTATACCACAGAGCTTGTTTTCTGCAATCATCAAAAATTCAATAGAAAAACCTGTTGGCTTTTTTTTATCAAATGGGGAGAAAATTTCGCTGCAAATTTTTTTCATACAATGTCAACACAAATCGATGTAGATGTCGAGCGCGAATGGGGGCGTTTATTTGCGCAAGTTGAAATATTTCAACACATGCATGCTAACAAGTTCACAATGACAATTCTAACGTGTTGCTGAACAGGTCAACGTATACCATGGTTACATTTGCTAATTAGCTGGCTGATGGGAATGACGTGAGTTTTGCAGGTACTTGTTCATAAAACAAGGAATTGACAACAACAAAAAATGGCCTGATAGTGGTAGATTAAAGGATAATTAGTACGTTGCTACAATGACAGAAAGGTGTAGTCCGTACCAAATTTCATGTCAATCCACTAAACAGGAGATTTTTCAATAAGAAACAGGAAGGTCCATCTCATGGAACAAAGGAAAGGTCATCTTTAATGCATCTATTTCTGTCAATGTCTGTCAGTGTCCTTATTATCTTCTTCCTTATAGTGTGAGTGAAGGCAGATTGTTGTTTAGCTGATTGGGCAAACCCAGTGGGGAAAGATGAATTAAACAGCACTCAAGACACAAACCTGCTTTCATACATTACTGACTGCCTGCCTTCCCTGTGTATTGGTCTCTTGCCAACTTTTGCATTGTGCTGTCAGATTGCTGCCTACCTGTCGCCGCATCCACACACATCACACCCTCAGCTCTTCTTCAGCTTCACTGACCACTCCGCATCCAAACACACGCACTCGCATTAACACCTCAGCCCAGATGAGCACAGGAAGTGAATCAAACGCCCACTGATATTTCCGGAAAGACACCCAAACCGAGCGGCGTGTGCGGTGGCGGCAACATTGGTGGGCACTACGATGAGAGTTGGACCACTCTCCTGGCGTGGGTAGCATTCGTATTTTGCCATGAGTGCCCGGGGTGCAGTGCGGGGCTGGCTGGCAGGCTCCGGGAAAAGGACCCATCTGTTGTATGAGATTATTTCGAACCAGATACAGCACAGGATGTCACCTGTTCGGAGAGACTCAGGGGAGGCGGGATTATGGGGAGGAGGGCATGTTGTGTGTGTGGAGGTGATTTCTCAAGACAACATGTGCTCTCTCATCCTATCTAGTCTTAGTTGTATTCAAGCATGTGTGTAAAGTGATTCTATGTGATTGTTTTTATATTTGAGAATATTGTGTACAGCTTGCTGAAATGAACAATAAGAAGATGCAGCTTTGTTAACTGCTTCACAACAGAATCCAGATGGATCCAGATTCAGGTTGCTGATCAGGGTGCTGCTCTACTGCTTGTGTTCATCAGATCCACCCGTTGTTCCTCCACAGTCCAAATATGGTCAATTCCTTCACTGGTTGCAAAAAAATGTAAGATGGTGACAGCCAAAATCCCGAACTTGAGGCTACAAAATTGTAGTCCACGAACCAACGGGTGACGTCATGAAGACTATGTTCACTTCTTATATACTTCTATGGGTTTTACCTTCAGATCAAGTGGTTTGTATATGTGGATAAAGGCTGTCTAAAACTTCCCAACCCTTCCTGACTAAGTAGATGCTGTATTTTTTTACCCAAAATCAATACATACAGGTGATAGTTTTCTAAAGCAAAGCTGTTATGATGTTTAATTTATATTTAAACTGAAGCTCATTGTGATGTGTGCTTACATTAGCCAAAGCAGATAAAAAGGGTTCAAATTGAAATCAGGCTATCTTAAATGAGCTCTTTCCAACAAAACATGTACACTAACTGTGTAACTAACTAACTCACTTTAAGTCACCTCTGGGCCTGTGCCAGGTATGTGCTGTAATCTACCCATGGGTTTAGATAATCTAAACTGTTGGCTTGTTTACAACCTGATCATTTAACTGCTCATGTTGCCCCCTGTCAGATGGTGTTGTAGCATGTAGCATGTCTCTAGATCGATGCAATTCATTTAATGAGCTCCACATTGTCATAACCGGTAACTACTGCACGTTTTCTTTGAAAGTTTGACTGAAATGACTGCAACATCAGAACCTTAAAGTATCACGAGAGGAGTCGGACCTTCGGCCAAGGTCAGGGTGATGCACCACTTGCATCCTAATGGCTGTAAAGCAGAATCCTTGTCTGCGAGTGATGAATGAGTGTCACATCAGGAGGGAAGGAGAATGGGAGGAGGAGATGAAGAGGAGGAGGATGATAGGAAGAAATTTGGCTCTAGAGATGTTGCCCACAGGAAACCCAGGAACAGACCTTAGGAAGCTCTAACCCTTCACTTTGCCATCTGTGGTTCAGTGTGTGTATGTGTGCTTGGCTGGTTGTGTGTGTGTATATATATATATATATATATATATATATATATATATACATATATACTGGTTATATACATGCACACACTGCTGTTGTTGTGTGTGTGTGTGAGTTTCCCTACATACTTGTGTATGCACCTGTGTCTTGTTATGTCCTTCACACACACACACACACACACACACACACACAAGCGCACGCACATACACACACACTCAGCACCTCTGTCACCTCTTGCACCTCCACTGAGAAGGACAGATGGGAGAACAGGAGAGAGGGTTCCCACGTCTGCTCCTCCATCTAGTCCAAACTCAACGCATCGCAGCCCAGCCGACCTCCATCCTGCCAGAACAACAGTGACTCAGCCAAAACACACACACACACACACACGCACACGCACACACACACACACATGCAGACTTTTGCTGTATCACACACACTCCAAAAGTAACAATGCACACACACTACAGATTCATGCTCAAAGCCACAAATTCACACACACCCATCGAGTACTTTGGCTCCTTGACTGTCCAGAGTGAAAAGCCAAATTATGATGAGGTAATCAAACTGCAGTTACTGGTGAACTGTTTCACATACATCTCCAAGTTGCTGCTCTGCTGATAAAGCACGCTTGTCATCAAAGTATGAAGACAGCAGCAGCGTTTGGTGCAGTTGTATTTACTTTACATAAGTCAGTTTTGGCAAACAGTGGCCATTGTGGCAACAAGTACTCTTTACAGAATTCCCCTTGAGTTGCTTTAAGGAGATCATCATTAAGCAACCTGACATAGCAATGAAAAACAACAACCGTGTCTCCTGAGGCCTGTACTATGAAGCCAGGATATCTTTAGGTTATCTGACTTAACTAATCCAAAGAACTCAGTGGTCCTGATGATGGTGATCAGCTCTGGAAGTCTACCCAGGGTTTCTCAGTCTGGCTGTGTGTTGACAGCAGAGGATCACAAACATGGACACTACTCTCAGCAGAGTGGTATATTTTACAAACACTCATTTTAGACAAATATGAAGAAGTTAAACACATTGCACACAGTTGCAGCTGCTGAAGTAAGGACAGTTGGAAAAATATCACATACTGTGTGAATGTGTAAATCAACAGATAATAGCGCTGCACCACCTAGAGCATGAGAGATCTGACTCAATGTTTTTATGAAGTTAAAGGTGCTATTGACAACATTGATAACATCCAGCTACTAGATGTCGAACTCGCTCTCCCTCCTTCCATTGCATTCACGTCACAACACAGCTGTTGCTCGAAGCACATGCGCCCTCAATGGGTTGCCAGTGTTGGTGTTAGCTAAAAGCTAGCTTTAACGACATCTTACCGGTCCAGAAGGAAAGTGGCCACCTCGTGGCTTTTCAGTTCTTGAAACTCCTTCAGCTGACTCCGACGATCAAACGCTGAACCAATGGCTGCGTTTTGGATCGCATGCATTTGCGCCTATGCATGCCGAGACTTGAGAGGATCCGCCGGAACTCGTCATAAACACGCCAAGTTCCCACCACGTCAAGTCGGACACAGGTGCACCTCACGGACTTTTTTTTTTAATTTAAACTTAAATAACTATATACATAACAAAAACTGTCGAGCCAGGGGAAACTTCACGGACTTTGCACAAAGAATATGGTCTACCCAGTGGCGCTGGCTTTCTTTGTCGCTGACGAATTCGAGCCGAGGCATTTGAACTCCCCTTGTTGATTGAGGCTGAGGAATTTTCTCACGTCGGAAATACCACGTGATAATTCTAACCAACTAGGGCAACGTTGAGGGGAGTGTCTTATGTCCGCACTTATTTGAGACCATCTGCACAGAAAAGCATGCGGAGGGAGGTACCCTGGAGAGACCAGCATTTCTGACGTTTTTTTCCCAGAATGCCTGGTTTTGCGTGGCAAATGCATGCGCATGCATGATTGGAAACGCGCCTATTGTTCACTCTGGTCTAGGTCCTCTTTTTGTCACTTAGCACTGGCACCGAAATGCCGCCCGCTTACCATCAAACTCAGCCATTTTTTCCGTTTTTTTTCCACACTAACTGACAACCCCAAAGACACTTGACCCCTGACTATGCAGAGATACCACGTGATACCAACGTCATTATTCTATTGGCTCACAAGCTTTGCTACAAACCGCAGCCACACGTCACACATCTACAGGTAAACAAAACATTCATTACAGACCGACAACATTTTTTTAAAAGATTAATTCACAATCAAAAAATGTTTTTCAAGTGATACTTTTGATTCTGCACCTTTCTAAAAGCTCTGTGGATGTATTCTTTTTTTATTATTATTCGTTTACATAAAAAACAAATACATCTCAGCAACACTTTAAAGGTCATTTTGATAACACAAAATTACCTTTAATGTGTTGCTTAGATGTATTCTTATAGAATTTAATAGAAGATACTTTATTCAGCCCCATGGCGTGTAGACAATATTTCAGCCTATTTCTTTCTGCTGCCTTGGTGGTGTGAAACCTAAATAGGTTATAATAACTCAAAATAGTGAGCAGACCTACTTTCATATCTTATAATAATACAGTACATAAAAGTACCTGAAGTAAAGTAATGGAAGGCCATGCACATTCTGGACAAATACACAAGACTGTTATTAAATAAACTTGTGTTCAAAGAAGAACTCACATCATATCGAAGAAGGCAGCATTTTTTTTTCTTATACCCTCAAAAAGACAAACCATGGTTACCATTATGTGGTTACCTAAAAATATTTTCCATACAATTCACTACATGGTAGCTTGTCCTAATAGCTTTCTCTTTGACTTCTCTATTTTCCCAATACAGCCTCATCAACTGTCTAAGGCACACAGTTACAGTTAGAGTCAACATGTCGGGCGGCTGTAGCTCAGAGGGTAGAGCCGTCGTGGCGGTTCGATTCCTGGCTCCAGCCATCTGCGTGCCGAAGTATCCTTGGGCAAGTTACTGAACATTGGCGAGTGAATGTATATGAATGACTCCTGATGTGCAGGTGGCTCCTCTGCCATCAGTGTATGTATGTGTGCACATGCTTGCATCCAGTAGGGCCCATCATAATAACATGCACCGGAACCACTTGTAACTACCTTACACCTTTGCCTTAAATGTCTATCTCTCTATAACACTGACCTTGAGGTCCCAGCAGTCTACCAGCTCTGCCTACCTTTGTATTTTCATTTGATCACAATGAGGAGTACTAATTAATACCAGGTGTGGAGGCCTACAATTAGGTTTCATAATCCAGATAAAGTACCCAGATACAGATTCCGGTGGTGTGTAAATGGGGTGATAGAAGTCGTGTCCCAGTTCAGCATCCATCCTTTGGAGGATGCATCCTTTGTGGTCCACGTTGGCAGAATCCTTTGAAGACCGTGAAAAAGATGAGAGTGAAGTAGCAAGTTGGTCAAGGTGAAGTTGACATAGTAGTGGCGTGCAATTCACAGATATGCCTCTGAAATGAAAGCATAGTACAGTGGCAAGTATGTGAACCTTTTGGAATTCCATTATTTTCTGAATAAATTTGTCATAAATGTGATCCGATCTTCATCTTAGTCAAGGGTATTGACAAACATAATGTGTCTAAAATAATACAAGAATTCTGATCTTTCATGTCTTTATTAAACACACACGATCAACATTCAATATGGCAGTGGAAAAAGGAATTGAACTCTTAGAATTAATAACTGATTGACTGCCCCATGGCAGCAATAACCTCAAGCAGGCGCTTCCTGTAGCTGTGGATCAGACCTGCACATCGTCGGGAGGAATTTTAGCCCATTCTTCCCCTCAGAACTGCTTTAGCTCTGAGGGGAGGAATTTTAGCCCATTCTTCCCCTCAGAACTGCTTTAGCTCTGTCATATTCTTTGGACGTCTCATGTGTTTGGCCCTCTTCAAGTCAATCCTAGCATCTCTATTGGGTTGAGGTCTGGGCTCTGACTTGGCCACTCCAAAAGGCCATTTTGTTGTTGACTTGCTCCGGTGTTTTGGGTCGTTGTCCTGTTGCATCACCCACCTTCTATACAGTTTCAGCTGATGTACAGACATTCTCACATTATCCTGAAGAATTGTCTGATTTACTTGGGAATTCATCTCCCCTTCAATGATTCCAAGCTGGCCAGGCTCTGATGCAGCAAAGCAGGCCAAAATCATAATGATGATCAGATCACATTTTATGTTTTATTTTATTATATTTATTAAAAAATGTATTCAGAAAATCATGAAATTCAAAAAGGTTCACATACTTTTTCTTGACACTGTATATATAGTAAAATAACAAATTTAATTGTAAATATACAGTAACATGAACAACACTTGGGTATATACTACACTAAACGTTAGGGATATTTGGCTTTCGGGTAAAAGTTACAGTGATATAATATTATGATTTCCTCATCTCAAAAAACGTATTGAAACAAAAGCCAGCAACAGTGGTGTCTATCCCACAAAAAAAAAAAAAATGTCACTGTCTCAATAACTTGTAATGTGACCAAAGGACATCCACTTTTCTGCATTTCTGGGACTCTTCCAGTCACTCTGTGTCTCCGTAGCAACCTGCTGGTGACAATCTGTGACTCTCTAAGGTCAGTGGCCACTTCCCTCTGACAACATCCTGTTTGAAGCCCCACAATGAATGGTGAGGTACTGTTACTTGTTAGGTGTCGTCTTGGTCTCATGATGTCAACATGTGAACAGCATGATGAAGAGGACTGTTTGAATACCAATTCTAATTGAACCAGGACATTGTTTGGTCGATTCGAGGATCAAACAGCTGTTGTGAATTTTGCCATTCAGCTCCTTGTTAGAGAACAGCAAGTTGTGCAAAAAGTACTGAAACATTGAAGAGTTGGACATGTGCATTTGAAAGTTTAGGGAAGCTAAAAATATCCCGAACTATTTGTAAGTAGTGTGTGTATATAGTTAACATTCCACAACTGTTCCAGACCAAGTAAGTCTGTAGATGTAAACATTGCTGCAAACATTTTGACTCGTCACAGCAGGAATTATACCTGTGCTTTTCCCGCCCAGACCTGGTCTCATATTAACGCTGAACTCTCAGCCTCCAGACTGAATAAAAAACATCTAACATTATTTGAGTAAAGCATCACATCCTACCACAGTCCACCTGCCTGGCTGTTAATCAACCACCTGGGCTTCAACCCGCTCACAAGCATGGTTTTACATAACCACCAACGCCGGTGTCAAGACCAGATCATTGGTTGGCTCTCTCCCCTGACAGAGAAAGAGACGGCATCAGCATGTCATAAAATCAATGGCAGTTTCATGAGGAAATCATCACTCTTGCGTTCTGTTCTCCTCTGCCTAAGCCCCTCTGGCTGTTTTTCTCCCACCATGCGGGGAGAGTAAGAGGGACGACTGGCAGATGGACACGGAAAGCGCCGCATCGCAGTACAGGGCGAAGGCTGGGTAGTAATCGATAGAGAGTTGGCAAAGGGCTTGGGCTGGGGATAAACAGTGGAGATTGCTCCGAGGGAATAGCATTGATGTGTGATTAAAGTCAGAGAATCCCCCCAGCCGTCCAGAACTTGTGAGTGAGATCTCTGACGCCGGGGTAATTGGTCTCAGGAAAATCAATGGATTTGGCGAGTGAGCTAGTCACATCTGTCGAGGCTGCTGGACGATACAGAGGAGACACTGGTGATCACCTGAGGCTCAACTTGACATTTATGTTTGAAGAGGCTGAGGGTTTGCCTTGACTTAACTTGATGCAGCAGCCAAAAACATTGTGTGCTCGGGACCTCAGCAAAATCTGTCTTCAATGGCAGTCCTCGCTATCCCTCCAGAGGTCACGTCCCTTTCTGAGACTTGGAGGGGCTTTCATGACCTGGGCAGACTACAACTAAAAACTTGCACATGATGGGTATTTCAGAATCACATCAAAAGTGAAGCGATGGTGCCAATGAGGTGGAAAATGAAGTGTCCTCCAGCTGTAGTAAACCAGCCAAAATGGGTCTTTTCTAGATCATGTGAATCCAGCTTGGCAAAATTCACTGAGCACCTCTGGATGATGT
This sequence comes from Eutrigla gurnardus, assembly GCF_963514095.1. Lineage (NCBI taxonomy): Eukaryota > Metazoa > Chordata > Actinopteri > Perciformes > Triglidae > Eutrigla > Eutrigla gurnardus. The sequence goes on from NC_139927.1 coordinate 21,248,237, forward strand.
CATGAACGCAGACAGGATGGTGTTTGGTTTCCTGGTGGATCTGGGAAACCACAACCTGAACAAATCAGCAATAGTGGTTATTTCAGCTATGATCAAGGAAACCTGGTGTCTACATTATTTTTACAGCAACATTACAACATTTTTAATACACATGATGAACAACAAGTTAACTGCACCTTACATCTACTGCAGCTTCCATGTCAACTGATGTCACTAATTACCTTAGTGGGATAGATAACATATTATTCGTCATTGCTCAAAGCCCAGTTCAAACTGTGCTTTTAAAGGATGTATATTATTTTTAATTATTGTGCATGGCTGGAACGTCTGCATTCCTTTGTGGCCTCTTTTAATAACCGATTTGCCATGGAAAATAAATTGCGACAGTTGGTATGAGGTTGGTAACTTGATTTCTGCAACCCTACCGTCATCTTTGGCTCGTTTCAACATGACAGCTTTCTGTAGCACAGGCCTTCATTTTCAAAAAGGTCATTGATGATGCGGGGGCACATCAGCATACATCTGATCCAGTGACAGCTGTGCCTGGGAGCCATCGCTCTCACAGCGCACACCAATTAGAGAGGGCCTTGTATCAATCAGAAATAAAATAACATCTCATCAAAATGCACGTCGGTTTTTTGATTCCCTCTCCCCCAAGAGAGCCGTGCTTCTCCCCAGATCCCATCTCCATCACCCCCCACACCTCTTTTGGCTTCTGCCTTTTTATTTTCTCAAACACACATCCACATCTTACACACACACACAGACACACACACACACACACACACACACACACTGTGCCCAAGGCAGGGACGGACAGTGCAGGTAACCAAATTAACACCTTAATGAGGAGGTCTCCAGTCCCAGGCTGACTTATTCTACATGCACAGCAGCAGCAACAGCATGCAGCTCTCATCCTACTGGATACAGCATGTATCCTTCATATGGGTATGCTGTTGCAGCTGGATTCTGTAGATTACATTGTTTTAGAGAAGAGACACTGATTTTCACGAGACAGGTTAAGTTTTATATTTTTAATATTATGCTAAATCATCGATTGTGAGATACACATATATTCTGGAGGATCCATAAAATTTCTAGGGGAGCCTTCATGCTTCTCCCCTTTCCTTTAGTGTGTTATTTAGTGTTTTGTTCATGTAAAAGTTCTCCAGAGTGTCAAAGCCTAAAGTCACTGAAAACGAGTGCGAACACTCTAGGTGAGGTGCAGCACTGGGACAGTTTAGAGAGAGGCTGGGAACAGGCTAACCACGGTCAGATGGCTGGGGAGTTGGAAGGAGGACACAGGCAGAGAATCCAGTTTGGCCACATAGTTTTTTCTTTTTCTTCCTTTTTTTCTTTTCTTTTTCCAGAATGGGTGATAGTACATGTGTGTGTGCTGTAACAACAAAAGAGGCAAAATTAATAGATATAAGGCACTCCATAATCAGCACACTACACATCATGACGTTATATAAGTACCATGGCACCATTAACATAACCATTAGCGACAGCGACAGACGAGTTATATGGCATTCGGAATCAGCTGATCATCATCAGCTGTGCGTTCCGTGCACCATGGCATAGTCATGTGAGTGTGTTCTGGACAGGGAGAGTTGGAGCAGCGCGATGACACAAGCAGGTTATCCGGGAAGTGAGTGGGGATTTTGTACAGTCATCTATCTGGGAAAAAGGGTGCTGGTGGAGCTGCTGGAACGCCTCTTTCAGGTGGCGTCAAAATTGACTGTCAAAATCAGGGGAAAACACAACCACACCATCAAGGTTGATCAACAGAGAGTCATTAACCAGGTTTCCTAAGCAGGGTTGCATCAGCCTTTGAAATGTGGTGTTACACAATCCAAATGGTATTATTTAAATTCGTACAGACCAAAGGGGTTTTGTGAAAGTTGTCTTCTCCCTGTCAGAGGGGTTAATTTCCACCTGCCAATAGCCACTTGCCATGTCCAGTGTGGAATACCATATGGTGGCATTGAGCCCAGTCAATGACTGCGGGGTAGGGGGCAGGCGTCCTTGTGCGTGAGCACACTCAACTTCCTGTGGTCTACACAGAACCTCCAACTTCCATCCTGCTTCTTGAAAAGTGCAATAGGGGCTGCCCAAAGGCTCGCACTCTACCACATCACTGCCCAGGATGTTCTGCAACAAGGTTATTCAGCATACAGACTTGGAGGGACAGGTCGGTACTTCTCACAACTTCGTTATGCTGAACCAGTTGATATCTGATGGTTCACAACACCAGTGCAGCCGAAGTCTTCATCATCAAAATCTTTTGTCCAGCGATGTAGCAGAATGGACATATCCCTTTGTTGATCCTGTAAATCTGTCTCCCTGTATAATACTAATAATAATACATTTATTTATAAAGCGCTTCCATCAAAGTGCTGTACAACAAGAAGAATATAAGAGTAAAGTCGATACATTAAAACAGTTCAATACAAATAAAGAACAGTTCAGTAAAAGCAAGAACAATCCAGGAAAAGGAGTAATGTGTTCAAATGTACTTGCTCCGGTCAAAACACATTTTGGACATTTTGCAGACGTTGAGTACTCTTTTTTGGCAAACCAGATTGGATGTCACAAATGCATGGATTAGAATCTCGGCATCCTTAAGTGACAAGGCTGGTCTGACCTTAGCAATATTTCTCAGGTGAAAGAAGGCAACCCTGATGACCTCTTTCATATGAAGGTCAGAAGAAAGTGTTATCAAAAACACACATAGGTTCTTAACACAGTCATCCAAAGACAAACTAAAAGTTTCTTAAAGATGACCAGTAGGCGTGATCTGAAGGCTATCTGTACTTTGCCACCATGTTCGCATGTATTTATATTATTATATTGGATTTATATTTATATTATGTTCGTAAATATCTGTGGAAATCAGAATCAGAATACTTTATTAATCCCTCGGGAAGATGTTCCCAAAGACTCGGAATAGTCAGGAAAGAAAGAAAGAAAGAAAGAAAGAAAGAAAGAAGACTCAAATAATTAAAATAATTGCTCATTTTGATAAGGGCTATATGCATAAGTTCTCCATCATGCCCCAGGTCTTGCAGTCAGTTGAGAGCAACTACGGTGCCTGGCTCCAAAAACTGCATCCGCCTTGATCTTGTGATGTCATCATTGCCCAGGTGTTCATGACGAGAGCAAGTCTGGATCAAGTCCGACACAAAACTAACCAGCATGCATTCTGCAGCGATCACTAGTGATCAATTCTGCACAGGCCTGGCTCATCTCCAACATGCCTATCCACAAGTCCTGTGTGAGCTGTTCCACAATGCTTTGGGGGCAATTCACTCACATCCAATAGAAAGTAGTAATAGTATGGCTAAACTTAAAGGATCATTGTGAAGCATTGAGGGGGGGGGGCAGAAAATAAACATAATATTAATGTGTATGTTTTCTAGGCTTCAAAAGTGGTACATAAATCAATGATGACTACTTCTAATTCTTACAGTCTATGGTCAGTAACCATAGGTCTCCTATATGCTTTGCCCCTGGGAGAAGTTTCACTTGGTTGCAATCTACAACCTCACCATTGGTGGTCCCAAAGACCACACCTTTAAGTTTGATTAAGCTTTAATACACAGACGTTTTATTAATTTAAACACAGGATTAATTCAGTGGGTCTTCACTGTACTGGAATAACTATATGGGTGCAGAACTGTGATTGTTTGCCATGCAAACAATGTTTACTACTAATGTTTTTGTTAAGGATACATTCTCTTAACGCACCAACACACCTACCACACACAATTGGCAAAACGGTTAATTTAATGCTCAAAATCACACATTGATAACTAAACTCCAACAATCATTTTCAAAATACAATAATACGCTAACACAATACACTATGTCTACTTAAAACGAACAAATGTTCTTGTCCAACAGGAACATTCAGTCAATCATAGCACAATGTGTCAAGTCTGCCATTATACAATAGACATTGTAGAGATCATAGATTATGTTTTGCACTGCAGTTTCTTTTGAAGCCTCTCTACATTTTTGTTTTGTTGGGTTTAATAAATGCATTGTTGCTGCAGAAATTTAATTACTCGTACTCGTCTTCCTCTCTCTTGTCCTGGTAATCGTCTTCCTCTCCCTTGTCCTGGTACTCGTCTTCCTCTCCCTTGTCCTGGTACTCGTCTTCATCTCCCCCTGTCCTGGTACTCGTCTTCATCTCCCTTGTCCTGGTACTCGTCTTCCTCTCCCTTGTCCTGGTACTCGTCTTCATCTCCCTTGTCCTGGTACTCGTCTTCCTCTCCCTTGTCCTGGTACTCGTCTTCATCTCCCTTGTCCTGGTACTCGTCTTCATCTCCCTTGTCCTGGTACTCGTCTTCCTCTCCCTCTTGCACTTTCTGTGTTGCTCTATATTGTTCCTTTTCCACACAGATCAGCCCAAAGAGGTCCTCTTCTTCTGGATACCATATGGTCATGCGATTGAAAGAACCTCAACACCTGAGTGTGTTTCCTAGATGGGATTCAGATGGGATTGATTTATTCGCATAACTTTGATCAGTTGTTTCTGAGTAGCAATGGAAAAGGTTGGGACTATGAAAATGTATTACAGTTTTTTTCAGTCGCTAACAAGTGTTTTTTCCAACCAGTTGTCACATTTTCAAAACTCTAAACATAATTAGCACAGCATCGGTCTTCTGTGTCCATACCACTCACACATTTCATGTCGTGTTCACACAATATGCAGTCAGTGAACACACTTCCAAAATGCTTACATTTTCTTAACAGACAAGCTATACCTCCCAACAAAATTATGGATTGTTTTTGTATTATTTACGAATGTTAACACACAACATCCCACAATAGCAAAAACAATATTCCAAACCTTAGATACAATATCAAAACCTCTGATTCTGCAATGGTATCAGTTCAAAAACAATAAAAACAATATATATCAGCTGATAATACATTTTTTTACGATTGTTTACACACTAAAATAAAAATTTCCACACAATTTGCGAAATTCTACTCCAAGGAGCAAAACACCTCCACAGATTTGCACAACATTACACACAATGTCTGCTTCACCCTTTTTGCAAAACATTACACACAGGGATTTGTAAAACGCTACACACATTTTTACACCTTAGACACAGATAAGGATTGTGAGGTTACTTCCTTGTCATTACAAAGCCCTGGATTGCCAATGACCACACTAATGAACAAATTGGATAATCACATCCACCAAGTGTGGAAGCACACATGTGTTTATTTGAAAACGCAGCACTCAGGTGTGCTATAAAAGGCAGCAGGTGAGTTCACCTGTCTTCAACAAAAATGGAAGGAGCTAGAAGAAGAAGAAGAAGAGTGAGAATGAGAGGGGGAACTCAAAGAGGAGATGAAGGCGGTAGAGGAAGAGGAGAAGGAGGTAGAGGAGGAGGCCCAGGTAGAGGAAGAGGAGAAGAAGGAGATAGAGGAAGAGGTAGATAAAATAAATACTTGAAATATTCAGTCTGCAGCATCAGTGTTGTGCAGTGCTTGGTAAGTTTATAGTAGGCCTATTTGTGTACATTCTCCCTATATCTCAAACTAATCATGAAGAATGTTGTGGGTTTGTCACTATTTTTTTGACATCTAAATTATCCCTTACATAACAATGTCTGGCCAAAAATCTAGCACATGCTATTTCCTAAAATTAGTTTTTTTTACAAATGTGTTTTTTATTTATCACAGCAGTGTGAAACTGGCTGCAATAGTGTCTGATCATTGAGGACTGTGTTGGTTTAAATGAAAACTAATAGCATTTTCACAAATATGTGTATATGTTTTGACTGAAGTATGTATGTTTTGACTGAAGTGTGTCATTTTGCAAACAATCTAGGAATTATGCAAATTGAGTGTGGTGTTTGGATAATTGTGATTATATTTTGAAAAAAAGAACCCGGTTTTCAAAATTGCATGTAAACAATTGAAAAAAACTGTAAACAAACAATTGAATAATTGACACACAGCTGATTTATGTTGGGTAAATTGGGCTGGTTTAGACTCAGTGGCAGGGGCTATTTTTTCTATTACACTGACACTTATACAGTAAAAGGAGGACTTTGAGGAGTGATGTCTTCGGAAACAGAAACAGAAAAAGCCAAACTTTTTATCTGGATTTTCATGGATATTTTGTTCAATGTAAGCAATACTGTAAACCTTTTTCTGTTCTATCATACTGTAAACAGTATTTCTACTGTACCTCCCAAGTAAAAAGTAAAGGAAAAAACTGATTTGCTTTTTACTGGAATGCTTTTGAATGTGAACATTACATTTAGACATACAGTTCCCAACCAAGAAATGTAGTGTAAAAATGGTGGATTGCATTGCAAATTGTGTTTTGTAGGTGTGAGTCTGTGTTAAGAGTTTAGAAAAAGTATCTGAAGTATGGGGAAGTGCTTGTTAGCGATTGAAAAAAACTGTAACTCTAAATTATGAGCGTATTCTAGTCCTGTTCAATATGTAAAGTGTCCTGAGATAACTTCTGTTGTAATATGACACAATAAATGAAATTGAAATTAATATCAGAAGTGGACCCATTGGTTTGATGAATACAGTGTGAGTTTGGCATTGTAGTCGTCACCATCTGGGATTTAGGCCATTGTCATCTTGTCATTTTTAAAACCAGTGAATGGAAGTGACCATATTTGGACAGCAGAGGATAAACACAAGCAGCAGAGCGGCACACAGAGCAGCAACCTTATTGGATCTGGCTCCATCTGGCTTCTTGTGTGAAGCTATCAAGCTCCTCTCCTCTGTATCCAGCTCCCAGTTTCAGTCAGGCAGGCAGAAACCCTCCCCACATTCAAGAGTACGCTGACTTTCCTCTTTGATAACACATACAGTTAGAGCTGGCTCAGACTTGTTTTGGACCAGCCCTTAGTTAAACTGCTATAGGCCTAGACTTCTGGGGGACTTCCTATGACACACTGGGCTCCTCCCTCTCAACCTGGATCACTCCAACTTGACAGCTTCCCTCTTAGTCTTTGTACAATTACAATCCAGGTGTCACGGCAATCCAAGGAAATCTGCTACACGAAAAACCAAACCTATTTCTTTTCTTGAGGGTGAGTGTAAATAATATTAAGTAGTAAGTAACTAATGATACTTGTGATACTGGTACCAGAGAACAGACAGCTGCTTATATATGTTACCAAATTAACAATAACCATGTTGTCATTTAGTACACAGTTGATGAATTTGCATAATGTAAACAGAAATGTCTCTACACATAAATCTCAGTCTGATATTTATAGTCTCTTTACTTGTCTCCGGCAAGGAGCCTATGTTTGTGGTTGTGGCAGCTGCTGTCAGTCCAGTGATGTCAAACTAATTGTGACACTGGTCTGAAGTGATTGCTGGGCAGAGTGCAAAACACCAAAGAGGTGATCATTTAGCACCAACGTGTTGCCAAAATAAGAACAAAAGACACCAGATTATTACTTCAACTCAGGTTGGTTGGAGGGTTGGAGGCGATGCAATACCCTTAAAGCCTTAAGCCCTTCTGGATCTTTGGTCCCACAGAAAAGAAGGTTAAGTGTAAGGCATGTTGGTGGCTGAACACAAAAAACAAACATTAGAAAAGCAATGCCTCTCAGTGGCTAAGTGTTACTTAGGGTTGACTTGTGTGAGCTTTTTGTATCATATGTTCAGCTCCACTGCGTAACCTTTACAGCTTGGCCTCCTTTCATTTTCAACAGAAGTGTCATTAGTAAAGTGGAAATGCCAGAAAAAAATAACGGCAAGGGAAGGAGTGGGGGGGGAAGCCTTTTCAAAGTTGTGTTGTTTGACCTAGAAAAAATGCCTACAAATCCTCTTTGAATTTGTGTTTGGAATTAGAAGTGGTAACAGCACAAGCTCTCACTTCAAATACAAATGGATAACAGTCAGGTTCCGATTTTCAGGGTCAGACTCCAGCTTTATTTGTTAAAGCTACTACATCGTTGTCTTTGGTATTTGGTACATTCTAATTAATGACATTGGAGGGTGTTTGAACAGCTCATTGATGTTTATCGGCTTTGATGAGAGAAAGCTGCAACTATCAGAATCCCGTAACAGCAAGTGTGCACGTTCACACGCTGATTATGGCTTTATTCATCTACTGAATCTATGCTGGAAATGATCCCAGTATGCACACACACACACACACACACACACACACACACACACACACACACACACACACAACTCTAGTGTAAAAGCACTGCAGGGATACAGCTTCTATACTGTGTTGTGACTTAAGACACACACACACACACAATGTTGTGACTGATGAAATGATCAAATGGCAGCAGAGTGCTGATTACAAGAAGTGATTCACCATCAACAGATGTTGTGTGATCATAAACAAGAGGCGTTTTGTCAGGGCCATGAATCAAACTGCCTGCCCTAATGCTGCTGTGTGCGTCACAGAGCCTCATCAAGGTGCTTTTACTATTCCAGGGAAACTTGTATTCCAACTCTGAGGACAGAACAACTGGCTAAACTAAAGCTCAGGTTGAGCTCTTTGATCACAAGGAGAGAGTTTCTTTAAGATATAAAACTTAAAGTCCAGCATTGTCATTGTGTCAATTTCTTCTTTCTACTACATAGATCACATATTTATGTGATCATATTAGGTGTTCTGCAATTTTTTATTAAAATGTCAAAACCCATTAAATTTACATTTAAACAAGGCTTCATGTAGTGTATATGACTTTGCTATGACTCTTTTCTCGATATTTCAGAATATCCTCAAGGCACATTGCAGCCCCCTCCACAGATTTACCATGAGGCTTGCTGGTAATGGAATACATGGAATGATGATACTTAAATAGGATAAAGAAAAGGTAACTGTATTTCCCTACAGTTACAGAAAACAAGACGAGGTGAAACCTTGCATCTGGCTGGACCCTGCTGTTCAATGTGCTCAACTGCAGATGATCTATTTGCATAACTTTGATCAGCTGTTTTTCAAAATGCTGTTCGCGTCTAACCAGAAGTGCAAAAAGCAGAAAGTGCAATGTAAAACACACCACTGTTCTGCATTTGTAAATGTGGCAGTACGAATCCATTGTTTTGGTCTTGGTTGAGCTTGTGTGTAAAAGAAGTTCAAGCACTTTAAATTTGTGTTAACTGTATGCATTTTGTGTAAAAGCAACAAGAAACGTGTTAATTGTATAGCTTACACAGACGGATGTTGCGCTAACTGTGTTGAGAGTTTAGGAAATGAGTTAAGTTTTGAAAAAAATGTCTTAGCAATCGTAAAAAAACTGTAAGGTCAGTGGAAAATGGTGGTTTTGGCAAATGAGCTAGAGTTTAGATAATATATGCAGAGGCAAATAAATCACTTGGTTTCGGATAGGGAACAAGTGTAGTTGTAGCTAAAACATAAACTTCTTCCTGCATATAGGGCATGCTACTTTCTGCGTTAAAGGATGAACACAACAAACCCAGACTTTCAATATATGTGTCGCACTATTTCTTATGCATATACCACATTGAAAGCAACGTTTTGCAAGTTAAACAAAAAATGAATTTACCTGTCAGAAAAAAAGAAGACTCCTCCACCGTTCCTCAGGCCTGACTCATCCTTGAGCCCTTTTAAACCTCGAAAGGCAACACTGATTTTCAGTCAACATTTAGCATTGAGACACTTCTCTTCCTCTTATAAATAGTGAATGATTTCCCTTGAGTATTTCTGTTGATACAGTTGGAGTTGCTGTTACATGACTTGGGTAGCTACTGTATGCTTGTTTCCCTCTCTGTTCTTGATGCTATGTGCTCAGTTTTGCTATTCATTTTAAACAAGCCGTTGTCGCTGCTTGCAGAGAAACATCAAATTCATTACTGCCTTTGCACCCAAGGGGTTTGTTTGGAAACAGCGAGCCACTTCACTAAGTATTTACTACAGTAAATATGAAAGAAAACGTGAATATGGATTTTCTTTATATGAAAATGTCAATATTATTGCTTTAATTCTTGCTTTTATGCATAGCGTGGCTGGAATGCAGACACTAAATTTACAGAAAAACATAAGTGGAACTAAAGCACTACCTTGGGAACTCTGCAGTTGATCAGAATGATCCTCTGAGGTTTATGTTCTGAGGTTTATGTTTAGATATGAGAAAGACCTGAGGCTCGGGTTTGTTTTGTTCAACAGGGAATACAGTTTAACTACACCATGATGAAAGGGTGTCACACACACAGCATGACACCCACGGTGATAAAAGATCACAACTGTCTATTCAGCTTCTGAAGAAAACAAGCATCCTGACAACATTGGCAGAATGCTACTCCTAGAAAAAAAATGAAACACAATATGTCCTTTTAATGCCTGTGCCAGGTTTTTTACAATAGTTACACAATTTTTTCAATACTTTTAACAATTTTCCAAAACTCTTAACGCACCAACACCAACAACATGTCCAACTTTCTGCTTTTTGTGTGAAAGCATTTGTAAATTTGCCAGTAAAAATCCATTGTTTTGGTCTTTGGTTGAGCTTGTGTGTAAAATAGGTTCAACCATTTTATATTTGTGTTAACTGGATGCATTTTGTGTCAAAAAAATCAAGACACTTCAAAGAGTTTGGAAAAATTGTTAAAGATGAAAAGATTGTCATAGCAATTGTAAAAAACTGTAATGCAACAGTAGATGTATGAACTGAGTGCAAACAATGTCTTTAATCAGCCCAAGTTCATTCCGGTGTCACTGCCAGAAGTTTACTATGTTCCAAATGTCATGAACACTCATGTGGTACATTTTGGACACCTAATCTAAACAGACAGAAAACAAAACCCAACTGACCATGAAAGTCAACCAGTCAACAAAACAGAATAGAAATGACTAGCATTTCTATTCTGTTTTGTTGACTGGTTTGTTGTGTTCTGATTGTGGCGATTGATAGCCGAGCAGTTTGGTATCGGGGACGTTCTGCAGTCGGGGTGAGAGAGAAATCCAACCGGCACCCGCTGCATTTACACAGATAATGTTTTGTCATTCGTGGCCGTAATCACACCTGCAAACTGGTCACCTTTTGGCTACAGTCACCTTTTTTATGTCAACCAGGGTAGTAGAAGTGAATGAAGAGGGTTTTAGTTTTGCATGTTGTCACCTTTTTCACTTCTCCAGAGTTTGTAGGTCTGCGTAATAAACACTATTACTGCTTTGTACATGTTGTGGAAGTCCCGGACACACCGGGAAACTAAACGGCGTCCTGCTTGAGTTCATAAGCGGAGGGAATGTTCCCATCCATTGTCTATGTAAGAAGCCGTGCAATGCCGTCGCGGAGCAGCGAGTTTGGAGAGACGGCACCGCCGCCGCAAGCTCTTGAAAATATTTCAAACTGACCGCTGTCAATCTAAAATAAAGACAGATTCAGCAACTGCATAGCTTATTTCTCACCTAAAATGTTTCAGAAACACATTTCGGTGAACTATTTTCGTAAAAATAGTTCACCGAACTTTTTTCAACCTTTCAAATCGTAGAATACAGGTGCTTGAACTTCTTTTACACACAAGCTCAACCAAGACCAAAACAATGGATTTTTACTGCCATGCTTTATACTGTTGTTGGTGTGTTTTACATTGCAATTTCTACTTTTTGCACTTCTGGTTAGACGCTAATGGCATTTCGTACTTGTACTCCACACAAAGACAATACAGTATACTGTCTATTGTAGAAGGACAGACCTGGCACATTATACAACAATGCAGTTTCCATCTGATGTTAGTGCTATGATTGACTTAATGTCCCTCATGGAAGAGAACATGTGTTAGTGTTAACCCTTGTGCCCTCCTCAAATTTACTACGCACTCGACACCTTCGTTGCCATACACTTACAAACTGCTATAAAATCATCATACATCAATATTTTTTTCTACTTTTTTTTCATAAATTTCTTCAACAACTTCCACTTGCTCAAAACTACCAAACATTCAATCAGTTTCAGAATTTCAACCCTTTAAATGCCAGTTTAATTATTTTCATTTTTAACGCAAAAAAACAAACAAACACAAAAAATGAGTTATTTTCCATAAAATGAATAGGAGGTGGATGGGGCTTTGGTGGGGATTAGAGGCTTGGATATGTCAAAGATTAGTAACAAAATTGATTTGATTGCATTAGTATTTTTTCTGTAGTACCAGATACTACCTCTGGACACCCTCGTGGCCAAAAACGCCCCATTGACTTCCATTCAATCCACATTTTTTAATCTCACTGCCATTGCAGTATAAAACCATGCATTCTGGTATGTTAGCTTTTCATTATGAACAAAAGTAGAGATATTTGACATTTTTACTGTATTTCACCATATTCAACCATTTTCCCATTGTAGGCCGATGCATGAAATTCTTGTATTTTTGCTAGTTATATTATGGAGCCGTGTGACTACCAGGGGACCCCAAGATTTTTTTTATCTGTATGTGTGTGTGTGTGTGTGTGTGTGTGTGTGTGTGTGTGTGTGTGTGTGTGTGTGAACATAGAGGTATTCCACCAAACTCGCTAATAAAGGCGGCGCTTACCTGGTTAAGCCTGGTTAGAACTAACGCCAACTTCCACTTGCGGCTAAACCCATTCCAATAACGCATTTCAGCCGCGCCTTGTTAAGGCTAATTCAAGCCAGGTGTTACGCCGTTCACGGGATATAAAGCCAGCCCAGATCCGTGAATGTGGAATCATCGAGAAAATGGCCGAAAAGACACAAGCTGATTTTTTTTCACCCGCAGAGCAAAAATTATTGATGGAACTGTACGAGGAGTACAAACCCATGGCAGCACACCAGACCAAGACATGACAGTAGGTGTGTTTGTGCGTTAAGAGTTTAGGAAAATTGTTAGGAAAAGTATTGAAAAATTGGGTAAGCGATTGTATTTAGTTTTACTTTAACCTTTAACCTTAATATATATATATATATATGTATATATATTCATATTCATCCATTCAGAATCACTGTCCGTTTCTTTAACATCTGTTGTAAGTTTTACTGATGCTGTAACTCTCAGCCTGAGGCTAGATGCTGCTTCAAAGTAAACAGCTCATCAGGATCAGTGACAGATGTTGGGTTGTGAACTTGACCAATTGAGTAGGCGGAGAAAGGAGGAGCTGACGCTACACCAACAACATTAGCTGAATGTTATCATGATCATTGAGGAGGTTTCTCGTCTGAGGGCCCAGAGGTGAAGTTTGTATACTAACAGTCATCTCACCTCACAATAGGTAGACTGGTCAAAGAACTGTAAGTCATCATTTTGTTTTTTTCTTCTTAAGTGAGCCGTGCATTAAGGGACTCCCTCCCAAGGGCACCGCCATACTAAAACAGTTCCATCTTTGTAATGAGGAAAAAATTACAAAGCTTCTCTGACCCTATTCAGATGCCAAGGGCTTTATGGCTTTATGCACCTATTTATGACCACTTCCTGGGTGCAGCGGAGGAGGGGTGGCGAGCGCAGGGTGCCACTGTGGCTCTATCACTCTATTAACAAAGGGAGGACACACGGCAGAGCAGCACATTCATCATCTAGCCAGCAGCCGGCCCTGTGGAGAAGACAATACACATTGCTCTGAGCTCACATTTGCTTGTAGTGCCACAGTGTGTGTGTGTGTGTGTGTGTGTGTATGTGTGTGTGTGTGTGTGTGTAGCTGATGTTTAGATCCCTATGTAGTTGAGGTAAGTGATGGCGACGTCCCACAGATCCTCTCCAGACAGCTGGGAAAACTCTAATGAGCCTGTGAACCAGCCACAAAGTGTGTGTGTTGTGTGTGTGTGTGTTTGTGCAATGGTTTGTGTGTATGTGTGTTTACCTGAGTGTGTGCACAGTGCTGTGCTTTTTAAATCAGAAATTTGTATCCCAAGACTCAATAAAAATAGAACACTTTTAGAGCGACGCATCGCTCATGGTTTGAAGACATATTCCCCAAATATAAATACAAAATGAAATCAACTTCATCTGAAAGCAACATCAGCCGTCTCCCTTGGAAACACAAAGTCCTGCCTGCTTCCCGCCAAGCAATAAAAATCCAGTTGGTGATGAACACCATACTATTCTGTATGGCTGTTTATTAGTAAAACAGATTGGATTTGTGTGTGTGTATGTGTGTGTGTGGGACTTTAGCTGTGTGTCATTCATGACAGCCGCCCAGCAGGAGGGGAGCACACTCTCCATCTTGTGACCTTCGCGGGCGCTAACGTCGTTGCCATGGCAGCACGGCTTGATGCTTTCTGACAGGTCTGATTTGCCCTTGACAGAAACACGGCTGCAGGCCTTGCATCTCTTCTTGTCCTTGTCTCATATACAGTACTATATACAGTTTCATATTCACACACACACATATCCATATGCCCACACACATGCTTTCATGCAGTTAAATTACATTTTAACTGTATGATCTCATGGCAAGCCTCCCGACTGCGAGGCCCCATGCTGGCCCGTTACAGCTCAAGACTAAAGTGAGACGAAGCCGTTTGAAGAACAGAGACTTTATGCATTCAGAGCGCGAGACACGCCATCTACGCTCCCTCCTTTCCCCCCTCTTCACTTGACTTCCCCTCGTGACTCTTTATCTTGGGCTGGTTCAGAGGCTAAAGGTTCAATAAGGGCTGGATGGGATCACAGGATGGGGGCTGCTAGTCTAGTGAGTCATGAAGAGATATTTCACTATATAATAGATGGTGCTGTAGTGAGATAACCTGATATATCTGATGATGGTGCAAGCATGCACACACATAAGCGCACACGCACACTACACACACACACCACTTCCTCTACGCTCCCTGCTCTTAATCTCTGTCTGGGCTGCATGGGGACCCTGAGTGCACCTCCCTGACATTGACAAAGCGCTATGGGTGTTTTTGGCAGTCGTCCTCCCCTCACCTCCCCCTTCAGCTACCTGCTCACCACTTCATCAAAACCACAGGCCCCAAAATGGCGAGGGATCCATCAACTTCCCACACTGAGAGATGATGTCATCAACGAGGGACGTCTCCAGGGGAATTGTTGCTGATGGCCGACATGGATCAGAACCACAGAGAAGGTAAGTAGCCTGCAGTGCAAAAGAAGAATAACACTGCATCAACTGCACCTGGACGTGGAGATATCCCTTCTTGTTTTACTTTTATTCCCGACAATACACAACACATTTTTATTAATGCTTGTATTATCAGGTTAACAAGTGTTGACAAGTGTTGACCTGATAATACAAGCATTTATAAAAATTCAGCGAAACGTTTTCATACTCTCGCGTGTAGCACGCGTCACGGCATTGGCTGGGTAAACACGGAAGTGGCGTCTACGCTGCGGTAGCGTTAGTTAGCGTTAGCAGCCCAGGATAGAAGCTATCAGGCAAGTGTTCTTTTAAATAAACTCCTGGTGTACTTACAAACTTTCAAATGTCTTGTTTTGTGAGTACAGACCCTATGTGTACTACTGCAGAAGTTTGGTAACATTCCATGCATTATTAGTGGGGTAATTTACGAGATAATCAAGATGTACCATCGCGCTAGTACTAAGCCATTCGGCTGATCGCCGTATCTTGACCAATGCTGACCATCGCCCTTTCTGTCGTGTTCGGGTCAAATCTGACCGATTTCCTACTTTCATCAATCATAAATATTGTGTTTTACATTTTATTGTCTCAAGGCCTTATGATATCCTCCACACTAGGCATTTGAACATATACAATTGATGATCACCACTTTCGTTGAATTTTGAGTGGTTAAATCAACTTTGTAACACCTGTGGTGTTCCCGGTCAAAAATGACCGCCATAGGAAATTAATGGGTGACCCTAGTTTGTGTTCATCCATCAGATAGTATACAACCACAAATCCACCACCGCCACTACACACACACACACACACACACTACACCCCATGTGAACCCCTTTCAGACTGAATAATTAGGTGTCTCCTCTTCTCACCTCTTTCCTGCGCTTATGTGCCTCTCACCTACGTGAACCACACTTTTTGATACAAAATGTATCATATCTTCACACAGACCACCTATATAAAGCTTTAATTGTGTACTGCTGTCATTTTACTCTGAACACAATGAGTAGGCGCCTGATAAGACAATTTTTTGCCAGAGAGGCTCTTGACCTTTTTTTTTCAAACTGATGAAGAAGGGATTGAAGTTGAACCGGAAATAGAGGAGGATGTCTCAGAAATAGAAGACAACATCGATCCTGATTTTGACCCAGACCATTGTGAGACCGACCAGTCAACAGATGGTGAGGAAGAGGCACCTGAGGAAGAGACAGCTGAGGAAGACACACCTGGGGAAGAGGCACCTGAGATGACATTCCAGTCCAAGGATGGCAACTTGCTCTGGTATTCATCCACACAGGACAGAGGAGGCAGAGCAAGAGTTTAGGATATTGTTAGGATGATGCCAGGGCCAACACGGAATTCAACATCTCATGTGGATGACATCAAGTCCAGCTTCCAATTCTTTTTACCAGAGTCCATTATGGAAATTATACTGATGACAAACCTGGAGGGGAGGCGTGTATTTGCAGACACATGGAAAGCATCGAACCAGGTAGACCTCCAAGCCTACATGGGTCTGTTGATTTTAGCAGGAGTATATCGGTCCAACAATTAGGCTACAAAAAGTCTGTGGGATGCGGAGTCTGGGAGGCCTATATTCTGGTCAACTATGTCCCTGCAACAGTTTCATGTCCACTCACGAGTTATCTGATTGGATGACAGAACTTCACAACCTTTCCGACCTTGCCTACGTTTGCAAGGTGCATTCTGACCTGATTGCAAAATGCCAATCCTGTGTGTGAAGACACACACACACACACACACACACACACACACACACACACACACACTCACACATGGATGATGTGTTCATGCTGATGTTCTGATGTTTTGTGAATTTGGTCTCTGTTTTGACAATACACGCGAATTTTGGAATAAAGTGTACAATTTTAATATTCACTGCAGTTATTCATGTAAACCAGTAGTCTGAGACATTGTTAACAGCTTAAAGGGGAGTAAAATAAAATTTGGTGATGATCAGTGTTTTTTGTGTTAATGTAAGAGCAGTTAAAACAGGCCGGTCAAATTTGACCGGGAACACTAAAGTAAGGGGGGAGAAACGAACACGACACAAAGGTTAAAATGCTTCCGAGGGGGTATTTGGCTGGATGTCATGGTGGAAATTACCTAGGGTGCATTTTACTCCGAACCATCGCTTTAACTTTTTGTTTAAAAATGTTTAATACTGTGACCGTTCAGTCTGTAAAATAAAATAAGTTTCCCTGGAAACATAATTGAGAGTTTGAAGTTTAGTTGTATAGGAAGTTAACTGTGCAGGAGACACATGCACATCCTCTATACGTTATAACTGTCCATGGCAATGAGAGTTACAGTGCAAACTATCACTTGTTTTGATTCTGTGCATTTTGTGGGCTTGGTTGTAAGTTGTTCGAGAGAAAAATAAATGTTCAGCATCTGGACAGGTATAAAACACACAAAAGACATGCCGAATAGACAGACAAGAGCCACCATATTGTCTCGGGACAAGGACAAAGTTCTGTGGCTTTTGGGTGTTGGGCTCATTAAATATGAGAAATTGTGCTTAAATAGTACAGCAGATCTCATACTATTACAAATGCGTATTTTATGAGAAAAGCATAACGTTTCTAACATAATATATACCATGCAGTTCATTTTCAGAAGTCAGATTGGACGTGAGGCTCAAGAGAGATCAATTCAAGATCGCCCAAAGTTCCCTGAGTCTAATGTTCAAAAGCATTTTATCTTGAAAAAAAGAAAAACATTGAAGGTTTCATTTCCAACTAAATTGGGGGAGCCCATTCATGTGCAGATACTTTTTATATTGCCAGACTTCAAATAAATGAATTAAGGTTAAAGTAAAACTAAATATTTACCAACAAAATAAGCAGTTTAAATTTGTGAAGCAGCTACATATTGTGCATATCCAAGCTTCAATAGATGGATTTATCTATGTTTTGTTGAGCCTTACCAGTAAATAAACTTTGGATATTGACTGTACCAACGATATCAACAAACAACTCTCTTAGCACAATGGTTGCCAAGTAACAGACTGTGGAAAGCATGCTTTAAGTTGATTATCAACATTGTCATTAACTTTGCATTGTTAATCAGCACTCTTCTTTGCTGGTACAGGGATGTTTGATCCTGGACAGGTGTGTTACAGTTTGGTCATCTGCCCCGTCACTGACATGATTTCTCTTGTCCCTGCACCAGCATCACAAGGTGTGTACATCGATGATTCGGGAGCAGTAGTTGGTGTAGATTGTACCTGCTGCCTTATAAGTTTGTGGCAACATGGAGACAAGAGCTAATAGTATACCTTTGAAGTATAACCTTTTTTTGTTGCAGTGTGCTGCAAATGAACAAATGAAGTAACATAATTACTTACCATAGATTGTTGGTACAGTTTGGATGGAGATGAAAGGCAGTGGACTGTGCTGCAGCAGCAACGGGTGTTTCTTCCTGGCTGCTCATACATAAATCCCTGTAGACTCTCTTTGGCTACGTTCAAACCGCTGGCAGAATTGGCCCAGATGAGTTTGTGCATATTTGAATCAGATCTTCTCTTTTTATGACATGACATGAAGGCTGAGCTTTCCCATCATGATTTGGGCAACTTTGATATGTGGTCCTCAATCAGATACAACGTGACCTCCACAGGCCAACTCTTACATCACTCTTGATTAACATTTGTTGCAATTTGTCGCGTCCCGCAGAAGCCCGGAGGGAGCATCTTGGCAGTGAGGGCCATTCACTGCCTGCCATTCTACAAGCATAGGTGGAGCCAAGGGGGCTGCTGCTCCTACGCAGCTCACTGTGGGGTGCACACGTATGCGGGTAAGCATGTCCTGTGTGTACATTACCTATAGAGTCCAGTAAAGGGCTCCACCTGTACGAATAGAACTAGGGTTACAACATTGTAACCTTCATTACTAACATTACCAATTAGATTACAATTCAAACTTTACTACACTGGTGTTTAAATTCATAATTGTTAATAAGTGATGCCAAGCTAAGATGAGTAATTTAGTTTATTAACAGTACTTAGCCTCTACATTTGTCTTCATCATAACGCTAGCTATTACCAGTGCTACTATCTAAAAAGCGCATTTTATACTAATAACACTATGGGCGCACTCACACTAGGAAATCCGTACCGTGCCCAAACATGTTTAACCCCCATGGTCCAGTCTGACTAGTGTGACTGCTCTGTACTGTGCTCACTTCCTCAGCCCTGGCACAGCTGGAAGAGGTGTGCTTCAGCACGGTACAATTGCTCAAGCACGGGTATGCAACGTGGACATTGCTCAACTCAGATTCCCCCCCCCCCCCCCCCCCCCCTGTTGATGACTGTGCAAGACACGGATGGATTCTGGGTCAGACTTGGGCTGCAGACTACAGGAGTGAAATTGGACCGGTACGTAGGGCGACACTTTAAAAAAGACGCTCTGTCCAAAATCCACCCATTCACATGCTCTGATCTGTGTGTTTCCTCAAAATATGTGCAGACGTGACTTGTCAGTTTTCTGTGTTTGTCTCCATTGTGACTCCGGCAATGGTACGGATCTACTGTCCCAATGTGTGAGTGCTTCCTAAGAATGGCTTTAACTAGTTCAACTATATGGAAGGTATTATCATTACTGATGTACAGATTACAGATTTTCCAGGACTTGTGAAAAGGTTTATCATAGCAGTTCATGTACATTTTGTTATTTGAATTTGTATATCTCGAACTGCTTTTTTCCCCCATTGTCTTAGTCTTGTATGTTATTTCTGAGTTGCATCAGTTTTGCTATGCTTTCTTGTTTGCTTTTTTGTATATTTGCATATTCTCAATGTTTCTAAATTTCATCTGTAGTTGCAAGGGTGACATTGTGTGTTGGTATATGCTGCACTTCTTGGAGAACATATCTTGTAAGGTTTCGTATGATTTTTTTTTGTCTTTCGAACCACTACAGAAAACATCAGTTAAAGTCAGGGGCTGTTGCTAAGCTTCCTGTCAGCTCAGCATGTTTTGTGTGTGTGTTTTAAGTGACAGGGGCCTTGACCAACGCTCAGCACTACCATCTGCTACAACATGTTTCAGTGAGTATTTCACCATGTTGGTGTGTGTTACAGTCCAAACAGACTGAAACAAATACAAAACAGTGGTTCTCCACAGGACTTTGACATGATTTGTACATGACTATAGTCTGTGTCATTGTGTAATCTCTCACTATAGCTGCTGTAAATCCTATTTGAGGTAATGTACAACACTTTAAGGCTCCCTAAGTCCTCTATCCTGACACTCATCCTGAATTTGCATTTTACTCTTTTCTTCATTTTTCCGGCTGTATCTGGTTTTCTTCTGGAAGTCATGCAGTCAATAATGATTGGACCTTGTTTAACCAATTGATGTCTTTTAACTCATAGGGCACACTTAATGAGCATAGAGCCTCTTTCGTGTCAAATATTTGTGTGTCCCTGTGTAACTGTATACCCTTTCCCCGTCATTTTACTTTACACGAACAATTTGGATTCCCCCGCTCAATTCTTCAGCCTCTTAATTGATATAATTAGAGGATTACAGTGTAAAGCTGCTACTCTGTCATTCCTGGGCTGCAACCAGCCAAGTGTCAGTGCCGAGGCAGGATCCACACACCGCCTCTCGGTTTGACACCAACATCCAGGAGGACAACAAAGATAAGTACGGCTAGAGGGAAAGCCCTCCTTCTGACATGAGCAAATTAACCTGCCGTGCCCAACAGAGAACTGCCGCTATCTCCTCCCTTCGCCCCATTCATACTCCTTCCTCCCTGGATTCCTCCTTCCACCTGAGCCTACTTCTGAAAGTCTTTTATTCCTGCTTGTTTTGAATCATTACAACTTAAGAGCTTGCCATCATTTACTGTAAAGGTGTGTTCACACCAAATGTGACGCAAATTTCCGCCCACACAAGTTTGACTCTGGGATAATTTCTGATTACTCGCATTACTCGCACTAGAAGCACCAGAGAGGAGGCGGGGCTTACCTCATGTGGACGGTAAAGGATCTCTGCTTAGCATCAACAGCATACTACGGGTCAGGGGCGATTAGCTGTAAAGGTAACAGCTGAAATAACCACTAGTGCTGCTTTGTACATGTTGTGAAGTCCCAGATACACAAGAACCAAATATACAAACAACATAACATCACCCAAGTTCACCTATCTGCATTCACTGTGAATAGCAAGACACACACATCGGCTGTTATACCACACGTGAATGAGGTGAATTTCCAATATTCGCCTCATTCACGTTGCATCATTCGTCTTTGCATTGACTTTGTATGCAATCAAGCTGCGTGAAAACTCTGCTTTGTGTTTGGTGTGAACACAGCATAAACAATCTCGTCTCTGTTTATAATATAATCATCTGAAACCTCGTATATTTCTGCTCTGCCCCTCCCACTCTTACTTCCCCTTGTCACCTTAAAAGATACGTTTCATTTCCCAGCAGGATGACCAATCATGCTTTCCCAGACTCCTTCGCTCTCATTCTGTCCCTATCTTTCTTTCTCCGTCCCTCTCTCATTATAGGCGTAGCGGCACGGTAACCTTAGGCGTCCCACCTGCCGTGGGTCGTTACTAATCATATCCCGGAGCTAAATTGACTAAAATGGCATCTTTATCAAGCCTTTGTTGTCCGTAATACCTCTGCAGCACCCTAGGTGTGGATTAAAACCTTATATATCATAAGTCATCTGCTGCTACCAGTGTGTGTGTGTGTGTGTGTGTGTGTGTGTGTGCTGGCTCTTCCTCACCACAAGGGAGTTAGCAAGAGGTTAGATAGAGCAGCAGGTTGGCAGGGGGAACCTATGGTATATATAGGAGTTGTGTGTGTGTGTGTGTGTGTGTGTGTGTTTGCCTCCCCAGGTGCACAGGGAGGACTGGCAGTCTCACGTCTAATTAAGGACAGTAAATTGGTAAATAGTAATGCGTGTTAACGTGTCACATGACCTCTCTGAACATCCTGTCTCAGCTGAAGGCCTTTACTTTGAATCCCGAGCCGACGCTACATGTATACTCAATCTCTCAACGTGACCTCTACTGTCAATACGGAGTCAACCTGAGTGACAGCTTGTTCATTTGTCTCGGCCTCCCTCTGCTGCTGCAACATCCGCCCTCCCTTTGTTGTCATTGTCTATAGCTGGAGCTCTCACTCAGCTGCTGCTAATCACAAAGTTACACATCATGCTATTCAGGTGACACGGTGATACGTAGCGCTGTGAATGGTCTACGCTGATCACACACACGTTAATTAAAGATTGATGAAAATCCACAGGTGACGACAGGTCTTTGTGCGTGTGTATGTTTGTGTGTGTATGTGTTGGCTACTGTTGAGGCCAGACAAAAACACAGTGGGCCTGTCAGGCAGCGCCGATGCCGCTCGCAATCAGATCGATGGTACCGTCAATCCACATACAGTTGAACACTTGATTCCGTTGTTACAGTTTAGGGTCCCAGGTGATAGAGATCTGTTGCTGAGCAGTGATTTATCACAGGTCACATGCAGTATTTGAACTTGAACATCTCCTGCCAGTAATCCCATCATGCTCCACACAAGACCTTCACTGCATCTCTTGGAAACTGTGATTATTCTCAAGTATAAAGCAATACGATAGTTACCAAGAGGCAGCTGATCCGAATTGATAAGAAAGGAAATTCATTTTAAAGGCATAGTATGTCATTTCAAAATCAGAGATTTTTGACTTTGAATGCATTGGCGTACCGGAAAGATCCTGCCCACTTTGTTCAGACCTCTGTTAAAAGCCACGCCCCCCAGAACATGTGAACACGCACTGCCCTTTCTACAACATGAAAGATAATTTTTTATTTTTAAACTTCAGCGAATTTCAGCCATATCGTCTGAATACGAAACTTTCGGCTGATTGTCATGATCTGTGTTTTTCATTGGTTAATTTCCTGTTTTATGTTGTAGTTTTGTCCCCCGTGTGGTTTCCTGGCTTGTACTTCCTGGTCCTTGTTGTTTCTGCTGTTGTTTCCGGAGTCTTGACTCCCCCACCCTCTCGTGTTGATTACCCTACCTGCCCTAATGTTTCACCTTTTCCTCGTCAGTTCTCTGCCTCCCTGTGTAGCCTATATATAGTCTGTCAGCACTTTGCTAGCTGGCCGCTGCCCTCAAGGAGAAGGCGCAGCTTAAGGAAGCAAGCCTTCCCTCCTCGCGGACGCCTGGCCCAGTCCTGTTCTGATGGAGGTCCGTCTGTCACCAGTTCCGACGGGAGTCTGTTCGTCCATCACCAGTCCCGATGGAGGTCCGCCCATCACCTGCCTCATGAAGTCTGCCAGGGGCCCGCTCATCACCTGTTCCAGTTCCAACGGGGAACCGTCCGACGCCTGCGCCACACATCCTGCCAGGGGTCCGCTCGCCGCCTGTTCCTGGCTGATGGGGGAACGTCCAAAACCTGCTCCACGCATCCTGCCGGGGGTCTGCTCGTCACCAGTTCCTATGTTGGCGGCCCCTTCACAATCAACTGTTCCTGCATCAGCGGGGCCTCTGCCATATTCAGTTCCTTTGTCGTCACAGCCTCAGCTGTTTCCAGTTCCTGCATTACCGGAGACTCTACGGTCATCAGTTCCTGGGTCGGCGGAGCCTAAGTTATCTCCAGTTCCTGTGTTGGCGGCGCTTTCGCCGTCAACTCTTCTTGCATCAGCAGAGCCTCTGCTGTCCTCAGTTCCTGCGTCAGCAGAGCCTCAGCTGTCTCCAGTGCCCAGCCTCCCGAGCTTCTCCCCCAGGCCCCTCCCACCCACCCTACATTTCCTGAGACCCTCCCCCAGGCCCCCTCAACCCACTCTCCTGGACTATTCATTTGTGGACTTTTTGGACGTCTGGGATCCGTTCTTTAAGGGGGTACTGTCATGATCTGTGTTTTTCATTGGTTAATTTCCTGTTTTATGTTGTAGTTTTGTCCCCTGTGTGGTTTCCTGACTTGTACTTCCTGGTCCTTGTTGTTTGCGCTGTCTTGACTCCCCCACCCTCTCATGTTGAATACCCACCTGCCCTAATGTGTTTCACCTGTTCCTTGTAAAAACGTCTTATCAAGTCTGTTACTTTACAGGCCAGAATTCCAGGACCGAGCTGTTGGACCTCTGGCTGACACACAAACACCAAACCTGCTGTTTGACTTACTGTAGTAATGCAGTTCTCCGATGACACTCCTCAATCGACAACTTACTGTGTGGAAGCATGGAGCACTGGGATAGCAGCACTGGAACAAGAGCACTGGGACAGGCTCACAGGTATGACACCCAGTTGCTGTGGCTGGAAGATAAGTGCTCGCTACCCAGATCCACAAGGACAATGTAAAGGACATCCCTAGGAGTAGAGTAGTGAGTGTAGTATTTTTTGCAATATAAATGTTTATTTATTTACCATTTATGTTCTGCATAACCTGTTGTAAATTGTTTGACTAAAAGTATCATAAACAACATGTATCCAAAAAGGAAGAACCGGCGTCTGCATAGAGGTCTCCTAGCTGTTTGGTATCAGAACAGGTGAGTGTCTGCTGACCAGTCAGACTGGTCTTATCTTTAGGCAGCGGTTGTCCTTTAGAATGAAGATCACAATTACAAATCAACATTACTGTCAAAGACTGACAACTCTACAACGTTGGCAGCGTTTTATGTGGTGACAAACATGTATAGAAGTATTCTATGTCACCTATTGTGTGAGCCAAGTAGAATTGTTTTAGAGCATTAATGTTGGTGGACAAAGCCTCACTTTCCTATGGCTGAGTCATGACTTTGTTAAGAGAACTATTGTAGATCATAACGTTAGTTATAAGTAGTTTTGAGGTTTAGAATCTAATAAAACCACCTGGCATACATGTTTGCACTTTGTGTATTCTTTACAACATAGCTGTATGCATTTTAAACTAGCTTTTGGACACAAGTATGTTACTACTTAATGCTCAACCTACAAAATCATTAGCCGACCCACAAGTCCTCTGCTGACTTGCTTGTGTAGAGCAGGTCCTGTGTGGTTGGGGGGGGGGGGGACACCTCATAGAACCACATGTTGACCGGGATCATCTGGCCTCATTGCTCTGGTCTATGGCATCCCCATCGTAGCAGACACCCAGTGCATAGAACCTCCATGTCCTGGACTTCTTGGTGTACAACTTGCTGCACCTGTCTTAAGAGAAAGGAGGTCAACCTTAGTGAAATATTCATATTACCTTACAATACCCAACACTTTGTATTACCATATGAAATGCCATCAACACACTAAATCTCCACCATGCTTTGTATTCTCATTACAAAAAAAAACCAAGACAACACACAATATTTTAGATTACACATTGGCAACATGCTTCAACTTCAATAGGTGCAAAAACAGTGGCTGAAGGTCATATCGAGAGCGAGGGGCTCTGAAGTGGGTGAGTGGTCATCTCGTAGGGAAATTAAACGCATCAGCCCTTGAGCGACAATTGTCCCTCAAAAATGTCTTTCAAAAGCTTGCCTCGTCCAGCAGTATTCATTATTCCAATTGCAAAACATTCACAAATATGAAAAGAGAAAACTATTGCATTGTCTCCTCTTATAAAACCATTGAATTGTTAGTGAGAAGGCCTTCATCTATGAGTAGCAATGTTGCGAATGGTCAGCAATTGAAATGTGTAGTTAAATAAGCAGTGGATTTATTTGTGCTTAGACATCAAGTGACATGGATTATATCATAATTACACAGTTACTTTCAGTTCAGGACACTTCACATTGAGTAGGACTAGAACACGTTGCCTTGGAGACTTTTTATCATGCAAGACTTAAGACTTAAGACTTAAGACCTGTGATCAGAACCTCATCTCATGTTAGGGGTCTTGGAACTGTGAATTGGTGGTCAAATGAGTGCCATTAGTGTTGCTCAAACTATGCTGAATTATAATCTGAAACAATCATGTCAGAGCCACATACTGTTTGCTCTAGCTTCTTGGATTGAAAAACGGCTTTCTGACTACAATTCCTTTGATTAATATGGTTCATACGTTCTGCGTCTCTAATATCGACATATTGCATATTGTCTCATCTACACTCTGCTGCTGAATAATCCAGTGCCTGTGTGCAATGATGAAACAACTGCATCCATCAGGTTCATTTCTTACTGGAAACAATTTTTTAATGGAAAAACAAATTGATGAAAAGCACATGAAGACACAATTAGTCATAAAATAAAATCGACCAAAATGCTCTTGATTGTTTTGAGAGCACTGTTGGCTCCAACATGTTACAAAAAATGTTGGTTTGAGGCCACTGGCGACTTGGCAAATACAAGTTGTGTTTTTTGCCGCTATTTTTCTCTCAATGCTGGTTTTAGTCCAGTTCTAGGGGGAAAAA